>NW_028133159.1:0-373000 GCF_964374135.1 Grampus griseus | reverse complement strand
GAAAGCGAGTTGAAGAAAGGAGCTCAGGGGCACTGTAATTCACAAACCTGCAGAGTTATAAATGACAGCTATCGTCCAAAAATATACTGAAGTAAGGCTGCCAAGAGGACTTGAAAGTGGGGCAGAATTGCAGGAAACCGATTTCAGGAGGTAGACTGGAATTGCATTGAAAGCATAGGAAAAGAGCAGAACGTCCACAATGATGCACTTGGCCAAAAAGGGCGTATGAGTTTTTTCCTGAATATATTCAGGAAAAAACGCATACGCCCTTTTTGGCCAACCAAGCAAGCTTGCAAAGGAAATCTGCACTACAATGAAGTCTCACTTCCCCCCGGTCAAAAGGGCCATCTGAAAAAAGTGTAAAATCCAGAAAGGCAGGACAGGCCATGGAGAACTGGGAGCCTTGTTATGCTGATGGGCGGGATGTAAACTGCCAACAGACACTCGGGAGAAGTGTATGGTGTTTCCTGAAACAACTAAAAAACAAAGCAACAGAGCCTAGGGCACTTCCACTTATGGTCCTATAGCTTAGGGAAATTAAAATCAAAAAGACACAGCCACCCCAAAGTTTGGGACGCCTCTGTTTACAAGAACCTCGTTTACCGTACAAGTTCAATATCACAGAAAGTGAAAAATGGATAAAGAACTTGTGGTACTTACGTACAATGCAGTATCACTCAGCAATGAAATCTATGTCATCAGGCCCATAGCAGCATAATGAGTGGATTCAGGTATGATGATTCTATCTGAAATAAGTCACACAGAAAAAGAGACATCATAAGATATCACTAATACACTGAATGTAAACTTGGCTACACAGGAACTGAATTCCAAAACAGAACAGGGTCTCAAACGTAGAAAACCAACTTATGCTTGCTTAAGGGGAAAGGTGAGTTGTGGTGCTGCATAAAACCAGAGATTGAAATGAGCACAGATAAAGTTCCTTAAGCCAAATATGGAATAGACAAGAGCTACTCCTTGCTCAACGAAATGGACTCAACACCCCATATTAAACGCCTAAGAATGTACCTGACTAGTAAGTATCTTAAAACCTATGGATTGCTATGTCTCCAAAAGAGAATCAAGCGTGTGTACAGGGGCATAAACGCAGCAGTGATAGGATTGGAGAGGTTCGGTGAGCAAATGAAGACCCTTTGAAGTCATATTGCATGGTACCCATTCCACGGGTCTCAACTCTCCAGGTTTAAGGTATTCTTCCTTCAGCTAAAACATGCATGTGGAACCCAGAGTATGATCAACCGTGTGAACGGGAGACGTCTTCAAATATGTCTCCGTTTTCCTCCCCTGGTACTCGGGTGCAACATTCCAGACGGTTTACTAACACTCTCCCCACTTGGAGAGTCAGCGCCTTTTACCTCCTGTTTGGCCCAGTTTGCAATTTCTGCGGAAGATGAACAGGAATAGGGAGAACCAATGAGAGACTAGCTGGAGGTGTCTGGACGGGCAAATTTAACTCTCATTTCCCACCAGGAAGAGGAAATAACCAAAGGCTCAGCGTGCCATGCCAGAACCAGATTAGGGCCTGAAGCCATCCTGCGGTGTTGCGGCCAGGTCACAAGAAAGCGAGTTGAAGAAAGGAGCTCAGGGGCACTGTAATTCACAAACCTGCAGAGTTATAAATGACAGCTATCGTCCAAAAATATACTGAAGTAAGGCTGCCAAGAGGACTTGAAAGCGGGGCAGAATTGCAGGAAACCGATTTCAGGAGGTAGACTGGAATTGCATTGAACGCATAGGAAAAGAGCAGAACGTCCACAATGATGCACTTGGCCAAAAAGGGCGTATGCGTTTTTTCCTGAATATATTCAGGAAAAAACGCATACGCCCTCTTTGGCCAACAAAGCAAACTTGCAAAGGAAATCTGCACTACAATGAAGTCTCACTTCCCCCCGGTCAAAAGGGCCATCTGAAAAAAGTGTAAACTCCAGAAAGGCAGGACAGGCCATGGAGAACTGGGAGCCTTGTTATGCTGATGGGCGGGATGTAAATTGCCAACAGACACTCGGGAGAAGTGTATGGTGTTTCCTGAAACATCTAAAAAGCAAAGCAACAGAGCCTAGGGCACTTCCACTTATGGTCCTATAGCTTAGGGAAATTAAAATCAAAAAGACACAGCCACCCCAAAGTTTGGGACGCCTCTGTTTACAAGAACGTCGTTTACAGTACAAGTTCAACATCGCAGAAAGTGAAAAATGGATAAAGCAGTTGTGGTATTTACTTACAAAGCAATATCACTCAGCAATGAAATCTATGTCATCAGGCCCTTAGCAGCACAATGAGTGGATTCAGGTATGATGATTCTAACTGAAATAAGTCACACAGAAAAAGAAACATCATAAGATATCACTAATACACGGAATGTAAACTTGGCTACACAGGAACTGAATTCCAAAACAGAACAGGGTCTCAAATTTAGAAAACCAACTTATGCTTGCTTAAGGGGAAAGGTGAGTTGGGGTGCTGCATAAAACCAGAGATTGAAATGAGCACAGATAAAGTTCCTTAAGCCAAATATGGAATAGACAAGAGCTACTCCTTGCTCAACGAAATGGACTCAACACCGCATATTAAACGCCTAAGAATGTACCTGACTAGTAAGTATCTTAAAACCTATGGATTGCTATGTCTCCAAAAGAGAATCAAGCGTGTGTACAGGGGCATAAACGCAGCAGTGATAGGATTGGAGAGGTTCGGTGAGCAAATGAAGACCCTTTGAAGTCATATTGCATGGTACCCATTCCACGGGTCTCAACTCTCCAGGTTTAAGGTATTCTTCCTACAGCTAAAACATGCATGTGGAACCCAGAATATGATCAACCATGTGATCGGGAGACGTGTTCAAATATGTCTCAGTTTTCGTACCCTGGTACTCGGGTACAACATTCCAGACGCTTTAGTAACACTCTCCCGACTTGGAGAGTCAGTCCCTTTAACCTCCTGTTTGGCCCAGTTTGCAATTTCTGCGGAAGATGAACAGGAATAGCGAGAACCAATGAGAGACTAGCTGGAGGTGTCTGGACGGGCAAATTTAACTCTCATTTCCCACCAGGAAGAGGAATTAACCAAAGGCTCAGCGTGCCGTGCCGGAACCAGATTAGGGCCTGAAGTCATCCTGCGGTGTTGCGGCCAGCTCACAAGAAAGCGAGTTGAAGAAAGGAGCTCAGGGGCACTGTAATTCACAAACCTGCAGAGTTATAAATGACAGCTATCGTCCAAAAATATACTGAAGTAAGGCTGCCAAGAGGACTTGAAAGCGGGGCAGAATTGCAGGAAACCGATTTCAGGAGGTAGACTGGAATTGCATTGAAAGCATAGGAAAAGAGGCAGAACGTCCACAATGATGCACTTGGCCAAAAAGGGCCTATGTGTTTTTTCCTGAATATATTCAGGAAAAAACGCATACGCACTTTTTGGCCAACCAAGCCAGCTTGCAAAGGAAATCTGCACTACAATGAAGTCTCACTTCTCCCCGGTCAAAAGGGCCATCTGAAAAAAGTGTAAAATCCAGAAAGGCAGGACAGGCCATGGAGAACTGGGAGCCTTGTTATGCTGATGGATGGGATGTAAATTGCCAACAGACACTCGGGAGAAGTGTATGGTGTTTCCTGAAACATCTAAAAAACAAAGCAACAGAGCCTAGGGCACTTCCACTTATGGTCCTATAGCTTAGGGAAATTAAAATCAAAAAGACACAGCCACCCCAAAGTTTGGGACGCCTCTGTTTACAAGAACCTCGTTTACCGTACAAGTTCAATATCACAGAAAGTGAAAAATGGATAAAGAACTTGTGGTACTTACGTACAATGCAGTATCACTCAGCAATGAAATCTATGTCATCAGGCCCGTAGCAGCATAATGAGTGGATTCAGGTACGATGATTCTAACTGAAATAAGTCACACAGAAAAAGAAACATCATAAGATATCACTAATACACGGAATGTAAACTTGGCTACACAGGAACTGAATTCCAAAACAGAACAGGGTCTCAAATTTAGAAAACCAACTTATGCTTGCTTAAGGGGAAAGGTGAGTTGGGGTGCTGCATAAAACCAGAGATTGAAATGAGCACAGATAAAGTTCCTTAAGCCAAATATGGAATAGACAAGAGCTACTCCTTGCTCAAAGAAATGGGATCAACACCCCATATTAAACGCCTAAGAATGTACCTGACTAGTAAGTATCTTAAAACCTATGGATTGCTATGTCTCCAAAAGAGAATCAAGCGTGTGTACGGGGCATAAACGCAGCAGTGATAGGATTGGAGACGTTCGGTGAGCAAATGAAGACCCTTTGAAGTCATATTTCATGGTACCCATTCCACGGGTTTCAACTACCCAGGTTTAAGGTATTCTTCCTTCAGCTAAAACATGCATGTGGAACCTAGAGTATGATCAACCATGTGATCGGGAGACGTGTTCAAATATGTCTCAGTTTTCATACCCTGGTACTCGGGTGCAACATTCTAGACGCTTTACTAACACTCTCCCGACATGGAGAGTCAGTCCCTTTAACCTCCTGTTTGGCCCAGTTTGCAATTTCTGCGGAAGATGAACAGGAATAGGGAGAACCAATGAGAGACTAGCTGGAGGTGTCTGGACGGGCAAATTTAACTCTCATTTCCCACCAGGAAGAGGAATTAACCAAAGGCTCAGCGTGCTGTGCCAGAACCAGATTAGGGCCTGAAGCCATCCTGCGGTGTTGCGGCCAGCTCACAAGAAAGCGAGTTGAAGAAAGGAGCTCAGGGGCACTGTAATTCACAAACCTGCAGAGTTATAAATGACAGCTATCGTCCAAAAATATACTGAAGTAAGGCTGCCAAGAGGACTTGAAAGCGGGGCAGAATTGCAGGAAACCGATTTCAGGAGGTAGAGTGGAGTTGCATTGAAAGCATAGGAAAAGAGGCAGAACGTCCACAATGATGCACTTGGCCAAAAAGTGCGTATGCGTTTTTTCCTGAATATATTCAGGAAAAAACGCATACGCCCTTTTTGGCCAACCAAGCAAACTTGCAAAGGAAATCTGCACTACAATGAAGTCTCACTTCCCCCAGGTCAAAAGGGGCATCTGAAAAAAATATAAAATCCAGAAAGGCAGGACAAGCCATGGAGAACTGGGAGCCTTGTTATGCTGATGGGCGGGATGTAAATTGCCAACAGACACTCGGGAGAAGTGTATGGTGTTTCCTGAAACATCTAAAAAACAAAGCAACAGAGCGTAGGGCACTTCCACTTATGGTCCTATAGCTTAGGGAAATTAAAATCAAAAAGAAACAGCCACCCCATAGTTTGGGACGCCTCTGTTTACAAGAACCTCATTTACCGTACAAGTTCAATATCACAGAAAGTGAAAAATGGATAAAGAACTTGTGGTACTTACGTACAATGCAGTATCACTCAGCCATGAAATCTATGTCATCAGGCCCGTAGCAGCATAATGAGTGGATTCAGGTACGATGATTCTAACTGAAATAAGTCACACAGAAAAGAAACATCATAAGATATCACTAATACACGGAATGTAAACTTGGCTACACAGGAACTGAATTCCAAAACAGAACAGGGTCTCAAATTTAGAAAACCAACTTATGCTTGCTTAAGGGGAAAGGTGAGTTGGGGTGCTGCATAAAACCAGAGATTGAAATGAGCACAGATAAAGTTCCTTAAGCCAAATATGGAATAGACAAGAGCTACTCCTTGCTCAACGAAATGGACTCAACACCCCATATTAAACGCCTAAGAATGTACCTGACTAGTAAGTATCTTAAAACCTATGGATTGCTATGTCTCCAAAAGAGAATCAAGCGTGTGTACAGGGGCATAAACGCAGCAGTGATACGATTGGAGAGGTTCGGTGAGCAAATGAAGACCCTTTGAAGTCATATTGCATGGTACCCATTCCACGGGTCTCAACTCTCCAGGTTTAAGGTATTCTTCCTTCAGCTAAAACATGCATGTGGAACCCAGAGTATGATCAACCGTGTGAATGGCAGACGGGTTCAAATATGTCTCAGTTTTCCTCCCCTGGTACTCGGGTGCAACATTCCAGACGCTTTACTAACACTCTCCCCACTTGGAGAGTCAGCGCCTTTAACCTCCTGTTTGGCCCAGTTTGCAATTTCTGCGGAAGATGAACAGGAATAGCGAGAACCAATGAGAGACTAGCTGGAGGTGTCTGGACGGGCAAATTTAACTCTCATTTCCCACCAGGAAGAGGAAATAACCAAAGGCTCAGCGTGCCGTGCCGGAACCAGATTAGGGCCTGAAGCCATCCTGCAGTGTTGCGGCCAGCTCACAAGAAAGCGAGTTGAAGAAAGGAGCTCAGGGGCACTGTAAATCACAAACCTGCAGAGTTATAAATGACAGCTATCGTCCAAAAATATACTGAAGTAAGGCTGCCAAGAGGTCTTGAAAGCGGGGCAGAATTGCAGGAAACCGATTTCAGGAGGAATCGGAATTGGATTGCATTTAAAACACAGGAAAAGAGGCAGAACGTCGACAATGATGCACTTGGCCAAATAGGGCGTATGTGTTTTTTCCTGAATATATTCAGGAAAAAACGCATACGCCCTTTTTGGCCAACCAAGCAAGCTTGCAAAGGAAATTTGCACTACAATGAAGTCTCACTTCCCCCCGGTCAAAAGGGCCATCTGAAAAAAGTGTAAAATCCAGAAAGGCAGGACAGGCCATGGAGAACTGGGAGCCTTGTTATGCTGATGGGCGGGATGTAAATTGCCAACAGACACTCGGGAGAAGTGTATGGTGTTTCCTGAAACATCTAAAAAACAAAGCAACAGAGCCTAGGGCACTTCCACTTATGGTCCTATAGCTTAGGGAAATTAAAATCAAAAAGACACAGCCACCCCAAAATTTGGGACGGCTCTTTTTACAGGAATCTCTTCTGCGGCACAAGTTAAATATCCCAGAGAGCAAATAATGGATAAAGAAGTTGCGGTACTTATGTACAACAGAATACCACTCAGCAATGAAATCTATGTCATCAGGCCCTTAGCAGCACAATGAGTGGATTCAGGTATGATGATTCTAACTGAAATAAGTCACACAGAAAAAGAAACATCATAAGATATCAGTAATACACGGAATGTAAACTTGGCTACTCAGGAACTGAATTACAGAACAGAACAGGGTCTCAAATTTAGAAAACCAACTTATGCTTGCTTAAGGGGAAAGGTGAGTTGGGGTGCTGCATAAAACCAGAGATTGAAATGAGCACAGATAAAGTTCCTTAAGCCAAATATGGAATAGACAAGAGCTACTCCTTGCTCAACGAAATGGACTCAACACCCCATATTAAACGCCTAAGAATGTACCTGACTAGTAAGTATCTTAAAACCTATGGATTGCTATGTCTCCAAAAGAGAATCAAGCGTGTGTACAGGGGCATAAACGCAGCAGTGATAGGATTGGAGAGGTTCGGTGAGCAAATGAAGACCCTTTGAAGTCATATTGCATGGTACCCATTCCACGGGTCTCAACTCTCCAGGTTTAAGGTATTCTTCCTTCAGCTAAAACATGCATGTGGAACCCAGAGTATGATCAACCGCGTGAACGGGAGACGTGTTCAAATATGTCTCAGTTTTCCTCCCCTGGTACTCGGGTGCAACATTCCAGACGCTTTACTAACACTCTCCCGACTTGGAGAGTCAGGCCCTTTAACCTCCTGTTTGGCCCAGTTTGCAATTTCTGCGGAAGATGAACAGGAATAGGGAGAACCAATGAGAGACTAGCTGGAGGTGTCTGGACGGGCAAATTTAACTCTCATTTCCCACCAGGAAGAGGAAATAACCAAAGGCTCAGCGTGCCGTGCCGGAACCAGATTAGGGCCTGAAGCCATCCTGCGGTGTTGCGGCCAGGTCACAAGAAAGCAAGTTGAAGAAAGGAGCTCAGTGGCACTGTAATTCACAAACCTGCAGAGTTATAAATGACAGCTATCGTCCAAAAATATACTGAAGTAAGGCTGCCAAGAGGACTTGAAAGCGGGGCAGAATTGCAGGAAACCGATTTCAGGAGGTAGACTGGAATTGCATTGAAAGCATAGGAAAAGAGGCAGAACGTCCACAATGATGCACTTGGCCAAAAAGGGCGTATGCGTTTTTTCCTGAATATATTCAGGAAAAAACGCATACGCCCTTTTTGGCCAACCAAGCAAGCTTGCAAAGGAAATCTGCACTACAATGAAGTCTCATTTCCCCCCGGTCAAAAGGGCCATCTGAAAAAAGTGTAAAATCCAGAAAGGCAGGACAGGCCATGGAGAACTGGGAGCCTTGTTATGCTGATGGGCGGGATGTAAATTGCCAACAGACACTCGGGAGAAGTGTATGGTGTTTCCTGAAACATCTAAAAAACAAAGCAACAGAGCCTAGGGCACTTCCACTTATGGTCCTATAGCTTAGGGAAATTAAAATCAAAAAGACACAGCCACCCCAAAGTTTGGGACGCCTCTGTTTACAAGAACCTCGTTTACCGTACAAGTTCAATATCACAGAAAGTGAAAAATGGATAAAGAACTTGTGGTACTTACATACAATGCAGTATCACTCAGCAATGAAATCTATGTCACCAGGCCCGTAGCAGCATAATGAGTGGATTCAGGTACGATGATTCTAACTGAAATAAGTCACACAGAAAAAGAAACATCATAAGGTATCACTAATACACGGAATGTGAACTTGGCTACACATGAACTGAATTACAAAACAGAACAGGGTCTCAAATTTAGAAAACCAACTTATGCTTGCTTAAGGGGGAAGGTGAGTTGGGGTGCTGCATAAAAGCAGAGTTTGAAATTAGCACAGATACCGTTCCATAAGCCAAATATGTAATACACAAGACCTACCCCTTGCTCAACGAAATGGATTCAACAATGGGGTATCACCTCACACCTGGTAGAATAGGCATCATAGAAAATCTACAAACAAAAAATGCTGGAAAGGGTGTGGAGAAAAGGAACCCTCTTCCACTATTGTTGGGAATATAAATTGATACAGTCATTATGGAGAACAATATGGAATTTCTTAAGAAACTAACAATAGAATTACCATATGATACAGCAATCCCAGTACTGGACATATACCCAGACAAAACCATAAATCAAAAAGAGTCATTCACCGCAATGTTCATTGCATCACTATTTACAATATCGAGGTAATGGAAACAACCTAAATGCCCACAGACAGACGAATGCATAAAGCTGTGGTACATATATAAAATGGAATATTACTAAGCCATGAAAAGGAATGAAATTGGGTCATTTGTAGAGACGTCGATGGATCTAGAGACTGTCATACAGAGTGAAGTAAGTCAGAAAGAGAAAAACAAATCTTGTATATTCATGCATATATGTGGAACCTAGAAAAACTGTACAGATTAACCATTTTGCAAGGCATAAATAGAGCAACAGATGTAGACAACAAACGTATGGACAACAAGGGGGGAAAGCTGTTGGGGGGGTGGTGGTGGGAGGAGTTGAGAGACTGGGATTGGCATGTATACATTTATATGTATAAAATAGATAACCAATAAGAACCTGCTGTATAAAAATATAAAATAAAATTCAAAATTAAAAAGAAATAAAATTTAAAAAATAAAACAGAAAAAACAATTATTCCCTGCACATACATGTATTCATATGAATAAATTATTTCCATGCTTGTATCTGTAAATACAAAAAAGAGGAATAAAATCTACCTTGAACCAAAAACGAAAAAGAGAAAAAAACACAGAACCCACCAGTTACACAGAGGAAAACCGTATCAGGGCACTTGCTCCAGTTGTAAACAATTCTGAAGTTGGTCAGTGGTGGGGAATCGTCTCCCATTCAGCCAGCAGCCCCCACGCAACAAGCGTCCTCATTGCAAAGCTGGGGCACCGTGCCGAGGCATCTGTGAGTAAACGTGAGCTGAGCCCCAGGCCAGTTGCTGCTGAACTATTCCCACCCGTCCCAGGTAAAACACCTGAATATATACAAGGACTTGAAAGCCTAGAGGAAGGGCCATAGAGCCACACGAGTGACAGCATGCCAGCCGACTTGGTGCCTGCAGGCCAGCCAGGATGGTCCTGGCCCTGGGTGCTCTTCTGGATGATTTCCATTTCCCTGCCTGAGATACCCATCCTGTCCCTGCCCCCACTGCTTTTTTCCTTCCTCACCTCTGCCCAGGGAGAAATTCCAGCAGCAGGTATGGGTGACACATCCTCTTCTTTAGCAGGTGGCAGCCTGGCAACTGCTGCAGAAAGTCCAGCAGAGCCCCACTCACACTGGGCCACCCACAAAGCCGTGGCCTCTCACTCCCTCCCACCAGCCCAGCCCCGAGACTGCTGACAGGGCAGAGAAAATGGCGTCAGGCACGGCTGCAGGGGCTCTTGCTGCCTGGAGTGGTATTTATATTGATCTCAACCCAGGCACACCTGGGGAGGGCTGGCCGGCACGGTAAGGCTGCCCAGGTCAGCCAATCATCACCCCTCAGGGGCTCACAGTTGCAGAAAATGGAACTTGCTGAACCGGCCAGGTCCAAGGAACAGGTGTGGGCTCCTGAGAGTCAGGATAGACAAGGGGCTGCAGCTTTGGCTTGTTTTCTAATCATTTTATCTGGCCCATGAGTGGGAGACAACTTCAAGAAAACCCTCTCCTAATGAGAGGAACCCAGGAGTCAGGGAGAGGAGGGGTGGGTGGTGGTTGGAGACAGAGGCCTGGTGCCCCGGGTGCAGTGGAAGTCTCTGGAAGACCAGGTGGAGGGAGGCCTCACGGAGTGATGCCCAGGGTCACAGACCTGTCGCAGCTGCTGTTTGTTAGTTCAAGTCCTGCTCTGAGGTGCTCTGTGTCAGCTCTGAGCGACAGGTGAGCTGGGGGTGCTCTGCAATGAGGGCTATGTGCACGGTTCCTGTGTGCCCAGCCCTGCCACGGTACCTGCAAGGGTAGCTCTGTATCCTGGGAGGGGCCTGACCACGAGAGCCCCATGGGCTGGGGTGGGGGTGGGGTACCTGCCCAGGTGAGCTCCATATTCTGGGATTGGTCTGACCACGAGAGCCCCATGGGTTGCTGGGGACCTGGTAAAGGATATCAGGACAGTCAGTGAAGCCACTGAGGATATACCTCCAGTTGCTCCTAATTCCTACACCCTGCTGGTCATTCTACCAACCACCAGGACATGGTATTCTGTATTAGTCTTCAATGATGCCTTCTTTTGTATTCCATTAGTCCCAGAGTCACAAGAAATTTTGGCTTGTGAGTGGCAGGACTCAACATACAACTAAAACAATACTTCCGGGCCGTCTGGCCCCAAGGGTGCAAAAATTCCCACACCGTCTTTGGGGAAAGCTTAGCTAAAGACCTAAAAGTTCTACCTCTGGAAAAGGAAACCCTCCTTCAATATGCAGACGACATTCTGATCGCCAGCCCTACTAAGGAGGCCTCTGAACTACCAAGCCAATAAAGGATAGAAGTTGTCCAAGAAAAAGCTCAAATATCACAGACTGCGGTGACCTGCCTGGGCTTCATTCTCACAGAAGGTCAGAGAAGCCCATCCCAGGAAAGGGAAGAAACCATTTTCAGCCTTACCCCTTTCTAAAACTAGAAGACAGCTTAGGGGTTCCTGGGGAGGCCAGGGTTTGCTGCTTCTGGATCCCTAACTACAGTCTACTAGCTGGGCCTCTATATGAAACACTGAAAGGAAAAGATGATGATCCTTTTGAATAGAATCCAGAAGTGGCCTTTCAAGAATGGAAAGAGCAGTCAATTCAGACCCTTGCCCTGGAACTCCCTAATTTAGCTAAACCCTTTGACCTTTACATTCCCAGTGAAAGGTGAATCGCCATTGGAGAATTAGTGCAAAAACTGGGACCACTTGAAATGGAACAATGCAAGAATGCCATCCAGGTAGGATAAACTACGGTCACCAAGGGGCTTGGCCCACTGCCACATCTGGCCAAGATACTGGCGGTATCTAAAAACCTGGAAATCAGCAGCCCAAAAGGCCACCTCCCTCCTAAGGGAAAAGGACCCCACGTGGTGATCCTAACCACCAACCATGCCCTGAAGTTGCAGGGTTCGCTCCGTGGGCACATCGACCTCGAGTGAGGAGGCCCTCCAACTCCAACATCCAGAGAGATAACCGGGGGCAACAGGGCACCATGACGACTCGTGTGAACATCACTTGACCTGGAGTTTCTCTCATAAAACAACAAGGGTGTGTCCCAAAAGAGTAGACTACTGCTTGCAGGACTTACTGCACCCAGAGGGGAGCTAATAATCTTGGCGGGGGAACAGTATACCACACTGTCACCATAGAAAAGCCTACAGACACCGTGATGATGGTGGCCAATAAGACCGGCTGGACTCCTGTTTACTTCAAAAGGCTGTTGACTCAGTAGCCATCATGGTCCTTATCACCACTGACCCTGGACTGTCTGGGAGTTGAACGGGCAGGGCTCTGACACCTGGTGCTGTTTGTACGTTAATTCAGGGGCCTAATTGAAGAAAGCGCAGACTACTGGTCAGAGCATCTAGGCTGGCAGAAACGGTCAGCCTAAGGTGGCCGAACAAATGTGGGGCGGGGTGAAACCGGCCCCCACAGCGTCTCTGCACATCTCTTTCCTGGACCCTTAAAGGTCATTAGAATCTATAACACTTCCAATGCTGGTGCTCAGGTGGACGAGCAGGGAGGCAGGGGTCCTGGGGACAATCAATGTCACCGGGAGGCTGCTGGGGAGAAGCTCTGACCCTCGCCCCAGGGTATGAGGGCTCCCAACTCAGCACTCAGCAGTTACAGAAGAAGGGTCTGCACCCTCAGCACTCCAAGAATGAGGAACGGGACAAAAGGCAGAGGAGGGGTTTGTCCCCAGCAAAGCCCATTAAAAATCCCTGGGAGATAAAAATAGAATCTGGGCAATAAAGTCAAGTCTAACCTTTTCTATCCTTTGTGCTTTGTCTAATTTCACGTGCTCCTAGGGTCCCGCATGCAGAGGTTCCACACCCGGCACTTCAGACCAGATTTCCTAGTGCAGAATGGCTGGGTCGACACCTCAGCTCCTGGGGCCCAGTGCAGACTCCACGATATAGAGCCTGAGCTACAGCCAACCCGGCCCTCGAGAGCTCCGCCGCCTCCCTCCCTCCCACTGACTCTGACAGGATCTCTACACAGCAGCCCAGCCCACAGCCCACGGGGTAGTGCATGCTCTCACCTCTCCATTCTCTGATCAAAATATAAAGTTTCCTTTGCTTGTGAACCAAACTCAGTCTCGATCTGTTGGCCCCAATGACACTGGGCAGGGGGACACTTGTTGGGGTCCACTCTGGAGGATCAGTAACAGAAATTGAGACTATTGTAACCTCAATGCACAGATGTGTGAGCCAAACTGTAGTTAACATAGAACAGTGTATAAGGCTCGGGTAAAATAAGATGTTTCTAACACTTCCATTTGATATTTCCATCACTTTTTATAAGCAAGTTCAGTGAAAAGGTTTGTCTTATTTGTCAGGTCAATATTAGAGAAACGAAGTGATTTCTTTCCAAGGATGTACATCTAATAATCTTGGTTAAACCTTCAATCTTGTTTTAAATGCTTTTCCATTGAAAATGATACCTCTCTTTCAGCTCCCCCATTTCTGAGAAGTATAAAATCTTATAATTTATTATTACCAAAGGGGAAAGGTGGGAGGAGGGATAAATTAACAGTTTGGAATTAACACATACACACTGCTATGTATAAAATAGATCATCAACAAGGAACTACTGTATAGCACAGGGAACTACACTCAACATTTTGCAATAACCTATAAGGGGAAATAATCTGAAAAAGAATAGATATTTTTATTGACATCATCTATCAATGATAGTTAAAGTGTAGCCTAAGGGAAGCTGGTGGTGAGTGCTTCTGACCCTGAAGACTTCAATCATCTAAAGTTTGGACTCTGCCTACTTCCCAAGGCCCTTAATGAACATATGTGTAGCCGTAGCTTAAAAACTTCCCCAGTTTGGGTTTCGGGGAGACACTGATTTTGAAAAAGCCCTGGTGTTCTCCTTACATGAATGGGACTCTTCCTACTGCTAAAACATGTCTGTCACACCCAGAGGATGGTATACCGTCTGATCGGGAAGAGTTTGGAAAAGGCATCTCATCTCCTCATCTCCTGGTGCTCGGGTTCACCCCTCCAGCGTCTTTACTAACAGTCTCCCCACTTGGAGATGTCAGCACTGTCAACATCCTGTTGCGTACAGTTTGGAATTTGTCCAGAGGATGAAGCAGAAGGATGAGGAACAATGAGAGACAAGTCCTAGGTGTTCAGACAGGCACATGTCACTCTAATTTCCAATCAGGAAGACGAATTGACCAAAGGCTAGGGTTGCCCATGGAAACAGTATAGGGCTTGAGGAAATCCCGCTGCTTTGTGGCCAGTTCCCATAAACACAAGTTGAACAATGGAACTCAGGGGCAGTAAAATTCACAAAACTGCAGAGTTGAAAATATCCATCACTGAAAAATGTCTTGAGGAAAGTCAGAGAAAAGGACTTGTAAGCAAGGGAGAATGGCAGGAAAGGGATTTGAGGAGGTAGAAAGGACTCGCCATTAAGCACAAGAAAAGGAGCTGAACATTGCCAACATTGCAGTTGGCCAAAAAGGGTGTATGCGTTTTTTTCTGTATATATTCAAGAAAAGGGCATACACTTTTTTAGCCAACCAAACAGGTGGGCACTGGAAGTCAATACTACAAAAGATATCACTTCGCATCAGTCAGAAGAGCCATCCTCATAAAGCGTAAACAACAGAAATGCAGGACAGGGCAACGAGAAGAGGGAGCCCTGTGAGACTTATAGTGGAAATGTATATTGCCAACGGCCATTCTGGAGAAGTGTATTGTGTTTACTAAAGCATCTAAAAAATGAGCTACAGAGCATAGGGCACTTGCACTCGTGGGCGTATATCTTGGGAAAAACAAAAATCGAGAGGACACAGGCACCCCAATGTTTACCCCCTCTCTGTTTAAAAGATCCTCGACTAGGATATAACTTAAATGTCTCTGGAGGGAAAAAATGGATAGAGATGTGGTACTTAGGTAGAGTGGAATATTATTCAGCCTGGAAATCAATGAAATATGGCCAGTTGTAACAACTCCGGAGGAGTTACGTATGATCATTCTAAGTGACAGAATTCAAAAAGAAAAAGACACATATCATAAGATATCACTTAAAGGTGGAATCCAAAATGGCTACACATGAAATAAATTACAAAACAAAAACATAGTCAAATATGTAGAAAACACGCATAAGGCTGCTAAACGGGAAAGGTGGGGAGGGGTGAGGCATCATCCAGGAGGTTGAAATTAGCAAAGATACCATTCCAAATACCAAACTGATAATCAACAAGGCCTACACGGTAGCTAAAAGAACTGCACTCAGCACACTCAAGTCACCGGAAAAGAATATATACGACTGGTAAGAATCTGAAAAAGAATTTATTGATGACTCTCTGTACGTGAATCAAGTGGATGTACAGCAGCAAGAAACAGAGCTTTGAAAATCAGCTGTAACCAATATAGTAATAAATTGAAAAAAATAAACGACAGAGAGACAGAGAAAACCTCTTACAACTTTTCCTCAGGGACGGTGATGCAACATGGATTGAACACATCTAGACCCACAGCAGGATGAGACATAAGGCTGGAAACTGTTTGCGCTAAGAGAAATGTGAGGTTGGGTGAGGAAATGCACACCCTTTAAAGTAATACTACCTGGTACCCATTCAATGGGTCCCAAATCTGCAGGTTCAAGGGATCTTCCTACAGCTAAAACATGCATGGAAAACCCAGAGGACTGTACACCATGTGATCGGGAGATGTGTCTAAAATGCACCTCATTTATCCTCTCCTGGTGCTCCTGTTCACCATTCCAGCCACGTTACTTAGAATCTCCCCACTTGGAGAATCAGCACATTTAAACTTCTGTTTCACACATTTTGCAAATTGTGAGGAGGATGAACGGGAAGAGGGGGAACCAATGAGAGAATAGTTGTAGGGGTTTGGACGGGCACATATCACTCTAATTTCCCATTAAGAATAAGAATTAAAGAAAGGCTCAGCCTGCCTCGCCGGAGCCAAAATAGAGCCTGAAGCAATCCTGCCGGTTTGAGGCCAGCTCACAAAAGAGCAACTTAAAAAATGGAGCTCAGGGTCACTGCAATTCACAAACCTGCAGAGTTATAAATGACAGCTATCGTCCAAAAATATACTGAAGTAAGGCTGCCAAGAGGACTTGAAAGCGGGGCAGAATTGCAGGAAACCGATTTCAGGAGGTAGACTGGAATTGCATTGAAAGCATAGGAAAAGAGGCAGAACGTCCACAATGATGCACTTGGCCAAAAAGGGCGTATGCGTTTTTTCCTGAACGCATACGCCCTTTTTGGCCAACCAAGCAAGCTTGCAAAGGAAATCTGCACTACAATGAAGTCTCACTTCCCCCCGGTCAAAAGGGCCATCTGAAAAAAGTGTAAAATCCAGAAAGGCAGGACAGGCCATGGAGAACTGGGAGCCTTGTTATGCTGACGGGCGGGATGTAAATTGCCAACAGACACTCGGGAGAAGTGTATGGTGTTTCCTGAAACATCTAAAAAACAAAGCAACAGAGCCTAGGGCACTTCCACTTATGGTCCTATAGCTTAGGGAAATTAAAATCAAAAAGACACAGCCACCCCAAAGTTTGGGACGCCTCTGTTTACAAGAACCTCGTTTACAGTACAAGTTCAACATCGCAGAAAGTGAAAAATGGATAAAGAAGTTGTGGTATTTACTTACAAAGCAATATCACTCAGCAATGAAATCTATGTCATCAGGCCCTTAGCAGCACAATGAGTGGATTCAGGTATGATGATTCTAACTGAAATAAGTCACACAGAAAAAGAAACATCATAAGATATCACTAATACACGGAATGTAAACTTGGCTACACAGGAACTGAATTCCAAAACAGAACAGGGTCTCAAATTTAGAAAACCAACTTATGCTTGCTTAAGGGGAAAGGTGAGTTGGGGTGCTGCATAAAACCAGAGATTGAAATGAGCACAGATAAATTTCCTTAAGCCAAATATGGAATAGACAAGAGCTACTCCTTGCTCAACGAAATGGACTCAACACCCCATATTAAACGCCTAAGAATGTACCTGACTAGTAAGTATCTTAAAACCTATGGATTGCTATGTCTCCAAAAGAGAATCAAGCGTGTGTACAGGGGCATAAACGCAGCAGTGATAGGAATGGAGAGGTTCGGTGAGCAAATGAAGACCCTTTGAAGTCATATTGCATGGTACCCATTCCACGGGTCTCAACTCTCCAGGTTTAAGGTATTCTTCCTACAGCTAAAACATGCATGTGGAACCCAGAATATGATCAACCATGTGATCGGGAGACGTGTTCAAATATGTCTCAGTTTTCCTCCCCTGGTACTCGGGTGCAACATTCCAGACGCTTTAGTAACACTCTCCCGACTTGGAGAGTCAGTCCCTTTAACCTCCTGTTTGGCCCAGTTTGCAATTTCTGCGGAAGATGAACAGGAATAGCGAGAACCAATGAGAGACTAGCTGGATGTGTCTGGACGGGCAAATTTAACTCTCATTTCCCACCAGGAAGAGGAATTAACCAAAGGCTCAGCGTGCCGTGCCGGAACCAGATTAGGGCCTGAAGCCATCCTGCGGTGTTGCGGCCAGCTCACAAGTAATCGAGTTGAAGAAAGGAGCTCAGGGGCAGTGTAATTCACAAACCTGCAGAGTTATAAATGACAGCTATCGTCCAAAAATATACTGAAGTAAGGCTGCCAAGAGGACTTGAAAGCGGGGCAGAATTGCAGGAAACCGATTTCAGGAGGTAGACTGGAATTGCATTGAAAGCATAGGAAAAGAGGCAGAACGTCCACAATGATGCACTTGGCCAAAAAGGGCGTATGCGTTTTTTCCTGAATATATTCAGGAAAAAACGCATACGCCCTTTTTGGCCAACCAAGCAAGCTTGCAAAGGAAATCTGCACTACAATGAAGTCTCACTTCTCCCCGGTCAAAAGGGTCATCTGAAAAAAGTGTAAAATCCAGAAAGGCAGGACAGGCCATGGAGAACTGGGAGCCTTGTTATGCTGATGGATGGGATGTAAATTGCCAACAGACACTCGGGAGAAGTGTATGGTGTTTCCTGAAACATCTAAAAAACAAAGCAACAGAGCCTAGGGCACTTCCACTTATGGTCCTATAGCTTAGGGAAATTAAAATCAAAAAGACACAGACACCCCAAAGTTTGGGACGCCTCTGTTTACAAGAACCTCGTTTACCGTACAAGTTCAATATCACAGAAAGTGAAAAATGGATAAAGAACTTGTGGTACTTACGTACAATGCAGTATCACTCAGCAATGTAATCTATGTCATCAGGCCTGTAGCAGCATAATGAGTGGATTCAGGTACGATGATTCTAACTGAAATAAGTCACACAGAAAAAGAAACATCATAAGATATCACTAATACACGGAATGTAAACTTGGCTACACAGGAACTGAATTCCAAAACAGAACAGGGTCTCAAATTTAGAAAACCAACTTATGCTTGCTTAAGGGGAAAGGTGAGTTGGGGTGTTGCATAAAACCAGAGATTGAAATGAGCACAGATAAAGTTCCTTAAGCCAAATATGGAATAGACAAGAGCTACTCCTTGCTCAACGAAATGGACTCAACACCCCATATTAAACGCCTAAGAGTGTACCTGACTAGTAAGTATCTTAAAACCTATGGATTGCTACGTCTCCAAAAGAGAATCAAGCGTGTGTACAGGGGCATAAACGCAGCAGTGATAGGATTGGAGAGGTTCGGTGAGCAAATGAAGACCCTTTGAAGTCATATTGCATGGTACCCATTCCACGGGTCTCAACTCTCCAGGTTTAAGGTATTCTTCCTTCAGCTAAAACATGCATGTGGAACCCAGAGTATGATCAACCGCGTGAACGGCAGACGGGTTCAAATATGTCTCAGTTTTCCTCCCCTGGTACTCGGGTGCAACATTCCAGACGCTTTACTAACACTCTCCCCACTTGGAGAGTCAGCGCCTTTAACCTCCTGTTTGGCCCAGTTTGCAATTTCTGCGGAAGATGAACAGGAATAGCGAGAACCAATGAGAGACTAGCTGGAGGTGTCTGGACGGGCAAATTTAACTCTCATTTCCCACCAGGAAGAGGAATTAACCAAAGGCTCAGCATGCCGTGCCGGAACCAGATTAGGGCCTGAAGCCATCCTGCGGTGTTGCGGCCAGCTCACAAGAAAGTGAGTTGAAGAAAGGAGCTCAGGGGCACTGTGATTCACAAACCTGCAGAGTTATAAATGACAGCTATCGTCCAAAAATATACTGAAGTAAGGCTGCCAAGAGGACTTGAAAGTGGGGCAGAATTGCAGGAAACCGATTTCAGGAGGTAGAGTGGAATTGCATTTCAAGCATAGGAAAAGAGGCAGAACGTCCACAATGATGCACTTGGCCAAAAAGGGCGTATGCGTTTTTTCCTGAATATATTCAGGAAAAAACGCATACGCCCTTTTTGGCCAACCAAGCAAACTTGCAAAGGAAATCTGCACTACAATGAAGTCTCACTTCCCCCAGGTCAAAAGGGGCATCTGAAAAAAATGTAAAATCCAGAAAGGCAGGACAAGCCATGGAGAACTGGGAGCCTTGTTATGCTGATGGGCGGGATGTAAATTGCCAACAGACACTCGGGAGAAGTGTATGGTGTTTCCTGAAACATCTAAAAAACAAAGCAACAGAGCCTAGGGCACTTCCACTTATGGTCCTATAGCTTAGGGAAATGAAAATCAAAAAGACAAAGCCACCCCATAGTTTGGGACGCCTCTGTTTACAAGAACCTCGTTTACCGTACAAGTTCAATATCACAGAAAGTGAAAAATGGATAAAGAACTTGTGGTACTTACGTACAATGCAGTATCACTCAGCAATGAAATCTATGTCATCAGGCCCGTAGCAGCATAATGAGTGGATTCAGGTACGATGATTCTAACTGAAATAAGTCACACAGAAAAAGAAACATCATAAGATATCACTAATACACGGAATGTAAACTTGGCTACACAGGAACTGAATTCCAAAACAGAACAGGGTCTCAAATTTAGAAAACCAACTTATGCTTGCTTAAGGGGAAAGGTGAGTTGGGGTGTTGCATAAAACCACAGATTGAAATGAGCACAGATAAAGTTCCTTAAGCCAAATATGGAATAGACAAGAGCTACTCCTTGCTCAACGAAATGGACTCAACACCCCATATTAAACGCCTAAGAGTGTACCTGACTAGTAAGTATCTTAAAACCTATGGATTGCTATGTCTCCAAAAGAGAATCAAGCGTGTGTACAGGGGCATAAACGCAGCAGTGATAGGATTGGAGAGGTTCGGTGAGCAAATGAAGACCCTTTGAAGTCATATTGCATGGTACCCATTCCACGGGTCTCAACTCTCCAGGTTTAAGGTATTCTTCCTTCAGCTAAAACATGCATGTGGAACCCAGAGTATGATCAACCGCGTGAACGGCAGACGGGTTCAAATATGTCTCAGTTTTCCTCCCCTGGTACTCGGGTGCAACATTCCAGACGCTTTACTAACACTCTCCCCACTTGGAGAGTCAGCGCCTTTAACCTCCTGTTTGGCCCAGTTTGCAATTTCTGCGGAAGATGAACAGGAATAGCGAGAACCAATGAGAGACTAGCTGGAGGTGTCTGGACGGGCAAATTTAACTCTCATTTCCCACCAGGAAGCGGAAATAACCAAAGGCTCAGCGTGCCGTGCCGGAACCAGATTAGGGCCTGAAGCCATCCTGCGGTGTTGCGGCCAGCTCACAAGAAAGCGAGTTGAAGAAAGGAGCTCAGGGGCACTGTAATTCACAAACCTGCAGAGTTATAAATGACAGCTATCGTCCAAAAATATACTGAAGTAAGGCTGCCAAGAGGACTTGAAAGCGGGGCAGAATTGCAGGAAACCGATTTCAGGAGGTAGACTGGAATTGCATTGAAAGCATAGGAAAAGAGGCAGAACGTCCACAATGATGCACTTGGCCAAAAAGGGCGTATGCGTTTTTTCCTGAATATATTCAGGAAAAAACGCATACGCCCTTTTTGGCCAACCAAGCAAGCTTGCAAAGGAAATCTGGACTACAATGAAGTCTCACTTCCCCCCGGTCAAAAGGGCCATCTGAAAAAAGTGTAAAATCCAGAAAGGCAGGACAGGCCATGGAGAACTGGGAGCCTTGTAATGCTGATGGGCGGGATGTTAATTGCCAACAGACACTCGGGAGAAGTGTATGGTGTTTCCTGAAACATCTAAAAAACAAAGCAACAGAGCCTAGGGCACTTCCACTTATGGTCCTATAGCTAAGGGAATTTTAAATCAAAAAGACACAGCCACCCCAAAGTTTGGGACGGCTCTGTTTACAAGAACCTCGTTTACAGTACAAGTTCAACATCGCAGAAAGTGAAAAATGGATATAGAAGTTGTGGTATTTACTTACAAAGCAATATCACTCAGCAATGAAATGTATGTCATCAGGCCCTTAGCAGCACAATGAGTGGATTCAGGTATGATGATTCTAACTGAAATAAGTCACACAGAAAAAGAAACCTCATAAGATATCAGTAATACACGGAATGTAAACTTGGCTACACAGGAACTGAATTACAGAACAGAACAGGGTCTCAAATTTAGAAAACCAACTTATGCTTGCTTAAGGGGAAAGGTGAGTTGGGGTGCTGCATAAAACCAGAGATTGAAATGAGCACAGATAAAGTTCCTTAAGCCAAATATGGAATAGACAAGAGCTACTCCTTGCTCAAAGAAATGGGCTCAACACCCCATATTAAACGCCTAAGAATGTACCTGACTAGTAAGTATCTTAAAACCTATGGATTGCTATGTCTCCAAAAGAGAATCAAGCGTGTGTACGGGGCATAAACGCAGCAGTGATAGGATTGGAGACGTTCGGTGAGCAAATGAAGACCCTTTGAAGTCATATTTCATGGTACCCATTCCACGGGTTTCAACTACCAAGGTTTAAGGTATTCTTCCTTCAGCTAAAACATGCATGTGGAACCTAGAGTATGATCAACCATGTGATCGGGAGACGTGTTCAAATATGTCTCAGTTTTCATACCCTGGTACTCGGGTGCAACATTCTAGACGCTTTACTAACACTCTCCCGACATGGAGAGTCAGTCCCTTTAACCTCCTGTTTGGCCCAGTTTGCAATTTCTGTGGAAGATGAACAGGAATAGGGAGAACCAATGAGAGACTAGCTGGAGGTGTCTGGACGGGCAAATTTAACTCTCATTTCCCACCAGGAAGAGGAATTAACCGAAGGCTCAGCGTGCCGTGCCAGAACCAGATTAGGGCCTGAAGCCATCCTGCGGTGTTGCGGCCAGCTCACAAGAAAGCGAGTTGAAGAAAGGAGCTCAGGGGCACTGTAATTCACAAACCTGCAGAGTTATAAATGACAGCTATCGTCCAAAAATATACTGAAGTAAGGCTGCCAAGAGGACTTGAAAGCGGGGCAGAATTGCAGGAAACCGATTTCAGGAGGTAGACTGGAATTGCATTGAAAGCATAGGAAAAGAGGCAGAACGTCCACAATGATGCACTTGGCCAAAAAGGGCGTATGCGTTTTTTCCTGAATATATTCAGGAAAAAACGCATACGCCCTTTTTGGCCAACCAAGCAAACTTGCAAAGGAAATCTGCACTACAATGAAGTCTCACTTTCCAAAGGTCAAAAGGGGCAACTGAAAAAAATGTAAAATCCAGAAAGGCAGGACAAGCCATGGAGAACTGGGAGCCTTTTTATGCTGATGGGCGGGATGTTAATTGCCAACAGACACTCGGGAGAAGTGTATGGTGTTTCCTGAAACATCTAAAAAACAAAGCAACAGAGCCTAGGGCACTTCCACTTATGGTCCTATAGCTTAGGGAAATTAAAATCAAAAAGACACAGCCACCCCATAGTTTGGGACGCCTCTGTTTACAAGAACCTCGTTTACCGTACAAGTTCAATATCACAGAAAGTGAAAAATGGATAAAGAACTTGTGGTACTTACGTACAATGCTGTATCACTCAGCCATGAAATCTATGTCATCAGGCCCGTCGCAGCATAATGAGTGGATTCAGGTACGATGATTCTAACTGAAATAATTCACACAGAAAAAGAAACATCATAAGATATCACTAATACACGGAATGTAAACTTGGCTACACAGGAACTGAATTCCAAAACAGAACAGGGTCTCAAATTTAGAAAACAAACTTATGCTTGCTTAAGGGGAAAGGTGAGTTGGGGTGCTGCATAAAACCAGAGATTGAAATGAGCACAGATAAAGTTCCTTAAGCCAAATATGGAATAGACAAGAGCTACTCCTTGCTCAACGAAATGGACTCAACACCCCATATTAAACGCCTAAGAATGTACCTGACTAGTAAGTATCTTAAAACCTATGGATTGCTATGTCTCCAAAAGAGAATCAAGCGTGTGTACAGGGGCATAAACGCAGCAGTGATAGGATTGGAGAGGTTCGGTGAGCAAATGAAGACCCTTTGAAGTCATATTGCATGGTACCCATTCCACGGGTCTCAACTCTCCAGGTTTAAGGTATTCTTCCTTCAGCTAAAACATGCATGTGGAACCCAGAGTATGATCAACCGTGTGAACGGCAGACGGGTTCAAATATGTCTCAGTTTTCCTCCCCTGGTACTCGGGTGCAACATTCCAGACGCTTTACTAACACTCTCCCCACTTGGAGAGTCAGCGCCTTTAACCTCCTGTTTGGCCCAGTTTGCAATTTCTGCGGAAGATGAACAGGAATAGCGAGAACCAATGAGAGACTAGCTGGAGGTGTCTGGACGGGCAAATTTAACTCTCATTTCCCACCAGGAAGAGGAATTAACCAAAGGCTCAGCGTGCCGTGCCGGAACCAGATTAGGGCCTGAAGCCATCCTGCGGTGTTGCGGCCAGCTCACAAGAAAGCGAGTTGAAGAAAGGAGCTCAGGGGCACTGTAATTCACAAACCTGCAGAGTTATAAATGACAGCTATCGTCCAAAGATATACTGAAGTAAGGCTGCCAAGAGGACTTGAAAGCGGGGCAGAATTGCAGGAAACCGATTTCAGGAGGAATCGGAATTGGATTGCATTTAAAACACAGGAAAAGAGGCAGAACGTCGACAATGATGCAATTGGCCAAATAGGGCGTATGTGTTTTTTCCTGAATATATTCAGGAAAAAACGCATACGCCCTTTTTGGCCAACCAAGCAAGCTTGCAAAGGAAATCTGCACTACAATGAAGTCTCACTTCCCCCCGGTCAAAAGGGCCATCTGAAAAAAGTGTAAAATCCAGAAAGGCAGGACAGGCCATGGGGAACTGGGAGCCTTGTTATGCTGATGGGCGGGATGTAAATTGCCAACAGACACTCGGGAGAAGTGTATGGTGTTTCCTGAAACATCTAAAAAACAAAGCAACAGAGCCTAGGGCACTTCCACTTATGGTCCTATAGCTTAGGGAAATTAAAATCAAAAAGACACAGCCACCCCAAAGTTTGGGACGCCTCTGTTTACAAGAACCTCGTTTACCGTACAAGTTCAATATCACAGAAAGTGAAAAATGGATAAAGAACTTGTGGTACTTACATACAATGCAGTATCACTCAGCAATGAAATCTATGTCATCAGGCCCGTAGCAGCATAATGAGTGGATTCAGGTACGATGATTCTAACTGAAATAAGTCACACAGAAAAAGAAACATCATAAGGTATCACTAGTACACGGAATGTGAACTTGGCTACACATGAACTGAATTACAAAACAGAACAGGGTCTCAAATTTAGAAAACCAACTTATGCTTGCTTAAGGGGGAAGGTGAGTTGGGGTGCTGCATAAAAGCAGAGTTTGAAATTAGCACAGATACCGTTCCATAAGCCAAATATGTAATACACAAGACCTACCCCTTGCTCAACGAAATGGATTCAACAATGGGGTATCACCTCACACCTGGTAGAATAGGCATCATAGAAAATCTACAAACAAAAAATGCTGGAAAGGGTGTGGAGAAAAGGAACCCTCTTCCACTATTGTTGGGAATATAAATTGATACAGTCATTATGGAGAACAATATGGAATTTCTTAAGAAACTAACAATAGAATTACCATATGATACAGCAATCCCAGTACTGGACATATACCCAGACAAAACCATAAATCAAAAAGAGTCATTCACCGCAATGTTCATTGCATCACTATTTACAATATCGAGGTAATGGAAACAACCTAAATGCCCACAGACAGACGAATGCATAAAGCTGTGGTACATATATAAAATGGAATATTACTAAGCCATGAAAAGGAATGAAATTGGGTCATTTGTAGAGACGTCGATGGATCTAGAGACTGTCATACAGAGTGAAGTAAGTCAGAAAGAGAAAAACAAATCTTGTATATTCATGCATATATGTGGAACCTAGAAAAACTGTACAGATTAACCATTTTGCAAGGCATAAATAGAGCAACAGATGTAGACAACAAACGTATGGACAACAAGGGGGGAAAGCTGTTGGGGGGGTGGTGGTGGGAGGAGTTGAGAGACTGGGATTGGCATGTATACATTTATATGTATAAAATAGATAACCAATAAGAACCTGCTGTATAAAAATATAAAATAAAATTCAAAATTAAAAAGAAATAAAATTTAAAAAATAAAACAGAAAAAACAATTATTCCCTGCACATACATGTATTCATATGAATAAATTATTTCCATGCTTGTATCTGTAAATACAAAAAAGAGGAATAAAATCTACCTTGAACCAAAAACGAAAAAGAGAAAAAAACACAGAACCCACCAGTTACACAGAGGAAAACCGTATCAGGGCACTTGCTCCAGTTGTAAACAATTCTGAAGTTGGTCAGTGGTGGGGAATCGTCTCCCATTCAGCCAGCAGCCCCCACGCAACAAGCGTCCTCATTGCAAAGCTGGGGCACCGTGCCGAGGCATCTGTGAGTAAACGTGAGCTGAGCCCCAGGCCAGTTGCTGCTGAACTATTCCCACCCGTCCCAGGTAAAACACCTGAATATATACAAGGACTTGAAAGCCTAGAGGAAGGGCCATAGAGCCACACGAGTGACAGCATGCCGGCCGACTTGGTGCCTGCAGGCCAGCCAGGATGGTCCTGGCCCTGGGTGCTCTTCTGGAAGATTTCCATTTCCCTGCCTGAGATACCTGTCCTGTCCCTGCCCCCACTGCTTTTTTCCTTCCTCACCTCTGCCCAGGGAGAAATTCCAGCAGCAGGTATGGGTGACACATCCTCTTCTTTAGCAGGTGGCAGCCTGGCAACTGCTGCAGAAAGTCCAGCAGAGCCCCACTCACACTGGGCCACCCACAAAGCCGTGACCTCTCACTCCCTCCCACCAGCCCAGCCCCGAGACTGCTGACAGGGCAGAGAAAATGGCGTCAGGCACGGCTGCAGGGGCTCTTGCTGCCTGGAGTGGTATTTATATTGATCTCAACCCAGGCACACCTGGGGAGGGCTGGCCGGCACGGTAAGGCTGCCCAGGTCAGCCAATCATCACCCCTCAGGGGCTCACAGTTGCAGAAAATGGAACTTGCTGAACCGGCCAGGTCCAAGGAACAGGTGTGGGCTCCTGAGAGTCAGGATAGACAAGGGGCTGCAGCTTTGGCTTGTTTTCTAATCATTTTATCTGGCCCATGAGTGGGAGACAACTTCAAGAAAACCCTCTCCTAATGAGAGGAACCCAGGAGTCAGGGAGAGGAGGGGTGGGTGGTGGTTGGAGACAGAGGCCTGGTGCCCCGGGTGCAGTGGAAGTCTCTGGAAGACCAGGTGGAGGGAGGCCTCACGGAGTGATGCCCAGGGTCACAGACCTGTCGCAGCTGCTGTTTGTTAGTTCAAGTCCTGCTCTGAGGTGCTCTGTGTCAGCTCTGAGCGACAGGTGAGCTGGGGGTGCTCTGCAATGAGGGCTATGTGCACGGTTCCTGTGTGCCCAGCCCTGCCACGGTACCTGCAAGGGTAGCTCTGTATCCTGGGAGGGGCCTGACCACGAGAGCCCCGTGGGCTGGGGTGGGGGTGGGGTACCTGCCCAGGTGAGCTCCATATTCTGGGATTGGTCTGACCACGAGAGCCCCATGGGCTGCTGGGGACCTGGTAAAGGATATCAGGACAGTCAGTGAAGCCACCGAGGATATACCTCCAGTTGCTCCTAATTCCTACACCCTGCTGGTCATTCTACCAACCACCAGGACATGGTATTCTGTATTAGTCTTCAATGATGCCTTCTTTTGTATTCCATTAGTCCCAGAGTCACAAGAAATTTTGGCTTGTGAGTGGCAGGACTCAACATACAACTAAAACAATACTTCCGGGCCGTCTGGCCCCAAGGGTGCAAAAATTCCCACACCATCTTTGGGGAAAGCTTAGCTAAAGACCTAAAAGTTCTACCTCTGGAAAAGGAAACCCTCCTTCAATATGCAGACGACATTCTGATCGCCAGCCCTACTAAGGAGGCCTCTGAACTACCAAGACAATAAAGGATAGAAGTTGTCCAAGAAAAAGCTCAAATATCACAGACTGCGGTGACCTGCCTGGGCTTCATTCTCGCAGAAGGTCAGAGAAGCCCATCCCAGGAAAGGGAAGAAACCATTTTCAGCCTTACCCCTTTCTAAAACTAGAAGACAGCTTAGGGGTTCCTGGGGAGGTCAGAGTTTGCTGCTTCTGGATCCCTAACTACAGTCTACTAGCTGGGCCTCTATATGAAACACTGAAAGGAAAAGATGATGATCCTTTTGAATAGAATCCAGAAGTGGCCTTTCAAGAATGGAAAGAGCAGTCAGTTCAGACCCTTGCCCTGGAACTCCCTAATTTAGCTAAACCCTTTGACCTTTACATTCCCGGTGAAAGGTGAATCGCCATTGGAGAATTAGTGCAAAAACTGGGACCACTTGAAATGGAACAATGCAAGAATGCCATCCAGGTAGGATAAACTACGGTCACCAAGGGGCTTGGCCCACTGCCACATCTGGCCAAGATACTGGCGGTATCTAAAAACCTGGAAATCAGCAGCCCAAAAGGCCACCTCCCTCCTAAGGGAAAAGGACCCCACGTGGTGATCCTAACCACCAACCATGCCCTGAAGTTGCAGGGTTCGCTCCGTGGGCACATCGACCTCGAGTGAGGAGGCCCTCCAACTCCAACATCCAGAGAGATAACCGGGGGCAACAGGGCACCATGACGATTCGTGTGAACATCACTTGACCTGGAGTTTCTCTCATAAAACAACAAGGGTGTGTCCCAAAAGAGTAGACTACTGCTTGCAGGACTTACTGCACCCAGAGGGGAGCTAATAATCTTGGCGGGGGAACAGTATACCACACTGTCACCATAGAAAAGCCTACAGACACCGTGATGATGGTGGCCAATAAGACCGGCTGGACTCCTGTTTACTTCAAAAGGCTGTTGACTCAGTAGCCATCATGGTCCTTGATCACCACTGACCCTGGACTGTCTGGGAGTTGAGCGGGCAGGGCTCTGACACCTGGTGCTGTTTGTACGTTAATTCAGGGGCTTAATTGAAGAAAGCGCAGACTACTGGTCAGAGCATCTAGGCTGGCAGAAACGGTCAGCCTAAGGTGGCCGAACAAATGTGGGGCGGGGTGAAACCGGCCCCCACAGCGTCTCTGCACATCTCTTTCCTGGACCCTTAAAGGTCATTAGAATCTATAACACTTCCAATGCTGGTGCTCAGGTGGACGAGCAGGGAGGCAGGGGTCCTGGGGACAATCAATGTCACCGGGAGGCTGCTGGGGAGAAGCTCTGACCCTCGCCCCAGGGTATGAGGGCTCCCAACTCAGCACTCAGCAGTTACAGAAGAAGGGTCTGCACCCTCAGCACTCCAAGAATGAGGAACGGGACAAAAGGCAGAGGAGGGGTTTGTCCCCAGCAAAGCCCATTAAAAATCCCTGGGAGATAAAAATAGAATCTGGGCAATAAAGTCAAGTCTAACCTTTTCTATCCTTTGTGCTTTGTCTAATTTCACGTGCTCCTAGGGTCCCGCATGCAGAGGTTCCACACCCGGCACTTCAGACCAGATTTCCTAGTGCAGAATGGCTGGGTCGACACCTCAGCTCCTGGGGCCCAGTGCAGACTCCACGATATAGAGCCTGAGCTACAGCCAACCCGGCCCTCGAGAGCTCCGCCGCCTCCCTCCCTCCCACTGACTCTGACAGGATCTCTACACAGCAGCCCAGCCCACAGCCCACGGGGTAGTGCATGCTCTCACCTCTCCATTCTCTGATCAAAATATAAAGTTTCCTTTGCTTGTGAACCAAACTCAGTCTCGATCTGTTGGCCCCAATGACACTGGGCAGGGGGACACTTGTTGGGGTCCACTCTGGAGGATCAGTAACAGAAATTGAGACTATTGTAACCTCAATGCACAGATGTGTGAGCCAAACTGTAGTTAACATAGAACAGTGTATAAGGCTCGGGTAAAATAAGATGTTTCTAACACTTCCATTTGATATTTCCATCACTTTTTATAAGCAAGTTCAGTGAAAAGGTTTGTCTTATTTGTCAGGTCAATATTAGAGAAACGAAGTGATTTCTTTCCAAGGATGTACATCTAATAATCTTGGTTAAACCTTCAATCTTGTTTTAAATGCTTTTCCATTGAAAATGATACCTCTCTTTCAGCTCCCCCATTTCTGAGAAGTATAAAATCTTATAATTTATTATTACCAAAGGGGAAAGGTGGGAGGAGGGATAAATTAACAGTTTGGAATTAACACATACACACTGCTATGTATAAAATAGATCATCAACAAGGAACTACTGTATAGCACAGGGAACTACACTCAACATTTTGCAATAACCTATAAGGGGAAATAATCTGAAAAAGAATAGATATTTTTATTGACATCATCTATCAATGATAGTTAAAGTGTAGCCTAAGGGAAGCTGGTGGTGAGTGCTTCTGACCCTGAAGACTTCAATCATCTAAAGTTTGGACTCTGCCTACTTCCCAAGGCCCTTAATGAACATATGTGTAGCCGTAGCTTAAAAACTTCCCCAGTTTGGGTTTCGGGGAGACACTGATTTTGAAAAAGCCCTGGTGTTCTCCTTACATGAATGGGACTCTTCCTACTGCTAAAACATGTCTGTCACACCCAGAGGATGGTATACCGTCTGATCGGGAAGAGTTTGGAAAAGGCATCTCATCTCCTCATCTCCTGGTGCTCGGGTTCACCCCTCCAGCATCTTTACTAACAGTCTCCCCACTTGGAGATGTCAGCACTGTCAACATCCTGTTGCGTACAGTTTGGAATTTGTCCAGAGGATGAAGCGGAAGGATGAGGAACAATGAGAGACAAGTCCTAGGTGTTCAGACAGGCACATGTCACTCTAATTTCCAATCAGGAAGACGAATTGACCAAAGGCTAGGGTTGCCCATGGAAACAGTATAGGGCTTGAGGAAATCCCGCTGCTTTGTGGCCAGTTCCCATAAACACAAGTTGAACAATGGAACTCAGGGGCAGTAAAATTCACAAAACTGCAGAGTTGAAAATATCCATCACTGAAAAATGTCTTGAGGAAAGTCAGAGAAAAGGACTTGTAAGCAAGGGAGAATGGCAGGAAAGGGATTTGAGGAGGTAGAAAGGACTCGCCATTAAGCACAAGAAAAGGAGCTGAACATTGCCAACATTGCAGTTGGCCAAAAAGGGTGTATGCGTTTTTTTCTGTATATATTCAAGAAAAGGGCATACGCTTTTTTAGCCAACCAAACAGGTGGGCACTGGAAGTCAATACTACAAAAGATATCACTTCGCATCAGTCAGAAGAGCCATCCTCATAAAGCGTAAACAACAGAAATGCAGGACAGGGCAACGAGAAGAGGGAGCCCTGTGAGACTTATAGTGGAAATGTATATTGCCAACGGCCATTCTGGAGAAGTGTATTGTGTTTACTAAAGCATCTAAAAAATGAGCTACAGAGCATAGGGCACTTGCACTCATGGGCGTATATCTTGGGAAAAACAAAAATCGAGAGGACACAGGCACCCCAATGTTTACCCCCTCTCTGTTTAAAAGATCCTCGACTAGGATATAACTTAAATGTCTCTGGAGGGAAAAAATGGATAGAGATGTGGTACTTAGGTAGAGTGGAATATTATTCAGCCTGGAAATCAATGAAATATGGCCAGTTGTAACAACTCCGGAGGAGTTACGTATGATCATTCTAAGTGACAGAATTCAAAAAGAAAAAGACACATATCATAAGATATCACTTAAAGGTGGAATCCAAAATGGCTACACATGAAATAAATTACAAAACAAAAACATAGTCAAATATGTAGAAAACACGCATAAGGCTGCTAAACGGGAAAGGTGGGGAGGGGTGAGGCATCATCCAGGAGGTTGAAATTAGCAAAGATACCATTCCAAATACCAAACTGATAATCAACAAGGCCTACACGGTAGCTAAAAGAACTGCACTCAGCACACTCAAGTCACCGGAAAAGAATATATACGACTGGTAAGAATCTGAAAAAGAATTTATTGATGACTCTCTGTACGTGAATCAAGTGGATGTACAGCAGCAAGAAACAGAGCTTTGAAAATCAGCTGTAACCAATATAGTAATAAATTGAAAAAAATAAACGACAGAGAGACAGAGAAAACCTCTTACAACTTTTCCTCAGGGACGGTGATGCAACATGGATTGAACACATCTAGACCCACAGCAGGATGAGACATAAGGCTGGAAACTGTTTGCGCTAAGAGAAATGTGAGGTTGGGTGAGGAAATGCACACCCTTTAAAGTAATACTACCTGGTACCCATTCAATGGGTCCCAAATCTGCAGGTTCAAGGGATCTTCCTACAGCTAAAACATGCATGGAAAACCCAGAGGACTGTACACCATGTGATCGGGAGATGTGTCTAAAATGCACCTCATTTATCCTCTCCTGGTGCTCCTGTTCACCATTCCAGCCACGTTACTTAGAATCTCCCCACTTGGAGAATCAGCACATTTAAACTTCTGTTTCACACATTTTGCAAATTGTGAGGAGGATGAACGGGAAGAGGGGGAACCAATGAGAGAATAGTTGTAGGGGTTTGGACGGGCACATATCACTCTAATTTCCCATTAAGAATAAGAATTAAAGAAAGGCTCAGCCTGCCTCGCCGGAGCCAAAATAGGGCCTGAAGCAATCCTGCGGGTTTGAGGCCAGCTCACAAAAGAGCAACTTAAAAAATGGAGCTCAGGGTCACTGCAATTCACAAACCTGCAGAGTTATAAATGAAAACTAACGTCCAAAAATATGTTGAGGTAAGGCAAAGAAGAGGATCTGAATGCAAGACAGAATTGCAAGAAACAGATTTCAAGAGACAGATTGGACTCGTCTTTAACGCACATGAAAAGCGGCAGAATTTCGACAATGATGCAGTTGGCCCAAAAGGGCGTATGCGTTTTTTCCTGATTATATCCAGGAAAAAACGCATACGCACTTTATGGGCAACGAAGCAAGCAAGCAATGCAAATGTGCACAACAAAGAAGTCTCACTTCCCACCGGTCAAAAGGGCCATCCTAAAAAATTGTAAAAACCAGAAATGCAGGACAGGCCATGGAGAACAGGGAGCCTTTATACGCTGATGGGCAGTGTGTGAACTGCCGAGAGCCACTCTGGAGAAGTGTATGGTGGTTCCTAAATCATCTAAAAAACAGAGCTACAGAGCATAGGACACTTCCAATCATGGGAGTATATCTAGGGAAGTCTAAAAATCAACAAGACACAAGCACACCACAGTTTAGGGCTACTCTGTTTACAAGAACCTCAACTTCAGTACACCTTAAATATCCCAGGAAAGAGAACAATGGATAAAGAAGATGTGGTACTTATGTACAATGGAATATCTCTTCACCATGAAATCAATGTAATAAGGCTAGTAGAAGGATAAAGAGTGGATTTAGGTCCGATAATACTACTTGAAATAAGTCAAACAGAAAAAGAAACATATCATAAGATATCACTTATAGAGGGAGGGTAAATATGGCTGCACAAGAAATGAATTACAGAACAGAACAGTGTCTCACATTTAGAAAACACACTTATGTCAGCTTAAGGGGAAAGGAGAGGTGGGGTGATGCATAAAACCAGAGTTTGAAATTAGCACAGATACCGTTCAATAAACCAAATAGGTATTAGACAAGATCTACACCTTGCTCAATGAACTGGCCTCAACACACCCTATACACCGCAGAGAAATATATCTGAGTAATAAGAATCTTAAAACCCATGTATTGATATATCTCCATAAGGGAATCAAGTGTGTGCAGAGCGGCACAAACACAGCAGTGAAAATGAGCTAAACCCCATTATAGAAATAAATTTTAAAAACAAAACGCTGAAACAATGAAAGAGAGAAAAATTCTTACAAAATTCGCTCAGGGGCTGTGATGCAACCTGGATTGACCACATATAAACCCACAGCTGGATAAGACATAAGGCTGGACACTTGGGGCTGAGAGGATTGGTGAGCTTTGGTGAGCAACTGCCGAAAGTTTAATGCAATACTTCATGCTACTCAGTCCAAGGGTCCCAACACTCCAGGTTGAAGGGAATCTTCCTACAGCTAAACCATGCTTGGGAAACCCAGCGACTGGTATACCATATGATCGGGAAAGGTTTCTAAAACACACCTCATTTTTCCTCTCCTGGGGCTCCGGATCGACATTCCAGCCGCTTTACTAACAACATCCCCACATGGAGTCAATGCCTTTAAGTTCTGGTATCGCACAGTCCGCAGTTAGTGCAGAGGATGAATGGGAATAGGGGGAACCAGTGAGAAACAAGCTGTAGCGGTTTCAATGGGCACATGTCACTCTAATGTCACATCAGTAAGAAGAATTAACCAAAGGCACAGCAAGGTGCCCCAGAAAGAAAAATAGGGCTTCAAGGAATCCTGTGGTTATGGGGCAAAACCACAAAAATAAGAGCTGAAAAGTGGGGCTAAGGGCCACTGCAATTCAAAAACCTGCAGAGTTATAAAGGCCAACTATTTTCAAAAAATATATTGAGGTAAGGCTATGAAGAGACATTGAAAGCAAGGCAGAATTGCAGGAAACCGATTTCAGGAGGTAGACTGGAATTGCATTGAAAACATATGAAGAGAGTCAGAACCTCGACAATGATGCACTTGGCCAAAAAGGGCATATGTGTTTTTTCCTGAATATATTCAGGAAAAAACGCATACGCCCTTTTTGGCCAACCAAGCAAGCTTGCAAAGGAAATCTGCACTACAATGAAGTCTCACTTCCACCTGGTCAAAAGGGCCATCTGAAAAAAGTGCAAAATCCATAAAGGCACGACAGGCCATGGAGAACTGGGAGCCTTCTTATGCTGATGGGCGGGATGTAAATGGCCAACAGCCACTCTGGAGAAGTGTATGGTGTTTCCTGAAACATCTAAAAAACAAAGCAACAGAGCCTAGGGCACTTCCACTTATGGTCGTATAGATTAGGGAAATTAAAATTAAAAAGACACAGCCACCCCAAAGTTTGGGATGGCTCTGTTTACAAGAACCTCGTTTACGGTACAAGTTCAATATCGCAGAAAGTGAAAAATGGATAAAGAGGTTGTGGTACTTACGTACAATACAATATCACTCAGCAATGAAATCTATGTCATCAGGGCCTTAGCAGCACAATGAGTGGATTCAGGTATGATGATTCTAACTGAAATAAGTCACACAGAAAAAGAAACATCATAAGATATCAGTAATACACGGAATGTAAACTTGGCTACTCAGGAACTGAATTACAGAACAGAACAGGGTCTCAAATTTAGAAAACCAACTTATGCTTGCTTAAGGGGAAAGGTGAGTTGGGGTGCTGCATAAAACCAGAGATTGAAATGAGCACAGATAAAGTTCCTTAAGCCAAATATGGAATAGACAAGAGCTACTCCTTGCTCAACGAAATGGACTCAACACCCCATATTAAACGCCTAAGAATGTACCTGACTAGTAAGTATCTTAAAACCTATGGATTGCTATGTCTCCAAAAGAGAATCAAGCGTGTGTACAGGGGCATAAACGCAGCAGTGATAGGATTGGAGAGGTTCGGTGAGCAAATGAAGACCCTTTGAAGTCATATTGCATGGTACCCATTCCACGGGTCTCAACTCTCCAGGTTTAAGGTATTCTTCCTTCAGCTAAAACATGCATGTGGAACCCAGAGTATGATCAACCGCGTGAACGGGAGACGTGTTCAAATATGTCTCAGTTTTCCTCCCCTGGTACTCGGGTGCAACATTCCAGACGCTTTACTAACACTCTCCCGACTTGGAGAGTCAGTCCCTTTAACCTCCTGTTTGGCCCAGTTTGCAATTTCTGCGGAAGATGAACAGGAATAGGGAGAACCAATGAGAGACTAGCTGGAGGTGTCTGGACGGGCAAATTTAACTCTCATTTCCCACCAGGAAGAGGAAATAACCAAAGGCTCAGCGTGCCGTGCCGGAACCAGATTAGGGCCTGAAGCCATCCTGCGGTGTTGCGGCCAGGTCACAAGAAAGCAAGTTGAAGAAAGGAGCTCAGTGGCACTGTAATTCACAAACCTGCAGAGTTATAAATGACAGCTATCGTCCAAAAATATACTGAAGTAAGGCTGCCAAGAGGACTTGAAAGCGGGGCAGAATTGCAGGAAACCGATTTCAGGAGGTAGACTGGAATTGCATTGAAAGCATAGGAAAAGAGGCAGAACGTCCACAATGATGCACTTGGCCAAAAAGGGCGTATGCGTTTTTTCCTGAATATATTCAGGAAAAAACGCATACGCCCTTTTTGGCCAACCAAGCAAGCTTGCAAAGGAAATCTGCACTACAATGAAGTCTCATTTCCCCCCGGTCAAAAGGGCCATCTGAAAAAAGTGTAAAATCCAGAAAGGCAGGACAGGCCATGGAGAACTGGGAGCCTTGTTATGCTGATGGGCGGGATGTAAATTGCCAACAGACACTCGGGAGAAGTGTATGGTGTTTCCTGAAACATCTAAAAAACAAAGCAACAGAGCCTAGGGCACTTCCACTTATGGTCCTATAGCTTAGGGAAATTAAAATCAAAAAGACACAGCCACCCCAAAGTTTGGGACGCCTCTGTTTACAAGAACCTCGTTTACCGTACAAGTTCAATATCACAGAAAGTGAAAAATGGATAAAGAACTTGTGGTACTTACATACAATGCAGTATCACTCAGCAATGAAATCTATGTCATCAGGCCCGTAGCAGCATAATGAGTGGATTCAGGTACGATGATTCTAACTGAAATAAGTCACACAGAAAAAGAAACATCATAAGGTATCACTAATACACGGAATGTGAACTTGGCTACACATGAACTGAATTACAAAACAGAACAGGGTCTCAAATTTAGAAAACCAACTTATGCTTGCTTAAGGGGGAAGGTGAGTTGGGGTGCTGCATAAAAGCAGAGTTTGAAATTAGCACAGATACCGTTCCATAAGCCAAATATGTAATACACAAGACCTACCCCTTGCTCAACGAAATGGATTCAACAATGGGGTATCACCTCACACCTGGTAGAATAGGCATCATAGAAAATCTACAAACAAAAAATGCTGGAAAGGGTGTGGAGAAAAGGAACCCTCTTCCACTATTGTTGGGAATATAAATTGATACAGTCATTATGGAGAACAATATGGAATTTCTTAAGAAACTAACAATAGAATTACCATATGATACAGCAATCCCAGTACTGGACATATACCCAGACAAAACCATAAATCAAAAAGAGTCATTCACCGCAATGTTCATTGCATCACTATTTACAATATCGAGGTAATGGAAGCAACTTAAATGCCCACAGACAGACGAATGCATAAAGCTGTGGTACATATATAAAATGGAATATTACTAAGCCATGAAAAGGAATGAAATTGGGTCATTTGTAGAGACGTCGATGGATCTAGAGACTGTCATACAGAGTGAAGTAAGTCAGAAAGAGAAAAACAAATCTTGTATATTCATGCATATATGTGGAACCTAGAAAAACTGTACAGATTAACCATTTTGCAAGGCATAAATAGAGCAACAGATGTAGACAACAAACGTATGGACAACAAGGGGGGAAAGCTGTTGGGGGGGTGGTGGTGGGAGGAGTTGAGAGACTGGGATTGGCATGTATACATTTATATGTATAAAATAGATAACCAATAAGAACCTGCTGTATAAAAATATAAAATAAAATTCAAAATTAAAAAGAAATAAAATTTAAAAAATAAAACAGAAAAAACAATTATTCCCTGCACATACATGTATTTATATGAATAAATTATTTCCATGCTTATATCTGTAAATACAAAAAAGAGGAATAAAATCTACCTTGAACCAAAAACGAAAAAGAGAAAAAAACACAGAACCCACCAGTTACACAGAGGAAAACCATATCAGGGCACTTGCTCCAGTTGTAAACAATTCTGAAGTTGGTCAGTGGTGGGGAATCGTCTCCCATTCAGCCAGCAGCCCCCACGCAACAAGCGTCCTCATTGCAAAGCTGGGGCACCGTGCCGAGGCATCTGTGAGTAAACGTGAGCTGAGCCCCAGGCCAGTTGCTGCTGAACTATTCCCACCCGTCCCAGGTAAAACACCTGAATATATACAAGGACTTGAAAGCCTAGAGGAAGGGCCATAGAGCCACACGAGTGACAGCATGCCGGCCGACTTGGTGCCTGCAGGCCAGCCAGGATGGTCCTGGCCCTGGGTGCTCTTCTGGAAGATTTCCATTTCCCTGCCTGAGATACCTGTCCTGTCCCTGCCCCCACTGCTTTTTTCCTTCCTCACCTCTGCCCAGGGAGAAATTCCAGCAGCAGGTATGGGTGACACATCCTCTTCTTTAGCAGGTGGCAGCCTGGCAACTGCTGCAGAAAGTCCAGCAGAGCCCCACTCACACTGGGCCACCCACAAAGCCGTGACCTCTCACTCCCTCCCACCAGCCCAGCCCCGAGACTGCTGACAGGGCAGAGAAAATGGCGTCAGGCACGGCTGCAGGGGCTCTTGCTGCCTGGAGTGGTATTTATATTGATCTCAACCCAGGCACACCTGGGGAGGGCTGGCCGGCACGGTAAGGCTGCCCAGGTCAGCCAATCATCACCCCTCAGGGGCTCACAGTTGCAGAAAATGGAACTTGCTGAACCGGCCAGGTCCAAGGAACAGGTGTGGGCTCCTGAGAGTCAGGATAGACAAGGGGCTGCAGCTTTGGCTTGTTTTCTAATCATTTTATCTGGCCCATGAGTGGGAGACAACTTCAAGAAAACCCTCTCCTAATGAGAGGAACCCAGGAGTCAGGGAGAGGAGGGGTGGGTGGTGGTTGGAGACAGAGGCCTGGTGCCCCGGGTGCAGTGGAAGTCTCTGGAAGACCAGGTGGAGGGAGGCCTCACGGAGTGATGCCCAGGGTCACAGACCTGTCGCAGCTGCTGTTTGTTAGTTCAAGTCCTGCTCTGAGGTGCTCTGTGTCAGCTCTGAGCGACAGGTGAGCTGGGGGTGCTCTGCAATGAGGGCTATGTGCACGGTTCCTGTGTGCCCAGCCCTGCCACGGTACCTGCAAGGGTAGCTCTGTATCCTGGGAGGGGCCTGACCACGAGAGCCCCGTGGGCTGGGGTGGGGGTGGGGTACCTGCCCAGGTGAGCTCCATATTCTGGGATTGGTCTGACCACGAGAGCCCCATGGGCTGCTGGGGACCTGGTAAAGGATATCAGGACAGTCAGTGAAGCCACCGAGGATATACCTCCAGTTGCTCCTAATTCCTACACCCTGCTGGTCATTCTACCAACCACCAGGACATGGTATTCTGTATTAGTCTTCAATGATGCCTTCTTTTGTATTCCATTAGTCCCAGAGTCACAAGAAATTTTGGCTTGTGAGTGGCAGGACTCAACATACAACTAAAACAATACTTCCGGGCCGTCTGGCCCCAAGGGTGCAAAAATTCCCACACCATCTTTGGGGAAAGCTTAGCTAAAGACCTAAAAGTTCTACCTCTGGAAAAGGAAACCCTCCTTCAATATGCAGACGACATTCTGATCGCCAGCCCTACTAAGGAGGCCTCTGAACTACCAAGACAATAAAGGATAGAAGTTGTCCAAGAAAAAGCTCAAATATCACAGACTGCGGTGACCTGCCTGGGCTTCATTCTCGCAGAAGGTCAGAGAAGCCCATCCCAGGAAAGGGAAGAAACCATTTTCAGCCTTACCCCTTTCTAAAACTAGAAGACAGCTTAGGGGTTCCTGGGGAGGTCAGAGTTTGCTGCTTCTGGATCCCTAACTACAGTCTACTAGCTGGGCCTCTATATGAAACACTGAAAGGAAAAGATGATGATCCTTTTGAATAGAATCCAGAAGTGGCCTTTCAAGAATGGAAAGAGCAGTCAGTTCAGACCCTTGCCCTGGAACTCCCTAATTTAGCTAAACCCTTTGACCTTTACATTCCCGGTGAAAGGTGAATCGCCATTGGAGAATTAGTGCAAAAACTGGGACCACTTGAAATGGAACAATGCAAGAATGCCATCCAGGTAGGATAAACTACGGTCACCAAGGGGCTTGGCCCACTGCCACATCTGGCCAAGATACTGGCGGTATCTAAAAACCTGGAAATCAGCAGCCCAAAAGGCCACCTCCCTCCTAAGGGAAAAGGACCCCACGTGGTGATCCTAACCACCAACCATGCCCTGAAGTTGCAGGGTTCGCTCCGTGGGCACATCGACCTCGAGTGAGGAGGCCCTCCAACTCCAACATCCAGAGAGATAACCGGGGGCAACAGGGCACCATGACGATTCGTGTGAACATCACTTGACCTGGAGTTTCTCTCATAAAACAACAAGGGTGTGTCCCAAAAGAGTAGACTACTGCTTGCAGGACTTACTGCACCCAGAGGGGAGCTAATAATCTTGGCGGGGGAACAGTATACCACACTGTCACCATAGAAAAGCCTACAGACACCGTGATGATGGTGGCCAATAAGACCGGCTGGACTCCTGTTTACTTCAAAAGGCTGTTGACTCAGTAGCCATCATGGTCCTTGATCACCACTGACCCTGGACTGTCTGGGAGTTGAGCGGGCAGGGCTCTGACACCTGGTGCTGTTTGTACGTTAATTCAGGGGCTTAATTGAAGAAAGCGCAGACTACTGGTCAGAGCATCTAGGCTGGCAGAAACGGTCAGCCTAAGGTGGCCGAACAAATGTGGGGCGGGGTGAAACCGGCCCCCACAGCGTCTCTGCACATCTCTTTCCTGGACCCTTAAAGGTCATTAGAATCTATAACACTTCCAATGCTGGTGCTCAGGTGGACGAGCAGGGAGGCAGGGGTCCTGGGGACAATCAATGTCACCGGGAGGCTGCTGGGGAGAAGCTCTGACCCTCGCCCCAGGGTATGAGGGCTCCCAACTCAGCACTCAGCAGTTACAGAAGAAGGGTCTGCACCCTCAGCACTCCAAGAATGAGGAACGGGACAAAAGGCAGAGGAGGGGTTTGTCCCCAGCAAAGCCCATTAAAAATCCCTGGGAGATAAAAATAGAATCTGGGCAATAAAGTCAAGTCTAACCTTTTCTATCCTTTGTGCTTTGTCTAATTTCACGTGCTCCTAGGGTCCCGCATGCAGAGGTTCCACACCCGGCACTTCAGACCAGATTTCCTAGTGCAGAATGGCTGGGTCGACACCTCAGCTCCTGGGGCCCAGTGCAGACTCCACGATATAGAGCCTGAGCTACAGCCAACCCGGCCCTCGAGAGCTCCGCCGCCTCCCTCCCTCCCACTGACTCTGACAGGATCTCTACACAGCAGCCCAGCCCACAGCCCACGGGGTAGTGCATGCTCTCACCTCTCCATTCTCTGATCAAAATATAAAGTTTCCTTTGCTTGTGAACCAAACTCAGTCTCGATCTGTTGGCCCCAATGACACTGGGCAGGGGGACACTTGTTGGGGTCCACTCTGGAGGATCAGTAACAGAAATTGAGACTATTGTAACCTCAATGAACAGATGTGTGAGCCAAACTGTAGTTAACATAGAACAGTGTATAAGGCTCGGGTAAAATAAGATGTTTCTAACACTTCCATTTGATATTTCCATCACTTTTTATAAGCAAGTTCAGTGAAAAGGTTTGTCTTATTTGTCAGGTCAATATTAGAGAAACGAAGTGATTTCTTTCCAAGGATGTACATCTAATAATCTTGGTTAAACCTTCAATCTTGTTTTAAATGCTTTTCCATTGAAAATGATACCTCTCTTTCAGCTCCCCCATTTCTGAGAAGTATAAAATCTTATAATTTATTATTACCAAAGGGGAAAGGTGGGAGGAGGGATAAATTAACAGTTTGGAATTAACACATACACACTGCTATGTATAAAATAGATCATCAACAAGGAACTACTGTATAGCACAGGGAACTACACTCAACATTTTGCAATAACCTATAAGGGGAAATAATCTGAAAAAGAATAGATATTTTTATTGACATCATCTATCAATGATAGTTAAAGTGTAGCCTAAGGGAAGCTGGTGGTGAGTGCTTCTGACCCTGAAGACTTCAATCATCTAAAGTTTGGACTCTGCCTACTTCCCAAGGCCCTTAATGAACATATGTGTAGCCGTAGCTTAAAAACTTCCCCAGTTTGGGTTTCGGGGAGACACTGATTTTGAAAAAGCCCTGGTGTTCTCCTTACATGAATGGGACTCTTCCTACTGCTAAAACATGTCTGTCACACCCAGAGGATGGTATACCGTCTGATCGGGAAGAGTTTGGAAAAGGCATCTCATCTCCTCATCTCCTGGTGCTCGGGTTCACCCCTCCAGCGTCTTTACTAACAGTCTCCCCACTTGGAGATGTCAGCACTGTCAACATCCTGTTGCGTACAGTTTGGAATTTGTCCAGAGGATGAAGCGGAAGGATGAGGAACAATGAGAGACAAGTCCTAGGTGTTCAGACAGGCACATGTCACTCTAATTTCCAATCAGGAAGACGAATTGACCAAAGGCTAGGGTTGCCCATGGAAACAGTATAGGGCTTGAGGAAATCCCGCTGCTTTGTGGCCAGTTCCCATAAACACAAGTTGAACAATGGAACTCAGGGGCAGTAAAATTCACAAAACTGCAGAGTTGAAAATATCCATCACTGAAAAATGTCTTGAGGAAAGTCAGAGAAAAGGACTTGTAAGCAAGGGAGAATGGCAGGAAAGGGATTTGAGGAGGTAGAAAGGACTCGCCATTAAGCACAAGAAAAGGAGCTGAACATTGCCAACATTGCAGTTGGCCAAAAAGGGTGTATGCGTTTTTTTCTGTATATATTCAAGAAAAGGGCATACGCTTTTTTAGCCAACCAAACAGGTGGGCACTGGAAGTCAATACTACAAAAGATATCACTTCGCATCAGTCAGAAGAGCCATCCTCATAAAGCGTAAACAACAGAAATGCAGGACAGGGCAACGAGAAGAGGGAGCCCTGTGAGACTTATAGTGGAAATGTATATTGCCAACGGCCATTCTGGAGAAGTGTATTGTGTTTACTAAAGCATCTAAAAAATGAGCTACAGAGCATAGGGCACTTGCACTCATGGGCGTATATCTTGGGAAAAACAAAAATCGAGAGGACACAGGCACCCCAATGTTTACCCCCTCTCTGTTTAAAAGATCCTCGACTAGGATATAACTTAAATGTCTCTGGAGGGAAAAAATGGATAGAGATGTGGTACTTAGGTAGAGTGGAATATTATTCAGCCTGGAAATCAATGAAATATGGCCAGTTGTAACAACTCCGGAGGAGTTACGTATGATCATTCTAAGTGACAGAATTCAAAAAGAAAAAGACACATATCATAAGATATCACTTAAAGGTGGAATCCAAAATGGCTACACATGAAATAAATTACAAAACAAAAACATAGTCAAATATGTAGAAAACACGCATAAGGCTGCTAAACGGGAAAGGTGGGGAGGGGTGAGGCATCATCCAGGAGGTTGAAATTAGCAGAGATACCATTCCAAATACCAAACTGATAATCAACAAGGCCTACACGGTAGCTAAAAGAACTGCACTCAGCACACTCAAGTCACCGGAAAAGAATATATACGACTGGTAAGAATCTGAAAAAGAATTTATTGATGACTCTCTGTACGTGAATCAAGTGGATGTACAGCAGCAAGAAACAGAGCTTTGAAAATCAGCTGTAACCAATATAGTAATAAATTGAAAAAAATAAACGACAGAGAGACAGAGAAAACCTCTTACAACTTTTCCTCAGGGACGGTGATGCAACATGGATTGAACACATCTAGACCCACAGCAGGATGAGACATAAGGCTGGAAACTGTTTGCGCTAAGAGAAATGTGAGGTTGGGTGAGGAAATGTACACCCTTTAAAGTAATACTACCTGGTACCCATTCAATGGGTCCCAAATCTGCAGGTTCAAGGGATCTTCCTACAGCTAAAACATGCATGGAAAACCCAGAGGACTGTACACCATGTGATCGGGAGATGTGTCTAAAATGCACCTCATTTATCCTCTCCTGGTGCTCCTGTTCACCATTCCAGCCACGTTACTTAGAATCTCCCCACTTGGAGAATCAGCACATTTAAACTTCTGTTTCACACATTTTGCAAATTGTGAGGAGGATGAACGGGAAGAGGGGGAACCAATGAGAGAATAGTTGTAGGGGTTTGGACGGGCACATATCACTCTAATTTCCCATTAAGAATAAGAATTAAAGAAAGGCTCAGCCTGCCTCGCCGGAGCCAAAATAGGGCCTGAAGCAATCCTGCGGGTTTGAGGCCAGCTCACAAAAGAGCAACTTAAAAAATGGAGCTCAGGGTCACTGCAATTCACAAACCTGCAGAGTTATAAATGAAAACTAACGTCCAAAAATATGTTGAGGTAAGGCAAAGAAGAGGATCTGAATGCAAGACAGAATTGCAAGAAACAGATTTCAAGAGACAGATTGGACTCGTCTTTAACGCACATGAAAAGCGGCAGAATTTCGACAATGATGCAGTTGGCCCAAAAGGGCGTATGCGTTTTTTCCTGATTATATCCAGGAAAAAACGCATACGCACTTTATGGGCAACGAAGCAAGCAAGCAATGCAAATGTGCACAACAAAGAAGTCTCACTTCCCACCGGTCAAAAGGGCCATCCTAAAAAATTGTAAAAACCAGAAATGCAGGACAGGCCATGGAGAACAGGGAGCCTTTATACGCTGATGGGCAGTGTGTGAACTGCCGAGAGCCACTCTGGAGAAGTGTATGGTGGTTCCTAAATCATCTAAAAAACAGAGCTACAGAGCATAGGACACTTCCAATCATGGGAGTATATCTAGGGAAGTCTAAAAATCAACAAGACACAAGCACACCACAGTTTAGGGCTACTCTGTTTACAAGAACCTCAACTTCAGTACACCTTAAATATCCCAGGAAAGAGAACAATGGATAAAGAAGATGTGGTACTTATGTACAATGGAATATCTCTTCACCATGAAATCAATGTAATAAGGCTAGTAGAAGGATAAAGAGTGGATTTAGGTCCGATAATACTACTTGAAATAAGTCAAACAGAAAAAGAAACATATCATAAGATATCACTTATAGAGGGAGGGTAAATATGGCTGCACAAGAAATGAATTACAGAACAGAACAGTGTCTCACATTTAGAAAACACACTTATGTCAGCTTAAGGGGAAAGGAGAGGTGGGGTGATGCATAAAACCAGAGTTTGAAATTAGCACAGATACCGTTCAATAAACCAAATAGGTATTAGACAAGATCTACACCTTGCTCAATGAACTGGCCTCAACACACCCTATACACCGCAGAGAAATATATCTGAGTAATAAGAATCTTAAAACCCATGTATTGATATATCTCCATAAGGGAATCAAGTGTGTGCAGAGCGGCACAAACACAGCAGTGAAAATGAGCTAAACCCCATTATAGAAATAAATTTTAAAAACAAAACGCTGAAACAATGAAAGAGAGAAAAATTCTTACAAAATTCGCTCAGGGGCTGTGATGCAACCTGGATTGACCACATATAAACCCACAGCTGGATAAGACATAAGGCTGGACACTTGGGGCTGAGAGGATTGGTGAGCTTTGGTGAGCAACTGCCGAAAGTTTAATGCAATACTTCATGCTACTCAGTCCAAGGGTCCCAACACTCCAGGTTGAAGGGAATCTTCCTACAGCTAAACCATGCTTGGGAAACCCAGCGACTGGTATACCATATGATCGGGAAAGGTTTCTAAAACACACCTCATTTTTCCTCTCCTGGGGCTCCGGATCGACATTCCAGCTGCTTTACTAACAACATCCCCACATGGAGTCAATGCCTTTAAGTTCTGGTATCGCACAGTCCGCAGTTAGTGCAGAGGATGAATGGGAATAGGGGGAACCAGTGAGAAACAAGCTGTAGCGGTTTCAATGGGCACATGTCACTCTAATGTCACATCAGTAAGAAGAATTAACCAAAGGCACAGCAAGGTGCCCCAGAAAGAAAAATAGGGCTTCAAGGAATCCTGTGGTTATGGGGCAAAACCACAAAAATAAGAGCTGAAAAGTGGGGCTAAGGGCCACTGCAATTCAAAAACCTGCAGAGTTATAAAGGCCAACTATTTTCAAAAAATATATTGAGGTAAGGCTATGAAGAGACATTGAAAGCAAGGCAGAATTGCAGGAAACCGATTTCAGGAGGTAGACTGGAATTGCATTGAAAACATATGAAGAGAGTCAGAACCTCGACAATGATGCACTTGGCCAAAAAGGGCATATGTGTTTTTTCCTGAATATATTCAGGAAAAAACGCATACGCCCTTTTTGGCCAACCAAGCAAGCTTGCAAAGGAAATCTGCACTACAATGAAGTCTCACTTCCACCTGGTCAAAAGGGCCATCTGAAAAAAGTGCAAAATCCATAAAGGCACGACAGGCCATGGAGAACTGGGAGCCTTCTTATGCTGATGGGCGGGATGTAAATGGCCAACAGCCACTCTGGAGAAGTGTATGGTGTTTCCTGAAACATCTAAAAAACAAAGCAACAGAGCCTAGGGCACTTCCACTTATGGTCGTATAGATTAGGGAAATTAAAATTAAAAAGACACAGCCACCCCAAAGTTTGGGATGGCTCTGTTTACAAGAACCTCGTTTACGGTACAAGTTCAATATCGCAGAAAGTGAAAAATGGATAAAGAGGTTGTGGTACTTACGTACAATACAATATCACTCAGCAATGAAATCTATGTCATCAGGGCCTTAGCAGCACAATGAGTGGATTCAGGTATGATGATTCTAACTGAAATAAGTCACACAGAAAAAGAAACATCATAAGATATCAGTAATACACGGAATGTAAACTTGGCTACTCAGGAACTGAATTACAGAACAGAACAGGGTCTCAAATTTAGAAAACCAACTTATGCTTGCTTAAGGGGAAAGGTGAGTTGGGGTGCTGCATAAAACCAGAGATTGAAATGAGCACAGATAAAGTTCCTTAAGCCAAATATGGAATAGACAAGAGCTACTCCTTGCTCAACGAAATGGACTCAACACCCCATATTAAACGCCTAAGAATGTACCTGACTAGTAAGTATCTTAAAACCTATGGATTGCTATGTCTCCAAAAGAGAATCAAGCGTGTGTACAGGGGCATAAACGCAGCAGTGATAGGATTGGAGAGGTTCGGTGAGCAAATGAAGACCCTTTGAAGTCATATTGCATGGTACCCATTCCACGGGTCTCAACTCTCCAGGTTTAAGGTATTCTTCCTTCAGCTAAAACATGCATGTGGAACCCAGAGTATGATCAACCGCGTGAACGGGAGACGTGTTCAAATATGTCTCAGTTTTCCTCCCCTGGTACTCGGGTGCAACATTCCAGACGCTTTACTAACACTCTCCCGACTTGGAGAGTCAGTCCCTTTAACCTCCTGTTTGGCCCAGTTTGCAATTTCTGCGGAAGATGAACAGGAATAGGGAGAACCAATGAGAGACTAGCTGGAGGTGTCTGGACGGGCAAATTTAACTCTCATTTCCCACCAGGAAGAGGAAATAACCAAAGGCTCAGCGTGCCGTGCCGGAACCAGATTAGGGCCTGAAGCCATCCTGCGGTGTTGCGGCCAGGTCACAAGAAAGCAAGTTGAAGAAAGGAGCTCAGTGGCACTGTAATTCACAAACCTGCAGAGTTATAAATGACAGCTATCGTCCAAAAATATACTGAAGTAAGGCTGCCAAGAGGACTTGAAAGCGGGGCAGAATTGCAGGAAACCGATTTCAGGAGGTAGACTGGAATTGCATTGAAAGCATAGGAAAAGAGGCAGAACGTCCACAATGATGCACTTGGCCAAAAAGGGCGTATGCGTTTTTTCCTGAATATATTCAGGAAAAAACGCATACGCCCTTTTTGGCCAACCAAGCAAGCTTGCAAAGGAAATCTGCACTACAATGAAGTCTCATTTCCCCCCGGTCAAAAGGGCCATCTGAAAAAAGTGTAAAATCCAGAAAGGCAGGACAGGCCATGGAGAACTGGGAGCCTTGTTATGCTGATGGGCGGGATGTAAATTGCCAACAGACACTCGGGAGAAGTGTATGGTGTTTCCTGAAACATCTAAAAAACAAAGCAACAGAGCCTAGGGCACTTCCACTTATGGTCCTATAGCTTAGGGAAATTAAAATCAAAAAGACACAGCCACCCCAAAGTTTGGGACGCCTCTGTTTACAAGAACCTCGTTTACCGTACAAGTTCAATATCACAGAAAGTGAAAAATGGATAAAGAACTTGTGGTACTTACATACAATGCAGTATCACTCAGCAATGAAATCTATGTCATCAGGCCCGTAGCAGCATAATGAGTGGATTCAGGTACGATGATTCTAACTGAAATAAGTCACACAGAAAAAGAAACATCATAAGGTATCACTAATACACGGAATGTGAACTTGGCTACACATGAACTGAATTACAAAACAGAACAGGGTCTCAAATTTAGAAAACCAACTTATGCTTGCTTAAGGGGGAAGGTGAGTTGGGGTGCTGCATAAAAGCAGAGTTTGAAATTAGCACAGATACCGTTCCATAAGCCAAATATGTAATACACAAGACCTACCCCTTGCTCAACGAAATGGATTCAACAATGGGGTATCACCTCACACCTGGTAGAATAGGCATCATAGAAAATCTACAAACAAAAAATGCTGGAAAGGGTGTGGAGAAAAGGAACCCTCTTCCACTATTGTTGGGAATATAAATTGATACAGTCATTATGGAGAACAATATGGAATTTCTTAAGAAACTAACAATAGAATTACCATATGATACAGCAATCCCAGTACTGGACATATACCCAGACAAAACCATAAATCAAAAAGAGTCATTCACCGCAATGTTCATTGCATCACTATTTACAATATCGAGGTAATGGAAGCAACTTAAATGCCCACAGACAGACGAATGCATAAAGCTGTGGTACATATATAAAATGGAATATTACTAAGCCATTAAAAGGAATGAAATTGGGTCATTTGTAGAGACGTCGATGGATCTAGAGACTGTCATACAGAGTGAAGTAAGTCAGAAAGAGAAAAACAAATCTTGTATATTCATGCATATATGTGGAACCTAGAAAAACTGTACAGATTAACCATTTTGCAAGGCATAAATAGAGCAACAGATGTAGACAACAAACGTATGGACAACAAGGGGGGAAAGCTGTTGGGGGGGTGGTGGTGGGAGGAGTTGAGAGACTGGGATTGGCATGTATACATTTATATGTATAAAATAGATAACCAATAAGAACCTGCTGTATAAAAATATAAAATAAAATTCAAAATTAAAAAGAAATAAAATTTAAAAAATAAAACAGAAAAAACAATTATTCCCTGCACATACATGTATTCATATGAATAAATTATTTCCATGCTTATATCTGTAAATACAAAAAAGAGGAATAAAATCTACCTTGAACCAAAAACGAAAAAGAGAAAAAAACACAGAACCCACCAGTTACACAGAGGAAAACCGTATCAGGGCACTTGCTCCAGTTGTAAACAATTCTGAAGTTGGTCAGTAGTGGGCAATCGTCTCCCATTCAGCCAGCAGCCCCCACGCAACAAGCGTCCTCATTGCAAAGCTGGGGCACCGTGCCGAGGCATCTGTGAGTAAACGTGAGCTGAGCCCCAGGCCAGTTGCTGCTGAACTATTCCCACCCGTCCCAGGTAAAACACCTGAATATATACAAGGACTTGAAAGCCTAGAGGAAGGGCCATAGAGCCACACGAGTGACAGCATGCCAGCCGACTTGGTGCCTGCAGGCCAGCCAGGATGGTCCTGGCCCTGGGTGCTCTTCTGGAAGATTTCCATTTCCCTGCCTGAGATACCCATCCTGTCCCTGCCCCCACTGCTTTTTTCCTTCCTCACCTCTGCCCAGGGAGAAATTCCAGCAGCAGGTATGGGTGACACATCCTCTTCTTTAGCAGGTGGCAGCCTGGCAACTGCTGCAGAAAGTCCAGCAGAGCCCCACTCACACTGGGCCACCCACAAAGCCGTGGCCTCTCACTCCCTCCCACCAGCCCAGCCCCGAGACTGCTGACAGGGCAGAGAAAATGGCGTCAGGCACGGCTGCAGGGGCTCTTGCTGCCTGGAGTGGTATTTATATTGATCTCAACCCAGGCACACCTGGGGAGGGCTGGCCGGCATGGTAAGGCTGCCCAGGTCAGCCAATCATCACCTCTCAGGGGCTCACAGTTGCAGAAAATGGAACTTGCTGAACCGGCCAGGTCCAAGGAACAGGTGTGGGCTCCTGAGAGTCAGGATAGACAAGGGGCTGCAGCTTTGGCTTGTTTTCTAATCATTTTATCTGGCCCATGAGTGGGAGACAACTTCAAGAAAACCCTCTCCTAATGAGAGGAACCCAGGAGTCAGGGAGAGGAGGGGTGGGTGGTGGTTGGAGACAGAGGCCTGGTGCCCCGGGTGCAGTGGAAGTCTCTGGAAGACCAGGTGGAGGGAGGCCTCACGGAGTGATGCCCAGGGTCACAGACCTGTCGCAGCTGCTGTTTGTTAGTTCAAGTCCTGCTCTGAGGTGCTCTGTGTCAGCTCTGAGCGACAGGTGAGCTGGGGGTGCTCTGCAATGAGGGCTATGTGCACGGTTCCTGTGTGCCCAGCCCTGCCACGGTACCTGCAAGGGTAGCTCTGTATCCTGGGAGGGGCCTGACCACGAGAGCCCCATGGGCTGGGGTGGGGGTGGGGTACCTGCCCAGGTGAGCTCCATATTCTGGGATTGGTCTGACCACGAGAGCCCCATGGGTTGCTGGGGACCTGGTAAAGGATATCAGGACAGTCAGTGAAGCCACTGAGGATATACCTCCAGTTGCTCCTAATTCCTACACCCTGCTGGTCATTCTACTAACCACCAGGACATGGTATTCTGTATTAGTCTTCAATGATGCCTTCTTTTGTATTCCATTAGTCCCAGAGTCACAAGAAATTTTGGCTTGTGAGTGGCAGGACTCAACATACAACTAAAACAATACTTCCGGGCCGTCTGGCCCCAAGGGTGCAAAAATTCCCACACCGTCTTTGGGGAAAGCTTAGCTAAAAACCTAAAAGTTCTACCTCTGGAAAAGGAAACCCTCCTTCAATATGCAGACGACATTCTGATCGCCAGCCCTACTAAGGAGGCCTCTGAACTACCAAGACAATAAAGGATAGAAGTTGTCCAAGAAAAAGCTCAAATATCACAGACTGCGGTGACCTGCCTGGGCTTCATTCTCGCAGAAGGTCAGAGAAGCCCATCCCAGGAAAGGGAAGAAACCATTTTCAGCCTTACCCCTTTCTAAAACTAGAAGACAGCTTAGGGGTTCCTGGGGAGGCCAGGGTTTGCTGCTTCTGGATCCCTAACTACAGTCTACTAGCTGGGCCTCTATATGAAACACTGAAAGGAAAAGATGATGATCCTTTTGAATAGAATCCAGAAGTGGCCTTTCAAGAATGGAAAGAGCAGTCAATTCAGACCCTTGCCCTGGAACTCCCTAATTTAGCTAAACCCTTTGACCTTTACATTCCCGGTGAAAGGTGAATCGCCATTGGAGAATTAGTGCAAAAACTGGGACCACTTGAAATGGAACAATGCAAGAATGCCATCCAGGTAGGATAAACTACGGTCACTAAGGAGCTTGGCCCACTGCCACATCTGGCCAAGATACTGGTGGTATCTAAAAACCTGGAAATCAGCAGCCCAAAAGGCCACCTCCCTCCTAAGGGAAAAGGACCCCACGTGGTGATCCTAACCACCAACCATGCCCTGAAGTTGCAGGGTTCGCTCCGTGGGCACACCGACCTCGAGTGAGGAGGCCCTCCAACTCCAACATCCAGAGAGATAACCGGGGGCAACAGGGCACCATGACGACTCGTGTGAACATCACTTGACCTGGAGTTTCTCTCATAAAACAACAAGGGTGTGTCCCAAAAGAGTAGACTACTGCTTGCAGGACTTACTGCACCCAGAGGGGAGCTAATAATCTTGGCGGGGGAACAGTATACCACACTGTCACCATAGAAAAGCCTACAGACACCGTGATGATGGTGGCCAATAAGACCGGCTGGACTCCTGTTTACTTCAAAAGGCTGTTGACTCAGTAGCCATCATGGTCCTTGATCACCACTGACCCTGGACTGTCTGGGATTTGAGCGGGCAGGGCTCTGACACCTGGTGCTGTTTGTACGTTAATTCAGGGGCTTAATTGAAGAAAGCGCAGACTACTGGTCAGAGCATCTAGGCTGGCAGAAACGGTCAGCCTAAGGTGGCCGAACAAATGTGGGGCGGGGTGAAACCGGCCCCCACAGCGTCTCTGCACATCTCTTTCCTGGACCCTTAAAGGTCATTAGAATCTATAACACTTCCAATGCTGGTGCTCAGGTGGACGAGCAGGGAGGCAGGGGTCCTGGGGACAATCAATGTCACCGGGAGGCTGCTGGGGAGAAGCTCTGACCCTCGCCCCAGGGTATGAGGGCTCCCAACTCAGCACTCAGCAGTTACAGAAGAAGGGTCTGCACCCTCAGCACTCCAAGAATGAGGAACGGGACAAAAGGCAGAGGAGGGGTTTGTCCCCAGCAAAGCCCATTAAAAATCCCTGGGAGATAAAAATAGAATCTGGGCAATAAAGTCAAGTCTAACCTTTTCTATCCTTTGTGCTTTGTCTAATTTCACGTGCTCCTAGGGTCCCGCATGCAGAGGTTCCACACCCGGCACTTCAGACCAGATTTCCTAGTGCAGAATGGCTGGGTCGACACCTCAGCTCCTGGGGCCCAGTGCAGACTCCACGATATAGAGCCTGAGCTACAGCCAACCCGGCCCTCGAGAGCTCCGCCGCCTCCCTCCCTCCCACTGACTCTGACAGGATCTCTACACAGCAGCCCAGCCCACAGCCCACGGGGTAGTGCATGCTCTCACCTCTCCATTCTCTGATCAAAATATAAAGTTTCCTTTGCTTGTGAACCAAACTCAGTCTCGATCTGTTGGCCCCAATGACACTGGGCAGGGGGACACTTGTTGGGGTCCACTCTGGAGAATCAGTAACAGAAATTGAGACTATTGTAACCTCAATGAACAGATGTGTGAGCCAAACTGTAGTTAACATAGAACAGTGTATAAGGCTCGGGTAAAATAAGATGTTTCTAACACTTCCATTTGATATTTCCATCACTTTTTATAAGCAAGTTCAGTGAAAAGGTTTGTCTTATTTGTCAGGTCAATATTAGAGAAACGAAGTGATTTCTTTCCAAGGATGTACATCTAATAATCTTGGTTAAACCTTCAATCTTGTTTTAAATGCTTTTCCATTGAAAATGATACCTCTCTTTCAGCTCCCCCATTTCTGAGAAGTATAAAATCTTATAATTTATTATTACCAAAGGGGAAAGGTGGGAGGAGGGATAAATTAACAGTTTGGAATTAACACATACACACTGCTATGTATAAAATAGATCATCAACAAGGAACTACTGTATAGCACAGGGAACTACACTCAACATTTTGCAATAACCTATAAGGGGAAATAATCTGAAAAAGAATAGATATTTTTATTGACATCATCTATCAATGATAGTTAAAGTGTAGCCTAAGGGAAGCTGGTGGTGAGTGCTTCTGACCCTGAAGACTTCAATCATCTAAAGTTTGGACTCTGCCTACTTCCCAAGGCCCTTAATGAACATATGTGTAGCCGTAGCTTAAAAACTTCCCCAGTTTGGGTTTCGGGGAGACACTGATTTTGAAAAAGCCCTGGTGTTCTCCTTACATGAATGGGACTCTTCCTACTGCTAAAACATGTCTGTCACACCCAGAGGATGGTATACCGTCTGATCGGGAAGAGTTTGGAAAAGGCATCTCATCTCCTCATCTCCTGGTGCTCGGGTTCACCCCTCCAGCGTCTTTACTAACAGTCTCCCCACTTGGAGATGTCAGCACTGTCAACATCCTGTTGCGTACAGTTTGGAATTTGTCCAGAGGATGAAGCGGAAGGATGAGGAACAATGAGAGACAAGTCCTAGGTGTTCAGACAGGCACATGTCACTCTAATTTCCAATCAGGAAGACGAATTGACCAAAGGCTAGGGTTGCCCATGGAAACAGTATAGGGCTTGAGGAAATCCCGCTGCTTTGTGGCCAGTTCCCATAAACACAAGTTGAACAATGGAACTCAGGGGCAGTAAAATTCACAAAACTGCAGAGTTGAAAATATCCATCACTGAAAAATGTCTTGAGGAAAGTCAGAGAAAAGGACTTGTAAGCAAGGGAGAATGGCAGGAAAGGGATTTGAGGAGGTAGAAAGGACTCGCCATTAAGCACAAGAAAAGGAGCTGAACATTGCCAACATTGCAGTTGGCCAAAAAGGGTGTATGCGTTTTTTTCTGTATATATTCAAGAAAAGGGCATACGCTTTTTTAGCCAACCAAACAGGTGGGCACTGGAAGTCAATACTACAAAAGATATCACTTCGCATCAGTCAGAAGAGCCATCCTCATAAAGCGTAAACAACAGAAATGCAGGACAGGGCAACGAGAAGAGGGAGCCCTGTGAGACTTATAGTGGAAATGTATATTGCCAACGGCCATTCTGGAGAAGTGTATTGTGTTTACTAAAGCATCTAAAAAATGAGCTACAGAGCATAGGGCACTTGCACTCATGGGCGTATATCTTGGGAAAAACAAAAATCGAGAGGACACAGGCACCCCAATGTTTACCCCCTCTCTGTTTAAAAGATCCTCGACTAGGATATAACTTAAATGTCTCTGGAGGGAAAAAATGGATAGAGATGTGGTACTTAGGTAGAGTGGAATATTATTCAGCCTGGAAATCAATGAAATATGGCCAGTTGTAACAACTCCGGAGGAGTTACGTATGATCATTCTAAGTGACAGAATTCAAAAAGAAAAAGACACATATCATAAGATATCACTTAAAGGTGGAATCCAAAATGGCTACACATGAAATAAATTACAAAACAAAAACATAGTCAAATATGTAGAAAACACGCATAAGGCTGCTAAACGGGAAAGGTGGGGAGGGGTGAGGCATCATCCAGGAGGTTGAAATTAGCAGAGATACCATTCCAAATACCAAACTGATAATCAACAAGGCCTACACGGTAGCTAAAAGAACTGCACTCAGCACACTCAAGTCACCGGAAAAGAATATATACGACTGGTAAGAATCTGAAAAAGAATTTATTGATGACTCTCTGTACGTGAATCAAGTGGATGTACAGCAGCAAGAAACAGAGCTTTGAAAATCAGCTGTAACCAATATAGTAATAAATTGAAAAAAATAAACGACAGAGAGACAGAGAAAACCTCTTACAACTTTTCCTCAGGGACGGTGATGCAACATGGATTGAACACATCTAGACCCACAGCAGGATGAGACATAAGGCTGGAAACTGTTTGCGCTAAGAGAAATGTGAGGTTGGGTGAGGAAATGCACACCCTTTAAAGTAATACTACCTGGTACCCATTCAATGGGTCCCAAATCTGCAGGTTCAAGGGATCTTCCTACAGCTAAAACATGCATGGAAAACCCAGAGGACTGTACACCATGTGATCGGGAGATGTGTCTAAAATGCACCTCATTTATCCTCTCCTGGTGCTCCTGTTCACCATTCCAGCCACGTTACTTAGAATCTCCCCACTTGGAGAATCAGCACATTTAAACTTCTGTTTCACACATTTTGCAAATTGTGAGGAGGATGAACGGGAAGAGGGGGAACCAATGAGAGAATAGTTGTAGGGGTTTGGACGGGCACATATCACTCTAATTTCCCATTAAGAATAAGAATTAAAGAAAGGCTCAGCCTGCCTCGCCGGAGCCAAAATAGGGCCTGAAGCAATCCTGCGGGTTTGAGGCCAGCTCACAAAAGAGCAACTTAAAAAATGGAGCTCAGGGTCACTGCAATTCACAAACCTGCAGAGTTATAAATGAAAACTAACGTCCAAAAATATGTTGAGGTAAGGCAAAGAAGAGGATCTGAATGCAAGACAGAATTGCAAGAAACAGATTTCAAGAGACAGATTGGACTCGTCTTTAACGCACATGAAAAGCGGCAGAATTTCGACAATGATGCAGTTGGCCCAAAAGGGCGTATGCGTTTTTTCCTGATTATATCCAGGAAAAAACGCATACGCACTTTATGGGCAACGAAGCAAGCAAGCAATGCAAATGTGCACAACAAAGAAGTCTCACTTCCCACCGGTCAAAAGGGCCATCCTAAAAAATTGTAAAAACCAGAAATGCAGGACAGGCCATGGAGAACAGGGAGCCTTTATACGCTGATGGGCAGTGTGTGAACTGCCGAGAGCCACTCTGGAGAAGTGTATGGTGGTTCCTAAATCATCTAAAAAACAGAGCTACAGAGCATAGGACACTTCCAATCATGGGAGTATATCTAGGGAAGTCTAAAAATCAACAAGACACAAGCACACCACAGTTTAGGGCTACTCTGTTTACAAGAACCTCAACTTCAGTACACCTTAAATATCCCAGGAAAGAGAACAATGGATAAAGAAGATGTGGTACTTATGTACAATGGAATATCTCTTCACCATGAAATCAATGTAATAAGGCTAGTAGAAGGATAAAGAGTGGATTTAGGTCCGATAATACTACTTGAAATAAGTCAAACAGAAAAAGAAACATATCATAAGATATCACTTATAGAGGGAGGGTAAATATGGCTGCACAAGAAATGAATTACAGAACAGAACAGTGTCTCACATTTAGAAAACACACTTATGTCAGCTTAAGGGGAAAGGAGAGGTGGGGTGATGCATAAAACCAGAGTTTGAAATTAGCACAGATACCGTTCAATAAACCAAATAGGTATTAGACAAGATCTACACCTTGCTCAATGAACTGGCCTCAACACACCCTATACACCGCAGAGAAATATATCTGAGTAATAAGAATCTTAAAACCCATGTATTGATATATCTCCATAAGGGAATCAAGTGTGTGCAGAGCGGCACAAACACGGCAGTGAAAATGAGCTAAACCCCATTATAGAAATAAATTTTAAAAACAAAACGCTGAAACAATGAAAGAGAGAAAAATTCTTACAAAATTCGCTCAGGGGCTGTGATGCAACCTGGATTGACCACATATAAACCCACAGCTGGATAAGACATAAGGCTGGACACTTGGGGCTGAGAGGATTGGTGAGCTTTGGTGAGCAACTGCCGAAAGTTTAATGCAATACTTCATGCTACTCAGTCCAAGGGTCCCAACACTCCAGGTTGAAGGGAATCTTCCTACAGCTAAACCATGCTTGGGAAACCCAGCGACTGGTATACCATATGATCGGGAAAGGTTTCTAAAACACACCTCATTTTTCCTCTCCTGGGGCTCCGGATCGACATTCCAGCCGCTTTACTAACAACATCCCCACATGGAGTCAATGCCTTTAAGTTCTGGTATCGCACAGTCCGCAGTTAGTGCAGAGGATGAATGGGAATAGGGGGAACCAGTGAGAAACAAGCTGTAGCGGTTTCAATGGGCACATGTCACTCTAATGTCACATCAGTAAGAAGAATTAACCAAAGGCACAGCAAGGTGCCCCAGAAAGAAAAATAGGGCTTCAAGGAATCCTGTGGTTATGGGGCAAAACCACAAAAATAAGAGCTGAAAAGTGGGGCTAAGGGCCACTGCAATTCAAAAACCTGCAGAGTTATAAAGGCCAACTATTTTCAAAAAATATATTGAGGTAAGGCTATGAAGAGACATTGAAAGCAAGGCAGAATTGCAGGAAACCGATTTCAGGAGGTAGACTGGAATTGCATTGAAAACATATGAAGAGAGTCAGAACCTCGACAATGATGCACTTGGCCAAAAAGGGCATATGTGTTTTTTCCTGAATATATTCAGGAAAAAACGCATACGCCCTTTTTGGCCAACCAAGCAAGCTTGCAAAGGAAATCTGCACTACAATGAAGTCTCACTTCCACCTGGTCAAAAGGGCCATCTGAAAAAAGTGCAAAATCCATAAAGGCACGACAGGCCATGGAGAACTGGGAGCCTTCTTATGCTGATGGGCGGGATGTAAATGGCCAACAGCCACTCTGGAGAAGTGTATGGTGTTTCCTGAAACATCTAAAAAACAAAGCAACAGAGCCTAGGGCACTTCCACTTATGGTCGTATAGATTAGGGAAATTAAAATTAAAAAGACACAGCCACCCCAAAGTTTGGGATGGCTCTGTTTACAAGAACCTCGTTTACGGTACAAGTTCAATATCGCAGAAAGTGAAAAATGGATAAAGAGGTTGTGGTACTTACGTACAATACAATATCACTCAGCAATGAAATCTATGTCATCAGGGCCTTAGCAGCACAATGAGTGGATTCAGGTATGATGATTCTAACTGAAATAAGTCACACAGAAAAAGAAACATCATAAGATATCAGTAATACACGGAATGTAAACTTGGCTACTCAGGAACTGAATTACAGAACAGAACAGGGTCTCAAATTTAGAAAACCAACTTATGCTTGCTTAAGGGGAAAGGTGAGTTGGGGTGCTGCATAAAACCAGAGATTGAAATGAGCACAGATAAAGTTCCTTAAGCCAAATATGGAATAGACAAGAGCTACTCCTTGCTCAACGAAATGGACTCAACACCCCATATTAAACGCCTAAGAATGTACCTGACTAGTAAGTATCTTAAAACCTATGGATTGCTATGTCTCCAAAAGAGAATCAAGCGTGTGTACAGGGGCATAAACGCAGCAGTGATAGGATTGGAGAGGTTCGGTGAGCAAATGAAGACCCTTTGAAGTCATATTGCATGGTACCCATTCCACGGGTCTCAACTCTCCAGGTTTAAGGTATTCTTCCTTCAGCTAAAACATGCATGTGGAACCCAGAGTATGATCAACCGCGTGAACGGGAGACGTGTTCAAATATGTCTCAGTTTTCCTCCCCTGGTACTCGGGTGCAACATTCCAGACGCTTTACTAACACTCTCCCGACTTGGAGAGTCAGTCCCTTTAACCTCCTGTTTGGCCCAGTTTGCAATTTCTGCGGAAGATGAACAGGAATAGGGAGAACCAATGAGAGACTAGCTGGAGGTGTCTGGACGGGCAAATTTAACTCTCATTTCCCACCAGGAAGAGGAAATAACCAAAGGCTCAGCGTGCCGTGCCGGAACCAGATTAGGGCCTGAAGCCATCCTGCGGTGTTGCGGCCAGGTCACAAGAAAGCAAGTTGAAGAAAGGAGCTCAGTGGCACTGTAATTCACAAACCTGCAGAGTTATAAATGACAGCTATCGTCCAAAAATATACTGAAGTAAGGCTGCCAAGAGGACTTGAAAGCGGGGCAGAATTGCAGGAAACCGATTTCAGGAGGTAGACTGGAATTGCATTGAAAGCATAGGAAAAGAGGCAGAACGTCCACAATGATGCACTTGGCCAAAAAGGGCGTATGCGTTTTTTCCTGAATATATTCAGGAAAAAACGCATACGCCCTTTTTGGCCAACCAAGCAAGCTTGCAAAGGAAATCTGCACTACAATGAAGTCTCATTTCCCCCCGGTCAAAAGGGCCATCTGAAAAAAGTGTAAAATCCAGAAAGGCAGGACAGGCCATGGAGAACTGGGAGCCTTGTTATGCTGATGGGCGGGATGTAAATTGCCAACAGACACTCGGGAGAAGTGTATGGTGTTTCCTGAAACATCTAAAAAACAAAGCAACAGAGCCTAGGGCACTTCCACTTATGGTCCTATAGCTTAGGGAAATTAAAATCAAAAAGACACAGCCACCCCAAAGTTTGGGACGCCTCTGTTTACAAGAACCTCGTTTACCGTACAAGTTCAATATCACAGAAAGTGAAAAATGGATAAAGAACTTGTGGTACTTACATACAATGCAGTATCACTCAGCAATGAAATCTATGTCATCAGGCCCGTAGCAGCATAATGAGTGGATTCAGGTACGATGATTCTAACTGAAATAAGTCACACAGAAAAAGAAACATCATAAGGTATCACTAATACACGGAATGTGAACTTGGCTACACATGAACTGAATTACAAAACAGAACAGGGTCTCAAATTTAGAAAACCAACTTATGCTTGCTTAAGGGGGAAGGTGAGTTGGGGTGCTGCATAAAAGCAGAGTTTGAAATTAGCACAGATACCGTTCCATAAGCCAAATATGTAATACACAAGACCTACCCCTTGCTCAACGAAATGGATTCAACAATGGGGTATCACCTCACACCTGGTAGAATAGGCATCATAGAAAATCTACAAACAAAAAATGCTGGAAAGGGTGTGGAGAAAAGGAACCCTCTTCCACTATTGTTGGGAATATAAATTGATACAGTCATTATGGAGAACAATATGGAATTTCTTAAGAAACTAACAATAGAATTACCATATGATACAGCAATCCCAGTACTGGACATATACCCAGACAAAACCATAAATCAAAAAGAGTCATTCACCGCAATGTTCATTGCATCACTATTTACAATATCGAGGTAATGGAAGCAACTTAAATGCCCACAGACAGACGAATGCATAAAGCTGTGGTACATATATAAAATGGAATATTACTAAGCCATGAAAAGGAATGAAATTGGGTCATTTGTAGAGACGTCGATGGATCTAGAGACTGTCATACAGAGTGAAGTAAGTCAGAAAGAGAAAAACAAATCTTGTATATTCATGCATATATGTGGAACCTAGAAAAACTGTACAGATTAACCATTTTGCAAGGCATAAATAGAGCAACAGATGTAGACAACAAACGTATGGACAACAAGGGGGGAAAGCTGTTGGGGGGGTGGTGGTGGGAGGAGTTGAGAGACTGGGATTGGCATGTATACATTTATATGTATAAAATAGATAACCAATAAGAACCTGCTGTATAAAAATATAAAATAAAATTCAAAATTAAAAAGAAATAAAATTTAAAAAATAAAACAGAAAAAACAATTATTCCCTGCACATACATGTATTTATATGAATAAATTATTTCCATGCTTATATCTGTAAATACAAAAAAGAGGAATAAAATCTACCTTGAACCAAAAACGAAAAAGAGAAAAAAACACAGAACCCACCAGTTACACAGAGGAAAACCATATCAGGGCACTTGCTCCAGTTGTAAACAATTCTGAAGTTGGTCAGTGGTGGGGAATCGTCTCCCATTCAGCCAGCAGCCCCCACGCAACAAGCGTCCTCATTGCAAAGCTGGGGCACCGTGCCGAGGCATCTGTGAGTAAACGTGAGCTGAGCCCCAGGCCAGTTGCTGCTGAACTATTCCCACCCGTCCCAGGTAAAACACCTGAATATATACAAGGACTTGAAAGCCTAGAGGAAGGGCCATAGAGCCACACGAGTGACAGCATGCCGGCCGACTTGGTGCCTGCAGGCCAGCCAGGATGGTCCTGGCCCTGGGTGCTGATTTCCATTTCCCTGCCTGAGATACCTGTCCTGTCCCTGCCCCCACTGCTTTTTTCCTTCCTCACCTCTGCCCAGGGAGAAATTCCAGCAGCAGGTATGGGTGACACATCCTCTTCTTTAGCAGGTGGCAGCCTGGCAACTGCTGCAGAAAGTCCAGCAGAGCCCCACTCACACTGGGCCACCCACAAAGCCGTGACCTCTCACTCCCTCCCACCAGCCCAGCCCCGAGACTGCTGACAGGGCAGAGAAAATGGCGTCAGGCACGGCTGCAGGGGCTCTTGCTGCCTGGAGTGGTATTTATATTGATCTCAACCCAGGCACACCTGGGGAGGGCTGGCCGGCACGGTAAGGCTGCCCAGGTCAGCCAATCATCACCCCTCAGGGGCTCACAGTTGCAGAAAATGGAACTTGCTGAACCGGCCAGGTCCAAGGAACAGGTGTGGGCTCCTGAGAGTCAGGATAGACAAGGGGCTGCAGCTTTGGCTTGTTTTCTAATCATTTTATCTGGCCCATGAGTGGGAGACAACTTCAAGAAAACCCTCTCCTAATGAGAGGAACCCAGGAGTCAGGGAGAGGAGGGGTGGGTGGTGGTTGGAGACAGAGGCCTGGTGCCCCGGGTGCAGTGGAAGTCTCTGGAAGACCAGGTGGAGGGAGGCCTCACGGAGTGATGCCCAGGGTCACAGACCTGTCGCAGCTGCTGTTTGTTAGTTCAAGTCCTGCTCTGAGGTGCTCTGTGTCAGCTCTGAGCGACAGGTGAGCTGGGGGTGCTCTGCAATGAGGGCTATGTGCACGGTTCCTGTGTGCCCAGCCCTGCCACGGTACCTGCAAGGGTAGCTCTGTATCCTGGGAGGGGCCTGACCACGAGAGCCCCGTGGGCTGGGGTGGGGGTGGGGTACCTGCCCAGGTGAGCTCCATATTCTGGGATTGGTCTGACCACGAGAGCCCCATGGGCTGCTGGGGACCTGGTAAAGGATATCAGGACAGTCAGTGAAGCCACCGAGGATATACCTCCAGTTGCTCCTAATTCCTACACCCTGCTGGTCATTCTACCAACCACCAGGACATGGTATTCTGTATTAGTCTTCAATGATGCCTTCTTTTGTATTCCATTAGTCCCAGAGTCACAAGAAATTTTGGCTTGTGAGTGGCAGGACTCAACATACAACTAAAACAATACTTCCGGGCCGTCTGGCCCCAAGGGTGCAAAAATTCCCACACCATCTTTGGGGAAAGCTTAGCTAAAGACCTAAAAGTTCTACCTCTGGAAAAGGAAACCCTCCTTCAATATGCAGACGACATTCTGATCGCCAGCCCTACTAAGGAGGCCTCTGAACTACCAAGACAATAAAGGATAGAAGTTGTCCAAGAAAAAGCTCAAATATCACAGACTGCGGTGACCTGCCTGGGCTTCATTCTCGCAGAAGGTCAGAGAAGCCCATCCCAGGAAAGGGAAGAAACCATTTTCAGCCTTACCCCTTTCTAAAACTAGAAGACAGCTTAGGGGTTCCTGGGGAGGTCAGAGTTTGCTGCTTCTGGATCCCTAACTACAGTCTACTAGCTGGGCCTCTATATGAAACACTGAAAGGAAAAGATGATGATCCTTTTGAATAGAATCCAGAAGTGGCCTTTCAAGAATGGAAAGAGCAGTCAGTTCAGACCCTTGCCCTGGAACTCCCTAATTTAGCTAAACCCTTTGACCTTTACATTCCCGGTGAAAGGTGAATCGCCATTGGAGAATTAGTGCAAAAACTGGGACCACTTGAAATGGAACAATGCAAGAATGCCATCCAGGTAGGATAAACTACGGTCACCAAGGGGCTTGGCCCACTGCCACATCTGGCCAAGATACTGGCGGTATCTAAAAACCTGGAAATCAGCAGCCCAAAAGGCCACCTCCCTCCTAAGGGAAAAGGACCCCACGTGGTGATCCTAACCACCAACCATGCCCTGAAGTTGCAGGGTTCGCTCCGTGGGCACATCGACCTCGAGTGAGGAGGCCCTCCAACTCCAACATCCAGAGAGATAACCGGGGGCAACAGGGCACCATGACGACTCGTGTGAACATCACTTGACCTGGAGTTTCTCTCATAAAACAACAAGGGTGTGTCCCAAAAGAGTAGACTACTGCTTGCAGGACTTACTGCACCCAGAGGGGAGCTAATAATCTTGGCGGGGGAACAGTATACCACACTGTCACCATAGAAAAGCCTACAGACACCGTGATGATGGTGGCCAATAAGACCGGCTGGACTCCTGTTTACTTCAAAAGGCTGTTGACTCAGTAGCCATCATGGTCCTTGATCACCACTGACCCTGGACTGTCTGGGAGTTGAGCGGGCAGGGCTCTGACACCTGGTGCTGTTTGTACGTTAATTCAGGGGCTTAATTGAAGAAAGCGCAGACTACTGGTCAGAGCATCTAGGCTGGCAGAAACGGTCAGCCTAAGGTGGCCGAACAAATGTGGGGCGGGGTGAAACCGGCCCCCACAGCGTCTCTGCACATCTCTTTCCTGGACCCTTAAAGGTCATTAGAATCTATAACACTTCCAATGCTGGTGCTCAGGTGGACGAGCAGGGAGGCAGGGGTCCTGGGGACAATCAATGTCACCGGGAGGCTGCTGGGGAGAAGCTCTGACCCTCGCCCCAGGGTATGAGGGCTCCCAACTCAGCACTCAGCAGTTACAGAAGAAGGGTCTGCACCCTCAGCACTCCAAGAATGAGGAACGGGACAAAAGGCAGAGGAGGGGTTTGTCCCCAGCAAAGCCCATTAAAAATCCCTGGGAGATAAAAATAGAATCTGGGCAATAAAGTCAAGTCTAACCTTTTCTATCCTTTGTGCTTTGTCTAATTTCACGTGCTCCTAGGGTCCCGCATGCAGAGGTTCCACACCCGGCACTTCAGACCAGATTTCCTAGTGCAGAATGGCTGGGTCGACACCTCAGCTCCTGGGGCCCAGTGCAGACTCCACGATATAGAGCCTGAGCTACAGCCAACCCGGCCCTCGAGAGCTCCGCCGCCTCCCTCCCTCCCACTGACTCTGACAGGATCTCTACACAGCAGCCCAGCCCACAGCCCACGGGGTAGTGCATGCTCTCACCTCTCCATTCTCTGATCAAAATATAAAGTTTCCTTTGCTTGTGAACCAAACTCAGTCTCGATCTGTTGGCCCCAATGACACTGGGCAGGGGGACACTTGTTGGGGTCCACTCTGGAGGATCAGTAACAGAAATTGAGACTATTGTAACCTCAATGAACAGATGTGTGAGCCAAACTGTAGTTAACATAGAACAGTGTATAAGGCTCGGGTAAAATAAGATGTTTCTAACACTTCCATTTGATATTTCCATCACTTTTTATAAGCAAGTTCAGTGAAAAGGTTTGTCTTATTTGTCAGGTCAATATTAGAGAAACGAAGTGATTTCTTTCCAAGGATGTACATCTAATAATCTTGGTTAAACCTTCAATCTTGTTTTAAATGCTTTTCCATTGAAAATGATACCTCTCTTTCAGCTCCCCCATTTCTGAGAAGTATAAAATCTTATAATTTATTATTACCAAAGGGGAAAGGTGGGAGGAGGGATAAATTAACAGTTTGGAATTAACACATACACACTGCTATGTATAAAATAGATCATCAACAAGGAACTACTGTATAGCACAGGGAACTACACTCAACATTTTGCAATAACCTATAAGGGGAAATAATCTGAAAAAGAATAGATATTTTTATTGACATCATCTATCAATGATAGTTAAAGTGTAGCCTAAGGGAAGCTGGTGGTGAGTGCTTCTGACCCTGAAGACTTCAATCATCTAAAGTTTGGACTCTGCCTACTTCCCAAGGCCCTTAATGAACATATGTGTAGCCGTAGCTTAAAAACTTCCCCAGTTTGGGTTTCGGGGAGACACTGATTTTGAAAAAGCCCTGGTGTTCTCCTTACATGAATGGGACTCTTCCTACTGCTAAAACATGTCTGTCACACCCAGAGGATGGTATACCGTCTGATCGGGAAGAGTTTGGAAAAGGCATCTCATCTCCTCATCTCCTGGTGCTCGGGTTCACCCCTCCAGCGTCTTTACTAACAGTCTCCCCACTTGGAGATGTCAGCACTGTCAACATCCTGTTGCGTACAGTTTGGAATTTGTCCAGAGGATGAAGCGGAAGGATGAGGAACAATGAGAGACAAGTCCTAGGTGTTCAGACAGGCACATGTCACTCTAATTTCCAATCAGGAAGACGAATTGACCAAAGGCTAGGGTTGCCCATGGAAACAGTATAGGGCTTGAGGAAATCCCGCTGCTTTGTGGCCAGTTCCCATAAACACAAGTTGAACAATGGAACTCAGGGGCAGTAAAATTCACAAAACTGCAGAGTTGAAAATATCCATCACTGAAAAATGTCTTGAGGAAAGTCAGAGAAAAGGACTTGTAAGCAAGGGAGAATGGCAGGAAAGGGATTTGAGGAGGTAGAAAGGACTCGCCATTAAGCACAAGAAAAGGAGCTGAACATTGCCAACATTGCAGTTGGCCAAAAAGGGTGTATGCGTTTTTTTCTGTATATATTCAAGAAAAGGGCATACGCTTTTTTAGCCAACCAAACAGGTGGGCACTGGAAGTCAATACTACAAAAGATATCACTTCGCATCAGTCAGAAGAGCCATCCTCATAAAGCGTAAACAACAGAAATGCAGGACAGGGCAACGAGAAGAGGGAGCCCTGTGAGACTTATAGTGGAAATGTATATTGCCAACGGCCATTCTGGAGAAGTGTATTGTGTTTACTAAAGCATCTAAAAAATGAGCTACAGAGCATAGGGCACTTGCACTCATGGGCGTATATCTTGGGAAAAACAAAAATCGAGAGGACACAGGCACCCCAATGTTTACCCCCTCTCTGTTTAAAAGATCCTCGACTAGGATATAACTTAAATGTCTCTGGAGGGAAAAAATGGATAGAGATGTGGTACTTAGGTAGAGTGGAATATTATTCAGCCTGGAAATCAATGAAATATGGCCAGTTGTAACAACTCCGGAGGAGTTACGTATGATCATTCTAAGTGACAGAATTCAAAAAGAAAAAGACACATATCATAAGATATCACTTAAAGGTGGAATCCAAAATGGCTACACATGAAATAAATTACAAAACAAAAACATAGTCAAATATGTAGAAAACACGCATAAGGCTGCTAAACGGGAAAGGTGGGGAGGGGTGAGGCATCATCCAGGAGGTTGAAATTAGCAGAGATACCATTCCAAATACCAAACTGATAATCAACAAGGCCTACACGGTAGCTAAAAGAACTGCACTCAGCACACTCAAGTCACCGGAAAAGAATATATACGACTGGTAAGAATCTGAAAAAGAATTTATTGATGACTCTCTGTACGTGAATCAAGTGGATGTACAGCAGCAAGAAACAGAGCTTTGAAAATCAGCTGTAACCAATATAGTAATAAATTGAAAAAAATAAACGACAGAGAGACAGAGAAAACCTCTTACAACTTTTCCTCAGGGACGGTGATGCAACATGGATTGAACACATCTAGACCCACAGCAGGATGAGACATAAGGCTGGAAACTGTTTGCGCTAAGAGAAATGTGAGGTTGGGTGAGGAAATGCACACCCTTTAAAGTAATACTACCTGGTACCCATTCAATGGGTCCCAAATCTGCAGGTTCAAGGGATCTTCCTACAGCTAAAACATGCATGGAAAACCCAGAGGACTGTACACCATGTGATCGGGAGATGTGTCTAAAATGCACCTCATTTATCCTCTCCTGGTGCTCCTGTTCACCATTCCAGCCACGTTACTTAGAATCTCCCCACTTGGAGAATCAGCACATTTAAACTTCTGTTTCACACATTTTGCAAATTGTGAGGAGGATGAACGGGAAGAGGGGGAACCAATGAGAGAATAGTTGTAGGGGTTTGGACGGGCACATATCACTCTAATTTCCCATTAAGAATAAGAATTAAAGAAAGGCTCAGCCTGCCTCGCCGGAGCCAAAATAGGGCCTGAAGCAATCCTGCGGGTTTGAGGCCAGCTCACAAAAGAGCAACTTAAAAAATGGAGCTCAGGGTCACTGCAATTCACAAACCTGCAGAGTTATAAATGAAAACTAACGTCCAAAAATATGTTGAGGTAAGGCAAAGAAGAGGATCTGAATGCAAGACAGAATTGCAAGAAACAGATTTCAAGAGACAGATTGGACTCGTCTTTAACGCACATGAAAAGCGGCAGAATTTCGACAATGATGCAGTTGGCCCAAAAGGGCGTATGCGTTTTTTCCTGATTATATCCAGGAAAAAACGCATACGTACTTTATGGGCAACGAAGCAAGCAAGCAATGCAAATGTGCACAACAAAGAAGTCTCACTTCCCACCGGTCAAAAGGGCCATCCTAAAAAATTGTAAAAACCAGAAATGCAGGACAGGCCATGGAGAACAGGGAGCCTTTATACGCTGATGGGCAGTGTGTGAACTGCCGAGAGCCACTCTGGAGAAGTGTATGGTGGTTCCTAAATCATCTAAAAAACAGAGCTACAGAGCATAGGACACTTCCAATCATGGGAGTATATCTAGGGAAGTCTAAAAATCAACAAGACACAAGCACACCACAGTTTAGGGCTACTCTGTTTACAAGAACCTCAACTTCAGTACACCTTAAATATCCCAGGAAAGAGAACAATGGATAAAGAAGATGTGGTACTTATGTACAATGGAATATCTCTTCACCATGAAATCAATGTAATAAGGCTAGTAGAAGGATAAAGAGTGGATTTAGGTCCGATAATACTACTTGAAATAAGTCAAACAGAAAAAGAAACATATCATAAGATATCACTTATAGAGGGAGGGTAAATATGGCTGCACAAGAAATGAATTACAGAACAGAACAGTGTCTCACATTTAGAAAACACACTTATGTCAGCTTAAGGGGAAAGGAGAGGTGGGGTGATGCATAAAACCAGAGTTTGAAATTAGCACAGATACCGTTCAATAAACCAAATAGGTATTAGACAAGATCTACACCTTGCTCAATGAACTGGCCTCAACACACCCTATACACCGCAGAGAAATATATCTGAGTAATAAGAATCTTAAAACCCATGTATTGATATATCTCCATAAGGGAATCAAGTGTGTGCAGAGCGGCACAAACACAGCAGTGAAAATGAGCTAAACCCCATTATAGAAATAAATTTTAAAAACAAAACGCTGAAACAATGAAAGAGAGAAAAATTCTTACAAAATTCGCTCAGGGGCTGTGATGCAACCTGGATTGACCACATATAAACCCACAGCTGGATAAGACATAAGGCTGGACACTTGGGGCTGAGAGGATTGGTGAGCTTTGGTGAGCAACTGCCGAAAGTTTAATGCAATACTTCATGCTACTCAGTCCAAGGGTCCCAACACTCCAGGTTGAAGGGAATCTTCCTACAGCTAAACCATGCTTGGGAAACCCAGCGACTGGTATACCATATGATCGGGAAAGGTTTCTAAAACACACCTCATTTTTCCTCTCCTGGGGCTCCGGATCGACATTCCAGCCGCTTTACTAACAACATCCCCACATGGAGTCAATGCCTTTAAGTTCTGGTATCGCACAGTCCGCAGTTAGTGCAGAGGATGAATGGGAATAGGGGGAACCAGTGAGAAACAAGCTGTAGCGGTTTCAATGGGCACATGTCACTCTAATGTCACATCAGTAAGAAGAATTAACCAAAGGCACAGCAAGGTGCCCCAGAAAGAAAAATAGGGCTTCAAGGAATCCTGTGGTTATGGGGCAAAACCACAAAAATAAGAGCTGAAAAGTGGGGCTAAGGGCCACTGCAATTCAAAAACCTGCAGAGTTATAAAGGCCAACTATTTTCAAAAAATATATTGAGGTAAGGCTATGAAGAGACATTGAAAGCAAGGCAGAATTGCAGGAAACCGATTTCAGGAGGTAGACTGGAATTGCATTGAAAACATATGAAGAGAGTCAGAACCTCGACAATGATGCACTTGGCCAAAAAGGGCATATGTGTTTTTTCCTGAATATATTCAGGAAAAAAACGCATACGCCCTTTTTGGCCAACCAAGCAAGCTTGCAAAGGAAATCTGCACTACAATGAAGTCTCACTTCCACCTGGTCAAAAGGGCCATCTGAAAAAAGTGCAAAATCCATAAAGGCACGACAGGCCATGGAGAACTGGGAGCCTTCTTATGCTGATGGGCGGGATGTAAATGGCCAACAGCCACTCTGGAGAAGTGTATGGTGTTTCCTGAAACATCTAAAAAACAAAGCAACAGAGCCTAGGGCACTTCCACTTATGGTCGTATAGATTAGGGAAATTAAAATTAAAAAGACACAGCCACCCCAAAGTTTGGGATGGCTCTGTTTACAAGAACCTCGTTTACGGTACAAGTTCAATATCGCAGAAAGTGAAAAATGGATAAAGAGGTTGTGGTACTTACGTACAATACAATATCACTCAGCAATGAAATCTATGTCATCAGGGCCTTAGCAGCACAATGAGTGGATTCAGGTATGATGATTCTAACTGAAATAAGTCACACAGAAAAAGAAACATCATAAGATATCAGTAATACACGGAATGTAAACTTGGCTACTCAGGAACTGAATTACAGAACAGAACAGGGTCTCAAATTTAGAAAACCAACTTATGCTTGCTTAAGGGGAAAGGTGAGTTGGGGTGCTGCATAAAACCAGAGATTGAAATGAGCACAGATAAAGTTCCTTAAGCCAAATATGGAATAGACAAGAGCTACTCCTTGCTCAACGAAATGGACTCAACACCCCATATTAAACGCCTAAGAATGTACCTGACTAGTAAGTATCTTAAAACCTATGGATTGCTATGTCTCCAAAAGAGAATCAAGCGTGTGTACAGGGGCATAAACGCAGCAGTGATAGGATTGGAGAGGTTCGGTGAGCAAATGAAGACCCTTTGAAGTCATATTGCATGGTACCCATTCCACGGGTCTCAACTCTCCAGGTTTAAGGTATTCTTCCTTCAGCTAAAACATGCATGTGGAACCCAGAGTATGATCAACCGCGTGAACGGGAGACGTGTTCAAATATGTCTCAGTTTTCCTCCCCTGGTACTCGGGTGCAACATTCCAGACGCTTTACTAACACTCTCCCGACTTGGAGAGTCAGTCCCTTTAACCTCCTGTTTGGCCCAGTTTGCAATTTCTGCGGAAGATGAACAGGAATAGGGAGAACCAATGAGAGACTAGCTGGAGGTGTCTGGACGGGCAAATTTAACTCTCATTTCCCACCAGGAAGAGGAAATAACCAAAGGCTCAGCGTGCCGTGCCGGAACCAGATTAGGGCCTGAAGCCATCCTGCGGTGTTGCGGCCAGGTCACAAGAAAGCAAGTTGAAGAAAGGAGCTCAGTGGCACTGTAATTCACAAACCTGCAGAGTTATAAATGACAGCTATCGTCCAAAAATATACTGAAGTAAGGCTGCCAAGAGGACTTGAAAGCGGGGCAGAATTGCAGGAAACCGATTTCAGGAGGTAGACTGGAATTGCATTGAAAGCATAGGAAAAGAGGCAGAACGTCCACAATGATGCACTTGGCCAAAAAGGGCGTATGCGTTTTTTCCTGAATATATTCAGGAAAAAACGCATACGCCCTTTTTGGCCAACCAAGCAAGCTTGCAAAGGAAATCTGCACTACAATGAAGTCTCATTTCCCCCCGGTCAAAAGGGCCATCTGAAAAAAGTGTAAAATCCAGAAAGGCAGGACAGGCCATGGAGAACTGGGAGCCTTGTTATGCTGATGGGCGGGATGTAAATTGCCAACAGACACTCGGGAGAAGTGTATGGTGTTTCCTGAAACATCTAAAAAACAAAGCAACAGAGCCTAGGGCACTTCCACTTATGGTCCTATAGCTTAGGGAAATTAAAATCAAAAAGACACAGCCACCCCAAAGTTTGGGACGCCTCTGTTTACAAGAACCTCGTTTACCGTACAAGTTCAATATCACAGAAAGTGAAAAATGGATAAAGAACTTGTGGTACTTACATACAATGCAGTATCACTCAGCAATGAAATCTATGTCATCAGGCCCGTAGCAGCATAATGAGTGGATTCAGGTACGATGATTCTAACTGAAATAAGTCACACAGAAAAAGAAACATCATAAGGTATCACTAATACACGGAATGTGAACTTGGCTACACATGAACTGAATTACAAAACAGAACAGGGTCTCAAATTTAGAAAACCAACTTATGCTTGCTTAAGGGGGAAGGTGAGTTGGGGTGCTGCATAAAAGCAGAGTTTGAAATTAGCACAGATACCGTTCCATAAGCCAAATATGTAATACACAAGACCTACCCCTTGCTCAACGAAATGGATTCAACAATGGGGTATCACCTCACACCTGGTAGAATAGGCATCATAGAAAATCTACAAACAAAAAATGCTGGAAAGGGTGTGGAGAAAAGGAACCCTCTTCCACTATTGTTGGGAATATAAATTGATACAGTCATTATGGAGAACAATATGGAATTTCTTAAGAAACTAACAATAGAATTACCATATGATACAGCAATCCCAGTACTGGACATATACCCAGACAAAACCATAAATCAAAAAGAGTCATTCACCGCAATGTTCATTGCATCACTATTTACAATATCGAGGTAATGGAAGCAACTTAAATGCCCACAGACAGACGAATGCATAAAGCTGTGGTACATATATAAAATGGAATATTACTAAGCCATGAAAAGGAATGAAATTGGGTCATTTGTAGAGACGTCGATGGATCTAGAGACTGTCATACAGAGTGAAGTAAGTCAGAAAGAGAAAAACAAATCTTGTATATTCATGCATATATGTGGAACCTAGAAAAACTGTACAGATTAACCATTTTGCAAGGCATAAATAGAGCAACAGATGTAGACAACAAACGTATGGACAACAAGGGGGGAAAGCTGTTGGGGGGGTGGTGGTGGGAGGAGTTGAGAGACTGGGATTGGCATGTATACATTTATATGTATAAAATAGATAACCAATAAGAACCTGCTGTATAAAAATATAAAATAAAATTCAAAATTAAAAAGAAATAAAATTTAAAAAATAAAACAGAAAAAACAATTATTCCCTGCACATACATGTATTTATATGAATAAATTATTTCCATGCTTATATCTGTAAATACAAAAAAGAGGAATAAAATCTACCTTGAACCAAAAACGAAAAAGAGAAAAAAACACAGAACCCACCAGTTACACAGAGGAAAACCATATCAGGGCACTTGCTCCAGTTGTAAACAATTCTGAAGTTGGTCAGTGGTGGGGAATCGTCTCCCATTCAGCCAGCAGCCCCCACGCAACAAGCGTCCTCATTGCAAAGCTGGGGCACCGTGCCGAGGCATCTGTGAGTAAACGTGAGCTGAGCCCCAGGCCAGTTGCTGCTGAACTATTCCCACCCGTCCCAGGTAAAACACCTGAATATATACAAGGACTTGAAAGCCTAGAGGAAGGGCCATAGAGCCACACGAGTGACAGCATGCCGGCCGACTTGGTGCCTGCAGGCCAGCCAGGATGGTCCTGGCCCTGGGTGCTGATTTCCATTTCCCTGCCTGAGATACCTGTCCTGTCCCTGCCCCCACTGCTTTTTTCCTTCCTCACCTCTGCCCAGGGAGAAATTCCAGCAGCAGGTATGGGTGACACATCCTCTTCTTTAGCAGGTGGCAGCCTGGCAACTGCTGCAGAAAGTCCAGCAGAGCCCCACTCACACTGGGCCACCCACAAAGCCGTGACCTCTCACTCCCTCCCACCAGCCCAGCCCCGAGACTGCTGACAGGGCAGAGAAAATGGCGTCAGGCACGGCTGCAGGGGCTCTTGCTGCCTGGAGTGGTATTTATATTGATCTCAACCCAGGCACACCTGGGGAGGGCTGGCCGGCACGGTAAGGCTGCCCAGGTCAGCCAATCATCACCCCTCAGGGGCTCACAGTTGCAGAAAATGGAACTTGCTGAACCGGCCAGGTCCAAGGAACAGGTGTGGGCTCCTGAGAGTCAGGATAGACAAGGGGCTGCAGCTTTGGCTTGTTTTCTAATCATTTTATCTGGCCCATGAGTGGGAGACAACTTCAAGAAAACCCTCTCCTAATGAGAGGAACCCAGGAGTCAGGGAGAGGAGGGGTGGGTGGTGGTTGGAGACAGAGGCCTGGTGCCCCGGGTGCAGTGGAAGTCTCTGGAAGACCAGGTGGAGGGAGGCCTCACGGAGTGATGCCCAGGGTCACAGACCTGTCGCAGCTGCTGTTTGTTAGTTCAAGTCCTGCTCTGAGGTGCTCTGTGTCAGCTCTGAGCGACAGGTGAGCTGGGGGTGCTCTGCAATGAGGGCTATGTGCACGGTTCCTGTGTGCCCAGCCCTGCCACGGTACCTGCAAGGGTAGCTCTGTATCCTGGGAGGGGCCTGACCACGAGAGCCCCGTGGGCTGGGGTGGGGGTGGGGTACCTGCCCAGGTGAGCTCCATATTCTGGGATTGGTCTGACCACGAGAGCCCCATGGGCTGCTGGGGACCTGGTAAAGGATATCAGGACAGTCAGTGAAGCCACCGAGGATATACCTCCAGTTGCTCCTAATTCCTACACCCTGCTGGTCATTCTACCAACCACCAGGACATGGTATTCTGTATTAGTCTTCAATGATGCCTTCTTTTGTATTCCATTAGTCCCAGAGTCACAAGAAATTTTGGCTTGTGAGTGGCAGGACTCAACATACAACTAAAACAATACTTCCGGGCCGTCTGGCCCCAAGGGTGCAAAAATTCCCACACCATCTTTGGGGAAAGCTTAGCTAAAGACCTAAAAGTTCTACCTCTGGAAAAGGAAACCCTCCTTCAATATGCAGACGACATTCTGATCGCCAGCCCTACTAAGGAGGCCTCTGAACTACCAAGACAATAAAGGATAGAAGTTGTCCAAGAAAAAGCTCAAATATCACAGACTGCGGTGACCTGCCTGGGCTTCATTCTCGCAGAAGGTCAGAGAAGCCCATCCCAGGAAAGGGAAGAAACCATTTTCAGCCTTACCCCTTTCTAAAACTAGAAGACAGCTTAGGGGTTCCTGGGGAGGTCAGAGTTTGCTGCTTCTGGATCCCTAACTACAGTCTACTAGCTGGGCCTCTATATGAAACACTGAAAGGAAAAGATGATGATCCTTTTGAATAGAATCCAGAAGTGGCCTTTCAAGAATGGAAAGAGCAGTCAGTTCAGACCCTTGCCCTGGAACTCCCTAATTTAGCTAAACCCTTTGACCTTTACATTCCCGGTGAAAGGTGAATCGCCATTGGAGAATTAGTGCAAAAACTGGGACCACTTGAAATGGAACAATGCAAGAATGCCATCCAGGTAGGATAAACTACGGTCACCAAGGGGCTTGGCCCACTGCCACATCTGGCCAAGATACTGGCGGTATCTAAAAACCTGGAAATCAGCAGCCCAAAAGGCCACCTCCCTCCTAAGGGAAAAGGACCCCACGTGGTGATCCTAACCACCAACCATGCCCTGAAGTTGCAGGGTTCGCTCCGTGGGCACATCGACCTCGAGTGAGGAGGCCCTCCAACTCCAACATCCAGAGAGATAACCGGGGGCAACAGGGCACCATGACGACTCGTGTGAACATCACTTGACCTGGAGTTTCTCTCATAAAACAACAAGGGTGTGTCCCAAAAGAGTAGACTACTGCTTGCAGGACTTACTGCACCCAGAGGGGAGCTAATAATCTTGGCGGGGGAACAGTATACCACACTGTCACCATAGAAAAGCCTACAGACACCGTGATGATGGTGGCCAATAAGACCGGCTGGACTCCTGTTTACTTCAAAAGGCTGTTGACTCAGTAGCCATCATGGTCCTTGATCACCACTGACCCTGGACTGTCTGGGAGTTGAGCGGGCAGGGCTCTGACACCTGGTGCTGTTTGTACGTTAATTCAGGGGCTTAATTGAAGAAAGCGCAGACTACTGGTCAGAGCATCTAGGCTGGCAGAAACGGTCAGCCTAAGGTGGCCGAACAAATGTGGGGCGGGGTGAAACCGGCCCCCACAGCGTCTCTGCACATCTCTTTCCTGGACCCTTAAAGGTCATTAGAATCTATAACACTTCCAATGCTGGTGCTCAGGTGGACGAGCAGGGAGGCAGGGGTCCTGGGGACAATCAATGTCACCGGGAGGCTGCTGGGGAGAAGCTCTGACCCTCGCCCCAGGGTATGAGGGCTCCCAACTCAGCACTCAGCAGTTACAGAAGAAGGGTCTGCACCCTCAGCACTCCAAGAATGAGGAACGGGACAAAAGGCAGAGGAGGGGTTTGTCCCCAGCAAAGCCCATTAAAAATCCCTGGGAGATAAAAATAGAATCTGGGCAATAAAGTCAAGTCTAACCTTTTCTATCCTTTGTGCTTTGTCTAATTTCACGTGCTCCTAGGGTCCCGCATGCAGAGGTTCCACACCCGGCACTTCAGACCAGATTTCCTAGTGCAGAATGGCTGGGTCGACACCTCAGCTCCTGGGGCCCAGTGCAGACTCCACGATATAGAGCCTGAGCTACAGCCAACCCGGCCCTCGAGAGCTCCGCCGCCTCCCTCCCTCCCACTGACTCTGACAGGATCTCTACACAGCAGCCCAGCCCACAGCCCACGGGGTAGTGCATGCTCTCACCTCTCCATTCTCTGATCAAAATATAAAGTTTCCTTTGCTTGTGAACCAAACTCAGTCTCGATCTGTTGGCCCCAATGACACTGGGCAGGGGGACACTTGTTGGGGTCCACTCTGGAGGATCAGTAACAGAAATTGAGACTATTGTAACCTCAATGAACAGATGTGTGAGCCAAACTGTAGTTAACATAGAACAGTGTATAAGGCTCGGGTAAAATAAGATGTTTCTAACACTTCCATTTGATATTTCCATCACTTTTTATAAGCAAGTTCAGTGAAAAGGTTTGTCTTATTTGTCAGGTCAATATTAGAGAAACGAAGTGATTTCTTTCCAAGGATGTACATCTAATAATCTTGGTTAAACCTTCAATCTTGTTTTAAATGCTTTTCCATTGAAAATGATACCTCTCTTTCAGCTCCCCCATTTCTGAGAAGTATAAAATCTTATAATTTATTATTACCAAAGGGGAAAGGTGGGAGGAGGGATAAATTAACAGTTTGGAATTAACACATACACACTGCTATGTATAAAATAGATCATCAACAAGGAACTACTGTATAGCACAGGGAACTACACTCAACATTTTGCAATAACCTATAAGGGGAAATAATCTGAAAAAGAATAGATATTTTTATTGACATCATCTATCAATGATAGTTAAAGTGTAGCCTAAGGGAAGCTGGTGGTGAGTGCTTCTGACCCTGAAGACTTCAATCATCTAAAGTTTGGACTCTGCCTACTTCCCAAGGCCCTTAATGAACATATGTGTAGCCGTAGCTTAAAAACTTCCCCAGTTTGGGTTTCGGGGAGACACTGATTTTGAAAAAGCCCTGGTGTTCTCCTTACATGAATGGGACTCTTCCTACTGCTAAAACATGTCTGTCACACCCAGAGGATGGTATACCGTCTGATCGGGAAGAGTTTGGAAAAGGCATCTCATCTCCTCATCTCCTGGTGCTCGGGTTCACCCCTCCAGCGTCTTTACTAACAGTCTCCCCACTTGGAGATGTCAGCACTGTCAACATCCTGTTGCGTACAGTTTGGAATTTGTCCAGAGGATGAAGCGGAAGGATGAGGAACAATGAGAGACAAGTCCTAGGTGTTCAGACAGGCACATGTCACTCTAATTTCCAATCAGGAAGACGAATTGACCAAAGGCTAGGGTTGCCCATGGAAACAGTATAGGGCTTGAGGAAATCCCGCTGCTTTGTGGCCAGTTCCCATAAACACAAGTTGAACAATGGAACTCAGGGGCAGTAAAATTCACAAAACTGCAGAGTTGAAAATATCCATCACTGAAAAATGTCTTGAGGAAAGTCAGAGAAAAGGACTTGTAAGCAAGGGAGAATGGCAGGAAAGGGATTTGAGGAGGTAGAAAGGACTCGCCATTAAGCACAAGAAAAGGAGCTGAACATTGCCAACATTGCAGTTGGCCAAAAAGGGTGTATGCGTTTTTTTCTGTATATATTCAAGAAAAGGGCATACGCTTTTTTAGCCAACCAAACAGGTGGGCACTGGAAGTCAATACTACAAAAGATATCACTTCGCATCAGTCAGAAGAGCCATCCTCATAAAGCGTAAACAACAGAAATGCAGGACAGGGCAACGAGAAGAGGGAGCCCTGTGAGACTTATAGTGGAAATGTATATTGCCAACGGCCATTCTGGAGAAGTGTATTGTGTTTACTAAAGCATCTAAAAAATGAGCTACAGAGCATAGGGCACTTGCACTCATGGGCGTATATCTTGGGAAAAACAAAAATCGAGAGGACACAGGCACCCCAATGTTTACCCCCTCTCTGTTTAAAAGATCCTCGACTAGGATATAACTTAAATGTCTCTGGAGGGAAAAAATGGATAGAGATGTGGTACTTAGGTAGAGTGGAATATTATTCAGCCTGGAAATCAATGAAATATGGCCAGTTGTAACAACTCCGGAGGAGTTACGTATGATCATTCTAAGTGACAGAATTCAAAAAGAAAAAGACACATATCATAAGATATCACTTAAAGGTGGAATCCAAAATGGCTACACATGAAATAAATTACAAAACAAAAACATAGTCAAATATGTAGAAAACACGCATAAGGCTGCTAAACGGGAAAGGTGGGGAGGGGTGAGGCATCATCCAGGAGGTTGAAATTAGCAGAGATACCATTCCAAATACCAAACTGATAATCAACAAGGCCTACACGGTAGCTAAAAGAACTGCACTCAGCACACTCAAGTCACCGGAAAAGAATATATACGACTGGTAAGAATCTGAAAAAGAATTTATTGATGACTCTCTGTACGTGAATCAAGTGGATGTACAGCAGCAAGAAACAGAGCTTTGAAAATCAGCTGTAACCAATATAGTAATAAATTGAAAAAAATAAACGACAGAGAGACAGAGAAAACCTCTTACAACTTTTCCTCAGGGACGGTGATGCAACATGGATTGAACACATCTAGACCCACAGCAGGATGAGACATAAGGCTGGAAACTGTTTGCGCTAAGAGAAATGTGAGGTTGGGTGAGGAAATGCACACCCTTTAAAGTAATACTACCTGGTACCCATTCAATGGGTCCCAAATCTGCAGGTTCAAGGGATCTTCCTACAGCTAAAACATGCATGGAAAACCCAGAGGACTGTACACCATGTGATCGGGAGATGTGTCTAAAATGCACCTCATTTATCCTCTCCTGGTGCTCCTGTTCACCATTCCAGCCACGTTACTTAGAATCTCCCCACTTGGAGAATCAGCACATTTAAACTTCTGTTTCACACATTTTGCAAATTGTGAGGAGGATGAACGGGAAGAGGGGGAACCAATGAGAGAATAGTTGTAGGGGTTTGGACGGGCACATATCACTCTAATTTCCCATTAAGAATAAGAATTAAAGAAAGGCTCAGCCTGCCTCGCCGGAGCCAAAATAGGGCCTGAAGCAATCCTGCGGGTTTGAGGCCAGCTCACAAAAGAGCAACTTAAAAAATGGAGCTCAGGGTCACTGCAATTCACAAACCTGCAGAGTTATAAATGAAAACTAACGTCCAAAAATATGTTGAGGTAAGGCAAAGAAGAGGATCTGAATGCAAGACAGAATTGCAAGAAACAGATTTCAAGAGACAGATTGGACTCGTCTTTAACGCACATGAAAAGCGGCAGAATTTCGACAATGATGCAGTTGGCCCAAAAGGGCGTATGCGTTTTTTCCTGATTATATCCAGGAAAAAACGCATACGCACTTTATGGGCAACGAAGCAAGCAAGCAATGCAAATGTGCACAACAAAGAAGTCTCACTTCCCACCGGTCAAAAGGGCCATCCTAAAAAATTGTAAAAACCAGAAATGCAGGACAGGCCATGGAGAACAGGGAGCCTTTATACGCTGATGGGCAGTGTGTGAACTGCCGAGAGCCACTCTGGAGAAGTGTATGGTGGTTCCTAAATCATCTAAAAAACAGAGCTACAGAGCATAGGACACTTCCAATCATGGGAGTATATCTAGGGAAGTCTAAAAATCAACAAGACACAAGCACACCACAGTTTAGGGCTACTCTGTTTACAAGAACCTCAACTTCAGTACACCTTAAATATCCCAGGAAAGAGAACAATGGATAAAGAAGATGTGGTACTTATGTACAATGGAATATCTCTTCACCATGAAATCAATGTAATAAGGCTAGTAGAAGGATAAAGAGTGGATTTAGGTCCGATAATACTACTTGAAATAAGTCAAACAGAAAAAGAAACATATCATAAGATATCACTTATAGAGGGAGGGTAAATATGGCTGCACAAGAAATGAATTACAGAACAGAACAGTGTCTCACATTTAGAAAACACACTTATGTCAGCTTAAGGGGAAAGGAGAGGTGGGGTGATGCATAAAACCAGAGTTTGAAATTAGCACAGATACCGTTCAATAAACCAAATAGGTATTAGACAAGATCTACACCTTGCTCAATGAACTGGCCTCAACACACCCTATACACCGCAGAGAAATATATCTGAGTAATAAGAATCTTAAAACCCATGTATTGATATATCTCCATAAGGGAATCAAGTGTGTGCAGAGCGGCACAAACACAGCAGTGAAAATGAGCTAAACCCCATTATAGAAATAAATTTTAAAAACAAAACGCTGAAACAATGAAAGAGAGAAAAATTCTTACAAAATTCGCTCAGGGGCTGTGATGCAACCTGGATTGACCACATATAAACCCACAGCTGGATAAGACATAAGGCTGGACACTTGGGGCTGAGAGGATTGGTGAGCTTTGGTGAGCAACTGCCGAAAGTTTAATGCAATACTTCATGCTACTCAGTCCAAGGGTCCCAACACTCCAGGTTGAAGGGAATCTTCCTACAGCTAAACCATGCTTGGGAAACCCAGCGACTGGTATACCATATGATCGGGAAAGGTTTCTAAAACACACCTCATTTTTCCTCTCCTGGGGCTCCGGATCGACATTCCAGCCGCTTTACTAACAACATCCCCACATGGAGTCAATGCCTTTAAGTTCTGGTATCGCACAGTCCGCAGTTAGTGCAGAGGATGAATGGGAATAGGGGGAACCAGTGAGAAACAAGCTGTAGCGGTTTCAATGGGCACATGTCACTCTAATGTCACATCAGTAAGAAGAATTAACCAAAGGCACAGCAAGGTGCCCCAGAAAGAAAAATAGGGCTTCAAGGAATCCTGTGGTTATGGGGCAAAACCACAAAAATAAGAGCTGAAAAGTGGGGCTAAGGGCCACTGCAATTCAAAAACCTGCAGAGTTATAAAGGCCAACTATTTTCAAAAAATATATTGAGGTAAGGCTATGAAGAGACATTGAAAGCAAGGCAGAATTGCAGGAAACCGATTTCAGGAGGTAGACTGGAATTGCATTGAAAACATATGAAGAGAGTCAGAACCTCGACAATGATGCACTTGGCCAAAAAGGGCATATGTGTTTTTTCCTGAATATATTCAGGAAAAAACGCATACGCCCTTTTTGGCCAACCAAGCAAGCTTGCAAAGGAAATCTGCACTACAATGAAGTCTCACTTCCACCTGGTCAAAAGGGCCATCTGAAAAAAGTGCAAAATCCATAAAGGCACGACAGGCCATGGAGAACTGGGAGCCTTCTTATGCTGATGGGCGGGATGTAAATGGCCAACAGCCACTCTGGAGAAGTGTATGGTGTTTCCTGAAACATCTAAAAAACAAAGCAACAGAGCCTAGGGCACTTCCACTTATGGTCGTATAGATTAGGGAAATTAAAATTAAAAAGACACAGCCACCCCAAAGTTTGGGATGGCTCTGTTTACAAGAACCTCGTTTACGGTACAAGTTCAATATCGCAGAAAGTGAAAAATGGATAAAGAGGTTGTGGTACTTACGTACAATACAATATCACTCAGCAATGAAATCTATGTCATCAGGGCCTTAGCAGCACAATGAGTGGATTCAGGTATGATGATTCTAACTGAAATAAGTCACACAGAAAAAGAAACATCATAAGATATCAGTAATACACGGAATGTAAACTTGGCTACTCAGGAACTGAATTACAGAACAGAACAGGGTCTCAAATTTAGAAAACCAACTTATGCTTGCTTAAGGGGAAAGGTGAGTTGGGGTGCTGCATAAAACCAGAGATTGAAATGAGCACAGATAAAGTTCCTTAAGCCAAATATGGAATAGACAAGAGCTACTCCTTGCTCAACGAAATGGACTCAACACCCCATATTAAACGCCTAAGAATGTACCTGACTAGTAAGTATCTTAAAACCTATGGATTGCTATGTCTCCAAAAGAGAATCAAGCGTGTGTACAGGGGCATAAACGCAGCAGTGATAGGATTGGAGAGGTTCGGTGAGCAAATGAAGACCCTTTGAAGTCATATTGCATGGTACCCATTCCACGGGTCTCAACTCTCCAGGTTTAAGGTATTCTTCCTTCAGCTAAAACATGCATGTGGAACCCAGAGTATGATCAACCGCGTGAACGGGAGACGTGTTCAAATATGTCTCAGTTTTCCTCCCCTGGTACTCGGGTGCAACATTCCAGACGCTTTACTAACACTCTCCCGACTTGGAGAGTCAGTCCCTTTAACCTCCTGTTTGGCCCAGTTTGCAATTTCTGCGGAAGATGAACAGGAATAGGGAGAACCAATGAGAGACTAGCTGGAGGTGTCTGGACGGGCAAATTTAACTCTCATTTCCCACCAGGAAGAGGAAATAACCAAAGGCTCAGCGTGCCGTGCCGGAACCAGATTAGGGCCTGAAGCCATCCTGCGGTGTTGCGGCCAGGTCACAAGAAAGCAAGTTGAAGAAAGGAGCTCAGTGGCACTGTAATTCACAAACCTGCAGAGTTATAAATGACAGCTATCGTCCAAAAATATACTGAAGTAAGGCTGCCAAGAGGACTTGAAAGCGGGGCAGAATTGCAGGAAACCGATTTCAGGAGGTAGACTGGAATTGCATTGAAAGCATAGGAAAAGAGGCAGAACGTCCACAATGATGCACTTGGCCAAAAAGGGCGTATGCGTTTTTTCCTGAATATATTCAGGAAAAAAACGCATACGCCCTTTTTGGCCAACCAAGCAAGCTTGCAAAGGAAATCTGCACTACAATGAAGTCTCATTTCCCCCCGGTCAAAAGGGCCATCTGAAAAAAGTGTAAAATCCAGAAAGGCAGGACAGGCCATGGAGAACTGGGAGCCTTGTTATGCTGATGGGCGGGATGTAAATTGCCAACAGACACTCGGGAGAAGTGTATGGTGTTTCCTGAAACATCTAAAAAACAAAGCAACAGAGCCTAGGGCACTTCCACTTATGGTCCTATAGCTTAGGGAAATTAAAATCAAAAAGACACAGCCACCCCAAAGTTTGGGACGCCTCTGTTTACAAGAACCTCGTTTACCGTACAAGTTCAATATCACAGAAAGTGAAAAATGGATAAAGAACTTGTGGTACTTACATACAATGCAGTATCACTCAGCAATGAAATCTATGTCACCAGGCCCGTAGCAGCATAATGAGTGGATTCAGGTACGATGATTCTAACTGAAATAAGTCACACAGAAAAAGAAACATCATAAGGTATCACTAATACACGGAATGTGAACTTGGCTACACATGAACTGAATTACAAAACAGAACAGGGTCTCAAATTTAGAAAACCAACTTATGCTTGCTTAAGGGGGAAGGTGAGTTGGGGTGCTGCATAAAAGCAGAGTTTGAAATTAGCACAGATACCGTTCCATAAGCCAAATATGTAATACACAAGACCTACCCCTTGCTCAACGAAATGGATTCAACAATGGGGTATCACCTCACACCTGGTAGAATAGGCATCATAGAAAATCTACAAACAAAAAATGCTGGAAAGGGTGTGGAGAAAAGGAACCCTCTTCCACTATTGTTGGGAATATAAATTGATACAGTCATTATGGAGAACAATATGGAATTTCTTAAGAAACTAACAATAGAATTACCATATGATACAGCAATCCCAGTACTGGACATATACCCAGACAAAACCATAAATCAAAAAGAGTCATTCACCGCAATGTTCATTGCATCACTATTTACAATATCGAGGTAATGGAAGCAACTTAAATGCCCACAGACAGACGAATGCATAAAGCTGTGGTACATATATAAAATGGAATATTACTAAGCCATGAAAAGGAATGAAATTGGGTCATTTGTAGAGACGTCGATGGATCTAGAGACTGTCATACAGAGTGAAGTAAGTCAGAAAGAGAAAAACAAATCTTGTATATTCATGCATATATGTGGAACCTAGAAAAACTGTACAGATTAACCATTTTGCAAGGCATAAATAGAGCAACAGATGTAGACAACAAACGTATGGACAACAAGGGGGGAAAGCTGTTGGGGGGGTGGTGGTGGGAGGAGTTGAGAGACTGGGATTGGCATGTATACATTTATATGTATAAAATAGATAACCAATAAGAACCTGCTGTATAAAAATATAAAATAAAATTCAAAATTAAAAAGAAATAAAATTTAAAAAATAAAACAGAAAAAACAATTATTCCCTGCACATACATGTATTTATATGAATAAATTATTTCCATGCTTATATCTGTAAATACAAAAAAGAGGAATAAAATCTACCTTGAACCAAAAACGAAAAAGAGAAAAAAACACAGAACCCACCAGTTACACAGAGGAAAACCATATCAGGGCACTTGCTCCAGTTGTAAACAATTCTGAAGTTGGTCAGTGGTGGGGAATCGTCTCCCATTCAGCCAGCAGCCCCCACGCAACAAGCGTCCTCATTGCAAAGCTGGGGCACCGTGCCGAGGCATCTGTGAGTAAACGTGAGCTGAGCCCCAGGCCAGTTGCTGCTGAACTATTCCCACCCGTCCCAGGTAAAACACCTGAATATATACAAGGACTTGAAAGCCTAGAGGAAGGGCCATAGAGCCACACGAGTGACAGCATGCCGGCCGACTTGGTGCCTGCAGGCCAGCCAGGATGGTCCTGGCCCTGGGTGCTCTTCTGGAAGATTTCCATTTCCCTGCCTGAGATACCTGTCCTGTCCCTGCCCCCACTGCTTTTTTCCTTCCTCACCTCTGCCCAGGGAGAAATTCCAGCAGCAGGTATGGGTGACACATCCTCTTCTTTAGCAGGTGGCAGCCTGGCAACTGCTGCAGAAAGTCCAGCAGAGCCCCACTCACACTGGGCCACCCACAAAGCCGTGACCTCTCACTCCCTCCCACCAGCCCAGCCCCGAGACTGCTGACAGGGCAGAGAAAATGGCGTCAGGCACGGCTGCAGGGGCTCTTGCTGCCTGGAGTGGTATTTATATTGATCTCAACCCAGGCACACCTGGGGAGGGCTGGCCGGCACGGTAAGGCTGCCCAGGTCAGCCAATCATCACCCCTCAGGGGCTCACAGTTGCAGAAAATGGAACTTGCTGAACCGGCCAGGTCCAAGGAATAGGTGTGGGCTCCTGAGAGTCAGGATAGACAAGGGGCTGCAGCTTTGGCTTGTTTTCTAATCATTTTATCTGGCCCATGAGTGGGAGACAACTTCAAGAAAACCCTCTCCTAATGAGAGGAACCCAGGAGTCAGGGAGAGGAGGGGTGGGTGGTGGTTGGAGACAGAGGCCTGGTGCCCCGGGTGCAGTGGAAGTCTCTGGAAGACCAGGTGGAGGGAGGCCTCACGGAGTGATGCCCAGGGTCACAGACCTGTCGCAGCTGCTGTTTGTTAGTTCAAGTCCTGCTCTGAGGTGCTCTGTGTCAGCTCTGAGCGACAGGTGAGCTGGGGGTGCTCTGCAATGAGGGCTATGTGCACGGTTCCTGTGTGCCCAGCCCTGCCACGGTACCTGCAAGGGTAGCTCTGTATCCTGGGAGGGGCCTGACCACGAGAGCCCCGTGGGCTGGGGTGGGGGTGGGGTACCTGCCCAGGTGAGCTCCATATTCTGGGATTGGTCTGACCACGAGAGCCCCATGGGCTGCTGGGGACCTGGTAAAGGATATCAGGACAGTCAGTGAAGCCACCGAGGATATACCTCCAGTTGCTCCTAATTCCTACACCCTGCTGGTCATTCTACCAACCACCAGGACATGGTATTCTGTATTAGTCTTCAATGATGCCTTCTTTTGTATTCCATTAGTCCCAGAGTCACAAGAAATTTTGGCTTGTGAGTGGCAGGACTCAACATACAACTAAAACAATACTTCCGGGCCGTCTGGCCCCAAGGGTGCAAAAATTCCCACACCATCTTTGGGGAAAGCTTAGCTAAGGACCTAAAAGTTCTACCTCTGGAAAAGGAAACCCTCCTTCAATATGCAGACGACATTCTGATCGCCAGCCCTACTAAGGAGGCCTCTGAACTACCAAGACAATAAAGGATAGAAGTTGTCCAAGAAAAAGCTCAAATATCACAGACTGCGGTGACCTGCCTGGGCTTCATTCTCGCAGAAGGTCAGAGAAGCCCATCCCAGGAAAGGGAAGAAACCATTTTCAGCCTTACCCCTTTCTAAAACTAGAAGACAGCTTAGGGGTTCCTGGGGAGGTCAGAGTTTGCTGCTTCTGGATCCCTAACTACAGTCTACTAGCTGGGCCTCTATATGAAACACTGAAAGGAAAAGATGATGATCCTTTTGAATAGAATCCAGAAGTGGCCTTTCAAGAATGGAAAGAGCAGTCAGTTCAGACCCTTGCCCTGGAACTCCCTAATTTAGCTAAACCCTTTGACCTTTACATTCCCGGTGAAAGGTGAATCGCCATTGGAGAATTAGTGCAAAAACTGGGACCACTTGAAATGGAACAATGCAAGAATGCCATCCAGGTAGGATAAACTACAGTCACCAAGGGGCTTGGCCCACTGCCACATCTGGCCAAGATACTGGCGGTATCTAAAAACCTGGAAATCAGCAGCCCAAAAGGCCACCTCCCTCCTAAGGGAAAAGGACCCCACGTGGTGATCCTAACCACCAACCATGCCCTGAAGTTGCAGGGTTTGCTCCGTGGGCACATCGAACTCGAGTGAGGAGGCCCTCCAACTCCAACATCCAGAGAGATAACCGGGGGCAACAGGGCACCATGACGACTCGTGTGAACATCACTTGACCTGGAGTTTCTCTCATAAAACAACAAGGGTGTGTCCCAAAAGAGTAGACTACTGCTTGCAGGACTTACTGCACCCAGAGGGGAGCTAATAATCTTGGCGGGGGAACAGTATACCACACTGTCACCATAGAAAAGCCTACAGACACCGTGATGATGGTGGCCAATAAGACCGGCTGGACTCCTGTTTACTTCAAAAGGCTGTTGACTCAGTAGCCATCATGGTCCTTGATCACCACTGACCCTGGACTGTCTGGGAGTTGAGCGGGCAGGGCTCTGACACCTGGTGCTGTTTGTACGTTAATTCAGGGGCTTAATTGAAGAAAGCGCAGACTACTGGTCAGAGCATCTAGGCTGGCAGAAACGGTCAGCCTAAGGTGGCCGAACAAATGTGGGGCGGGGTGAAACCGGCCCCCACAGCGTCTCTGCACATCTCTTTCCTGGACCCTTAAAGGTCATTAGAATCTATAACACTTCCAATGCTGGTGCTCAGGTGGACGAGCAGGGAGGCAGGGGTCCTGGGGACAATCAATGTCACCGGGAGGCTGCTGGGGAGAAGCTCTGACCCTCGCCCCAGGGTATGAGGGCTCCCAACTCAGCACTCAGCAGTTACAGAAGAAGGGTCTGCACCCTCAGCACTCCAAGAATGAGGAACGGGACAAAAGGCAGAGGAGGGGTTTGTCCCCAGCAAAGCCCATTAAAAATCCCTGGGAGATAAAAATAGATTCTGGGCAATAAAGTCAAGTCTAACCTTTTCTATCCTTTGTGCTTTGTCTAATTTCACGTGCTCCTAGGGTCCCGCATGCAGAGGTTCCACACCCGGCACTTCAGACCAGATTTCCTAGTGCAGAATGGCTGGGTCGACACCTCAGCTCCTGGGGCCCAGTGCAGACTCCACGATATAGAGCCTGAGCTACAGCCAACCCGGCCCTCGAGAGCTCCGCCGCCTCCCTCCCTCCCACTGACTCTGACAGGATCTCTACACAGCAGCCCAGCCCACAGCCCACGGGGTAGTGCATGCTCTCACCTCTCCATTCTCTGATCAAAATATAAAGTTTCCTTTGCTTGTGAACCAAACTCAGTCTCGATCTGTTGGCCCCAATGACACTGGGCAGGGGGACACTTGTTGGGGTCCACTCTGGAGGATCAGTAACAGAAATTGAGACTATTGTAACCTCAATGAACAGATGTGTGAGCCAAACTGTAGTTAACATAGAACAGTGTATAAGGCTCGGGTAAAATAAGATGTTTCTAACACTTCCATTTGATATTTCCATCACTTTTTATAAGCAAGTTCAGTGAAAAGGTTTGTCTTATTTGTCAGGTCAATATTAGAGAAACGAAGTGATTTCTTTCCAAGGATGTACATCTAATAATCTTGGTTAAACCTTCAATCTTGTTTTAAATGCTTTTCCATTGAAAATGATACCTCTCTTTCAGCTCCCCCATTTCTGAGAAGTATAAAATCTTATAATTTATTATTACCAAAGGGGAAAGGTGGGAGGAGGGATAAATTAACAGTTTGGAATTAACACATACACACTGCTATGTATAAAATAGATCATCAACAAGGAACTACTGTATAGCACAGGGAACTACACTCAACATTTTGCAATAACCTATAAGGGGAAATAATCTGAAAAAGAATAGATATTTTTATTGACATCATCTATCAATGATAGTTAAAGTGTAGCCTAAGGGAAGCTGGTGGTGAGTGCTTCTGACCCTGAAGACTTCAATCATCTAAAGTTTGGACTCTGCCTACTTCCCAAGGCCCTTAATGAACATATGTGTAGCCGTAGCTTAAAAACTTCCCCAGTTTGGGTTTCGGGGAGACACTGATTTTGAAAAAGCCCTGGTGTTCTCCTTACATGAATGGGACTCTTCCTACTGCTAAAACATGTCTGTCACACCCAGAGGATGGTATACCGTCTGATCGGGAAGAGTTTGGAAAAGGCATCTCATCTCCTCATCTCCTGGTGCTCGGGTTCACCCCTCCAGCGTCTTTACTAACAGTCTCCCCACTTGGAGATGTCAGCACTGTCAACATCCTGTTGCGTACAGTTTGGAATTTGTCCAGAGGATGAAGCGGAAGGATGAGGAACAATGAGAGACAAGTCCTAGGTGTTCAGACAGGCACATGTCACTCTAATTTCCAATCAGGAAGACGAATTGACCAAAGGCTAGGGTTGCCCATGGAAACAGTATAGGGCTTGAGGAAATCCCGCTGCTTTGTGGCCAGTTCCCATAAACACAAGTTGAACAATGGAACTCAGGGGCAGTAAAATTCACAAAACTGCAGAGTTGAAAATATCCATCACTGAAAAATGTCTTGAGGAAAGTCAGAGAAAAGGACTTGTAAGCAAGGGAGAATGGCAGGAAAGGGATTTGAGGAGGTAGAAAGGACTCGCCATTAAGCACAAGAAAAGGAGCTGAACATTGCCAACATTGCAGTTGGCCAAAAAGGGTGTATGCGTTTTTTTCTGTATATATTCAAGAAAAGGGCATACGCTTTTTTAGCCAACCAAACAGGTGGGCACTGGAAGTCAATACTACAAAAGATATCACTTCGCATCAGTCAGAAGAGCCATCCTCATAAAGCGTAAACAACAGAAATGCAGGACAGGGCAACGAGAAGAGGGAGCCCTGTGAGACTTATAGTGGAAATGTATATTGCCAACGGCCATTCTGGAGAAGTGTATTGTGTTTACTAAAGCATCTAAAAAATGAGCTACAGAGCATAGGGCACTTGCACTCATGGGCGTATATCTTGGGAAAAACAAAAATCGAGAGGACACAGGCACCCCAATGTTTACCCCCTCTCTGTTTAAAAGATCCTCGACTAGGATATAACTTAAATGTCTCTGGAGGGAAAAAATGGATAGAGATGTGGTACTTAGGTAGAGTGGAATATTATTCAGCCTGGAAATCAATGAAATATGGCCAGTTGTAACAACTCCGGAGGAGTTACGTATGATCATTCTAAGTGACAGAATTCAAAAAGAAAAAGACACATATCATAAGATATCACTTAAAGGTGGAATCCAAAATGGCTACACATGAAATAAATTACAAAACAAAAACATAGTCAAATATGTAGAAAACACGCATAAGGCTGCTAAACGGGAAAGGTGGGGAGGGGTGAGGCATCATCCAGGAGGTTGAAATTAGCAAAGATACCATTCCAAATACCAAACTGATAATCAACAAGGCCTACACAGTAGCTAAAAGAACTGCACTCAGCACACTCAAGTCACCGGAAAAGAATATATACGACTGGTAAGAATCTGAAAAAGAATTTATTGATGACTCTCTGTACGTGAATCAAGTGGATGTACAGCAGCAAGAAACAGAGCTTTGAAAATCAGCTGTAACCAATATAGTAATAAATTGAAAAAAATAAACGACAGAGAGACAGAGAAAACCTCTTACAACTTTTCCTCAGGGACGGTGATGCAACATGGATTGAACACATCTAGACCCACAGCAGGATGAGACATAAGGCTGGAAACTGTTTGCGCTAAGAGAAATGTGAGGTTGGGTGAGGAAATGCACACCCTTTAAAGTAATACTACCTGGTACCCATTCAATGGGTCCCAAATCTGCAGGTTCAAGGGATCTTCCTACAGCTAAAACATGCATGGAAAACCCAGAGGACAGTACACCATGTGATCGGGAGATGTGTCTAAAATGCACCTCATTTATCCTCTCCTGGTGCTCCTGTTCACCATTCCAGCCACGTTACTTAGAATCTCCCCACTTGGAGAATCAGCACATTTAAACTTCTGTTTCACACATTTTGCAAATTGTGAGGAGGATGAACGGGAAGAGGGGGAACCAATGAGAGAATAGTTGTAGGGGTTTGGACGGGCACATATCACTCTAATTTCCCATTAAGAATAAGAATTAAAGAAAGGCTCAGCCTGCCTCGCCGGAGCCAAAATAGGGCCTGAAGCAATCCTGCGGGTTTGAGGCCAGCTCACAAAAGAGCAACTTAAAAAATGGAGCTCAGGGTCACTGCAATTCACAAACCTGCAGAGTTATAAATGAAAACTAACGTCCAAAAATATGTTGAGGTAAGGCAAAGAAGAGGATCTGAATGCAAGACAGAATTGCAAGAAACAGATTTCAAGAGACAGATTGGACTCGTCTTTAACGCACATGAAAAGCGGCAGAATTTCGACAATGATGCAGTTGGCCCAAAAGGGCGTATGCGTTTTTTCCTGATTATATCCAGGAAAAAACGCATACACACTTTATGGGCAACGAAGCAAGCAAGCAATGCAAATGTGCACAACAAAGAAGTCTCACTTCCCACCGGTCAAAAGGGCCATCCTAAAAAATTGTAAAAACCAGAAATGCAGGACAGGCCATGGAGAACAGGGAGCGTTTATACGCTGATGGGCAGTGTGTGAACTGCCGAGAGCCACTCTGGAGAAGTGTATGGTGGTTCCTAAATCATCTAAAAAACAGAGCTACAGAGCATAGGACACTTCCAATCATGGGAGTATATCTAGGGAAGTCTAAAAATCAACAAGACACAAGCACACCACAGTTTAGGGCTACTCTGTTTACAAGAACCTCAACTTCAGTACACCTTAAATATCCCAGGAAAGAGAACAATGGATAAAGAAGATGTGGTACTTATGTACAATGGAATATCTCTTCACCATGAAATCAATGTAATAAGGCTAGTAGAAGGATAAAGAGTGGATTTAGGTCTGATAATACTACTTGAAATAAGTCAAACAGAAAAAGAAACATATCATAAGATATCACTTATAGAGGGAGGGTAAATATGGCTGCACAAGAAATGAATTACAGAACAGAACAGTGTCTCACATTTAGAAAACACACTTATGTCAGCTTAAGGGGAAAGGAGAGGTGGGGTGATGCATAAAACCAGAGTTTGAAATTAGCACAGATACCGTTCAATAAACCAAATAGGTATTAGACAAGATCTACACCTTGCTCAATGAACTGGCCTCAACACACCCTATACACCGCAGAGAAATATATCTGAGTAATAAGAATCTTAAAACCCATGTATTGATATATCTCCATAAGGGAATCAAGTGTGTGCAGAGCGGCACAAACACAGCAGTGAAAATGAGCTAAACCCCATTATAGAAATAAATTTTAAAAACAAAACGCTGAAACAATGAAAGAGAGAAAAATTCTTACAAAATTCGCTCAGGGGCTGTGATGCAACCTGGATTGACCACATATAAACCCACAGCTGGATAAGACATAAGGCTGGACACTTGGGGCTGAGAGGATTGGTGAGCTTTGGTGAGCAACTGCCGAAAGTTTAATGCAATACTTCATGCTACTCAGTCCAAGGGTCCCAACACTCCAGGTTGAAGGGAATCTTCCTACAGCTAAACCATGCTTGGGAAACCCAGCGACTGGTATACCATATGATCGGGAAAGGTTTCTAAAACACACCTCATTTTTCCTCTCCTGGGGCTCCGGATCGACATTCCAGCCGCTTTACTAACAACATCCCCACATGGAGTCAATGCCTTTAAGTTCTGGTATCGCACAGTCCGCAGTTAGTGCAGAGGATGAATGGGAATAGGGGGAACCAGTGAGAAACAAGCTGTAGCGGTTTCAATGGGCACATGTCACTCTAATGTCACATCAGTAAGAAGAATTAACCAAAGGCACAGCAAGGTGCCCCAGAAAGAAAAATAGGGCTTCAAGGAATCCTGTGGTTATGGGGCAAAACCACAAAAATAAGAGCTGAAAAGTGGGGCTAAGGGCCACTGCAATTCAAAAACCTGCAGAGTTATAAAGGCCAACTATTTTCAAAAAATATATTGAGGTAAGGCTATGAAGAGACATTGAAAGCAAGGCAGAATTGCAGGAAACCGATTTCAGGAGGTAGACTGGAATTGCATTGAAAACATATGAAGAGAGTCAGAACCTCGACAATGATGCACTTGGCCAAAAAGGGCATATGTGTTTTTTCCTGAATATATTCAGGAAAAAACGCATACGCACTTTTTGGCCAACCAAGCAAGCTTGCAAAGGAAATCTGCACTACAATGAAGTCTCACTTCCACCTGGTCAAAAGGGCCATCTGAAAAAAGTGCAAAATCCATAAAGGCACGACAGGCCATGGAGAACTGGGAGCCTTCTTATGCTGATGGGCGGGATGTAAATGGCCAACAGCCACTCTGGAGAAGTGTATGGTGTTTCCTGAAACATCTAAAAAACAAAGCAACAGAGCCTAGGGCACTTCCACTTATGGTCGTATAGATTAGGGAAATTAAAATTAAAAAGACACAGCCACCCCAAAGTTTGGGATGGCTCTGTTTACAAGAACCTCGTTTACGGTACAAGTTCAATATCGCAGAAAGTGAAAAATGGATAAAGAGGTTGTGGTACTTACGTACAATACAATATCACTCAGCAATGAAATCTATGTCATCAGGCCCGTAGCAGCACAATGAGTGGATTCAGGTATGATGATTCTAACTGAAATAAGTCACACAGAAAAAGAAACATCATAAGATATCAGTAATACACGGAATGTAAACTTGGCTACTCAGGAACTGAATTACAGAACAGAACAGGGTCTCAAATTTAGAAAACCAACTTATGCTTGCTTAAGGGGAAAGGTGAGTTGGGGTGCTGCATAAAACCAGAGATTGAAATGAGCACAGATAAAGTTCCTTAAGCCAAATATGGAATAGACAAGAGCTACTCCTTGCTCAACGAAATGGACTCAACACCCCATATTAAACGCCTAAGAATGTACCTGACTAGTAAGTATCTTAAAACCTATGGATTGCTATGTCTCCAAAAGAGAATCAAGCGTGTGTACAGGGGCATAAACGCAGCAGTGATAGGATTGGAGAGGTTCGGTGAGCAAATGAAGACCCTTTGAAGTCATATTGCATGGTACCCATTCCACGGGTCTCAACTCTCCAGGTTTAAGGTATTCTTCCTTCAGCTAAAACATGCATGTGGAACCCAGAGTATGATCAACCGCGTGAACGGGAGACGTGTTCAAATATGTCTCAGTTTTCCTCCCCTGGTACTCGGGTGCAACATTCCAGACGCTTTACTAACACTCTCCCGACTTGGAGAGTCAGTCCCTTTAACCTCCTGTTTGGCCCAGTTTGCAATTTCTGCGGAAGATGAACAGGAATAGGGAGAACCAATGAGAGACTAGCTGGAGGTGTCTGGACGGGCAAATTTAACTCTCATTTCCCACCAGGAAGAGGAATTAACCAAAGGCTCAGCGTGCCGTGCCGGAACCAGATTAGGGCCTGAAGCCATCCTGCGGTGTTGCGGCCAGGTCACAAGAAAGCAAGTTGAAGAAAGGAGCTCAGTGGCACTGTAATTCACAAACCTGCAGAGTTATAAATGACAGCTATCGTCCAAAAATATACTGAAGTAAGGCTGCCAAGAGGACTTGAAAGCGGGGCAGAATTGCAGGAAACCGATTTCAGGAGGTAGACTGGAATTGCATTGAAAGCATAGGAAAAGAGGCAGAACGTCCACAATGATGCACTTGGCCAAAAAGGGCGTATGCGTTTTTTCCTGAATATATTCAGGAAAAAACGCATACGCCCTTTTTGGCCAACCAAGCAAGCTTGCAAAGGAAATCTGCACTACAATGAAGTCTCACTTCCCCCCGGTCAAAAGGGCCATCTGAAAAAAGTGTAAAATCCAGAAAGGCAGGACAGGCCATGGAGAACTGGGAGCCTTGTTATGCTGATGGGCGGGATGTAAATTGCCAACAGACACTCGGGAGAAGTGTATGGTGTTTCCTGAAACATCTAAAAAACAAAGCAACAGAGCCTAGGGCACTTCCACTTATGGTCCTATAGCTTAGGGAAATTAAAATAAAAAAGACACAGCCACCCCAAAGTTTGGGACGCCTCTGTTTACAAGAACCTCGTTTACCGTACAAGTTCAATATCACAGAAAGTGAAAAATGGATAAAGAACTTGTGGTACTTACATACAATGCAGTATCACTCAGCAATGAAATCTATGTCACCAGGCCCGTAGCAGCATAATGAGTGGATTCAGGTACGATGATTCTAACTGAAATAAGTCACACAGAAAAAGAAACATCATAAGGTATCACTAATACACGGAATGTGAACTTGGCTACACATGAACTGAATTACAAAACAGAACAGGGTCTCAAATTTAGAAAACCAACTTATGCTTGCTTAAGGGGGAAGGTGAGTTGGGGTGCTGCATAAAAGCAGAGTTTGAAATTAGCACAGATACCGTTCCATAAGCCAAATATGTAATACACAAGACCTACCCCTTGCTCAACGAAATGGATTCAACAATGGGGTATCACCTCACACCTGGTAGAATAGGCATCATAGAAAATCTACAAACAAAAAATGCTGGAAAGGGTGTGGAGAAAAGGAACCCTCTTCCACTATTGTTGGGAATATAAATTGATACAGTCATTATGGAGAACAATATGGAATTTCTTAAGAAACTAACAATAGAATTACCATATGATACAGCAATCCCAGTACTGGACATATACCCAGACAAAACCATAAATCAAAAAGAGTCATTCACCGCAATGTTCATTGCATCACTATTTACAATATCGAGGTAATGGAAGCAACTTAAATGCCCACAGACAGACGAATGCATAAAGCTGTGGTACATATATAAAATGGAATATTACTAAGCCATGAAAAGGAATGAAATTGGGTCATTTGTAGAGACGTCGATGGATCTAGAGACTGTCATACAGAGTGAAGTAAGTCAGAAAGAGAAAAACAAATCTTGTATATTCATGCATATATGTGGAACCTAGAAAAACTGTACAGATTAACCATTTTGCAAGGCATAAATAGAGCAACAGATGTAGACAACAAACGTATGGACAACAAGGGGGGAAAGCTGTTGGGGGGGTGGTGGTGGGAGGAGTTGAGAGACTGGGATTGGCATGTATACATTTATATGTATAAAATAGATAACCAATAAGAACCTGCTGTATAAAAATATAAAATAAAATTCAAAATTAAAAAGAAATAAAATTTAAAAAATAAAACAGAAAAAACAATTATTCCCTGCACATACATGTATTTATATGAATAAATTATTTCCATGCTTATATCTGTAAATACAAAAAAGAGGAATAAAATCTACCTTGAACCAAAAACGAAAAAGAGAAAAAAACACAGAACCCACCAGTTACACAGAGGAAAACCATATCAGGGCACTTGCTCCAGTTGTAAACAATTCTGAAGTTGGTCAGTGGTGGGGAATCGTCTCCCATTCAGCCAGCAGCCCCCACGCAACAAGCGTCCTCATTGCAAAGCTGGGGCACCGTGCCGAGGCATCTGTGAGTAAACGTGAGCTGAGCCCCAGGCCAGTTGCTGCTGAACTATTCCCACCCGTCCCAGGTAAAACACCTGAATATATACAAGGACTTGAAAGCCTAGAGGAAGGGCCATAGAGCCACACGAGTGACAGCATGCCGGCCGACTTGGTGCCTGCAGGCCAGCCAGGATGGTCCTGGCCCTGGGTGCTCTTCTGGAAGATTTCCATTTCCCTGCCTGAGATACCCGTCCTGTCCCTGCCCCCACTGCTTTTTTCCTTCCTCACCTCTGCCCAGGGAGAAATTCCAGCAGCAGGTATGGGTGACACATCCTCTTCTTTAGCAGGTGGCAGCCTGGCAACTGCTGCAGAAAGTCCAGCAGAGCCCCACTCACACTGGGCCACCCACAAAGCCGTGACCTCTCACTCCCTCCCACCAGCCCAGCCCCGAGACTGCTGACAGGGCAGAGAAAATGGCGTCAGGCACGGCTGCAGGGGCTCTTGCTGCCTGGAGTGGTATTTATATTGATCTCAACCCAGGCACACCTGGGGAGGGCTGGCCGGCACGGTAAGGCTGCCCAGGTCAGCCAATCATCACCCCTCAGGGGCTCACAGTTGCAGAAAATGGAACTTGCTGAACCGGCCAGGTCCAAGGAACAGGTGTGGGCTCCTGAGAGTCAGGATAGACAAGGGGCTGCAGCTTTGGCTTGTTTTCTAATCATTTTATCTGGCCCATGAGTGGGAGACAACTTCAAGAAAACCCTCTCCTAATGAGAGGAACCCAGGAGTCAGGGAGAGGAGGGGTGGGTGGTGGTTGGAGACAGAGGCCTGGTGCCCCGGGTGCAGTGGAAGTCTCTGGAAGACCAGGTGGAGGGAGGCCTCACGGAGTGATGCCCAGGGTCACAGACCTGTCGCAGCTGCTGTTTGTTAGTTCAAGTCCTGCTCTGAGGTGCTCTGTGTCAGCTCTGAGCGACAGGTGAGCTGGGGGTGCTCTGCAATGAGGGCTATGTGCACGGTTCCTGTGTGCCCAGCCCTGCCACGGTACCTGCAAGGGTAGCTCTGTATCCTGGGAGGGGCCTGACCACGAGAGCCCCGTGGGCTGGGGTGGGGGTGGGGTACCTGCCCAGGTGAGCTCCATATTCTGGGATTGGTCTGACCACGAGAGCCCCATGGGCTGCTGGGGACCTGGTAAAGGATATCAGGACAGTCAGTGAAGCCACCGAGGATATACCTCCAGTTGCTCCTAATTCCTACACCCTGCTGGTCATTCTACCAACCACCAGGACATGGTATTCTGTATTAGTCTTCAATGATGCCTTCTTTTGTATTCCATTAGTCCCAGAGTCACAAGAAATTTTGGCTTGTGAGTGGCAGGACTCAACATACAACTAAAACAATACTTCCGGGCCGTCTGGCCCCAAGGGTGCAAAAATTCCCACACCATCTTTGGGGAAAGCTTAGCTAAAGACCTAAAAGTTCTACCTCTGGAAAAGGAAACCCTCCTTCAATATGCAGACGACATTCTGATCGCCAGCCCTACTAAGGAGGCCTCTGAACTACCAAGACAATAAAGGATAGAAGTTGTCCAAGAAAAAGCTCAAATATCACAGACTGCGGTGACCTGTCTGGGCTTCATTCTCGCAGAAGGTCAGAGAAGCCCATCCCAGGAAAGGGAAGAAACCATTTTCAGCCTTACCCCTTTCTAAAACTAGAAGACAGCTTAGGGGTTCCTGGGGAGGTCAGAGTTTGCTGCTTCTGGATCCCTAACTACAGTCTACTAGCTGGGCCTCTATATGAAACACTGAAAGGAAAAGATGATGATCCTTTTGAATAGAATCCAGAAGTGGCCTTTCAAGAATGGAAAGAGCAGTCAGTTCAGACCCTTGCCCTGGAACTCCCTAATTTAGCTAAACCCTTTGACCTTTACATTCCCGGTGAAAGGTGAATCGCCATTGGAGAATTAGTGCAAAAACTGGGACCACTTGAAATGGAACAATGCAAGAATGCCATCCAGGTAGGATAAACTACAGTCACCAAGGGGCTTGGCCCACTGCCACATCTGGCCAAGATACTGGCGGTATCTAAAAACCTGGAAATCAGCAGCCCAAAAGGCCACCTCCCTCCTAAGGGAAAAGGACCCCACGTGGTGATCCTAACCACCAACCATGCCCTGAAGTTGCAGGGTTCGCTCCGTGGGCACATCGACCTCGAGTGAGGAGGCCCTCCAACTCCAACATCCAGAGAGATAACCGGGGGCAACAGGGCACCATGACGACTCGTGTGAACATCACTTGACCTGGAGTTTCTCTCATAAAACAACAAGGGTGTGTCCCAAAAGAGTAGACTACTGCTTGCAGGACTTACTGCACCCAGAGGGGAGCTAATAATCTTGGCGGGGGAACAGTATACCACACTGTCACCATAGAAAAGCCTACAGACACCGTGATGATGGTGGCCAATAAGACCGGCTGGACTCCTGTTTACTTCAAAAGGCTGTTGACTCAGTAGCCATCATGGTCCTTGATCACCACTGACCCTGGACTGTCTGGGAGTTGAGCGGGCAGGGCTCTGACACCTGGTGCTGTTTGTACGTTAATTCAGGGGCTTAATTGAAGAAAGCGCAGACTACTGGTCAGAGCATCTAGGCTGGCAGAAACGGTCAGCCTAAGGTGGCCGAACAAATGTGGGGCGGGGTGAAACCGGCCCCCACAGCGTCTCTGCACATCTCTTTCCTGGACCCTTAAAGGTCATTAGAATCTATAACACTTCCAATGCTGGTGCTCAGGTGGACGAGCAGGGAGGCAGGGGTCCTGGGGACAATCAATGTCACCGGGAGGCTGCTGGGGAGAAGCTCTGACCCTCGCCCCAGGGTATGAGGGCTCCCAACTCAGCACTCAGCAGTTACAGAAGAAGGGTCTGCACCCTCAGCACTCCAAGAATGAGGAACGGGACAAAAGGCAGAGGAGGGGTTTGTCCCCAGCAAAGCCCATTAAAAATCCCTGGGAGATAAAAATAGAATCTGGGCAATAAAGTCAAGTCTAACCTTTTCTATCCTTTGTGCTTTGTCTAATTTCACGTGCTCCTAGGGTCCCGCATGCAGAGGTTCCACACCCGGCACTTCAGACCAGATTTCCTAGTGCAGAATGGCTGGGTCGACACCTCAGCTCCTGGGGCCCAGTGCAGACTCCACGATATAGAGCCTGAGCTACAGCCAACCCGGCCCTCGAGAGCTCCGCCGCCTCCCTCCCTCCCACTGACTCTGACAGGATCTCTACACAGCAGCCCAGCCCACAGCCCACGGGGTAGTGCATGCTCTCACCTCTCCATTCTCTGATCAAAATATAAAGTTTCCTTTGCTTGTGAACCAAACTCAGTCTCGATCTGTTGGCCCCAATGACACTGGGCAGGGGGACACTTGTTGGGGTCCACTCTGGAGGATCAGTAACAGAAATTGAGACTATTGTAACCTCAATGAACAGATGTGTGAGCCAAACTGTAGTTAACATAGAACAGTGTATAAGGCTCGGGTAAAATAAGATGTTTCTAACACTTCCATTTGATATTTCCATCACTTTTTATAAGCAAGTTCAGTGAAAAGGTTTGTCTTATTTGTCAGGTCAATATTAGAGAAACGAAGTGATTTCTTTCCAAGGATGTACATCTAATAATCTTGGTTAAACCTTCAATCTTGTTTTAAATGCTTTTCCATTGAAAATGATACCTCTCTTTCAGCTCCCCCATTTCTGAGAAGTATAAAATCTTATAATTTATTATTACCAAAGGGGAAAGGTGGGAGGAGGGATAAATTAACAGTTTGGAATTAACACATACACACTGCTATGTATAAAATAGATCATCAACAAGGAACTACTGTATAGCACAGGGAACTACACTCAACATTTTGCAATAACCTATAAGGGGAAATAATCTGAAAAAGAATAGATATTTTTATTGACATCATCTATCAATGATAGTTAAAGTGTAGCCTAAGGGAAGCTGGTGGTGAGTGCTTCTGACCCTGAAGACTTCAATCATCTAAAGTTTGGACTCTGCCTACTTCCCAAGGCCCTTAATGAACATATGTGTAGCCGTAGCTTAAAAACTTCCCCAGTTTGGGTTTCGGGGAGACACTGATTTTGAAAAAGCCCTGGTGTTCTCCTTACATGAATGGGACTCTTCCTACTGCTAAAACATGTCTGTCACACCCAGAGGATGGTATACCGTCTGATCGGGAAGAGTTTGGAAAAGGCATCTCATCTCCTCATCTCCTGGTGCTCGGGTTCACCCCTCCAGCGTCTTTACTAACAGTCTCCCCACTTGGAGATGTCAGCACTGTCAACATCCTGTTGCGTACAGTTTGGAATTTGTCCAGAGGATGAAGCGGAAGGATGAGGAACAATGAGAGACAAGTCCTAGGTGTTCAGACAGGCACATGTCACTCTAATTTCCAATCAGGAAGACGAATTGACCAAAGGCTAGGGTTGCCCATGGAAACAGTATAGGGCTTGAGGAAATCCCGCTGCTTTGTGGCCAGTTCCCATAAACACAAGTTGAACAATGGAACTCAGGGGCAGTAAAATTCACAAAACTGCAGAGTTGAAATTATCCATCACTGAAAAATGTCTTGAGGAAAGTCAGAGAAAAGGACTTGTAAGCAAGGGAGAATGGCAGGAAAGGGATTTGAGGAGGTAGAAAGGACTCGCCATTAAGCACAAGAAAAGGAGCTGAACATTGCCAACATTGCAGTTGGCCAAAAAGGGTGTATGCGTTTTTTTCTGTATATATTCAAGAAAAGGGCATACACTTTTTTAGCCAACCAAACAGGTGGGCACTGGAAGTCAATACTACAAAAGATATCACTTCGCATCAGTCAGAAGAGCCATCCTCATAAAGCGTAAACAACAGAAATGCAGGACAGGGCAACGAGAAGAGGGAGCCCTGTGAGACTTATAGTGGAAATGTATATTGCCAACGGCCATTCTGGAGAAGTGTATTGTGTTTACTAAAGCATCTAAAAAATGAGCTACAGAGCATAGGGCACTTGCACTCATGGGCGTATATCTTGGGAAAAACAAAAATCGAGAGGACACAGGCACCCCAATGTTTACCCCCTCTCTGTTTAAAAGATCCTCGACTAGGATATAACTTAAATGTCTCTGGAGGGAAAAAATGGATAGAGATGTGGTACTTAGGTAGAGTGGAATATTATTCAGCCTGGAAATCAATGAAATATGGCCAGTTGTAACAACTCCGGAGGAGTTACGTATGATCATTCTAAGTGACAGAATTCAAAAAGAAAAAGACACATATCATAAGATATCACTTAAAGGTGGAATCCAAAATGGCTACACATGAAATAAATTACAAAACAAAAACATAGTCAAATATGTAGAAAACACGCATAAGGCTGCTAAACGGGAAAGGTGGGGAGGGGTGAGGCATCATCCAGGAGGTTGAAATTAGCAAAGATACCATTCCAAATACCAAACTGATAATCAACAAGGCCTACACAGTAGCTAAAAGAACTGCACTCAGCACACTCAAGTCACCGGAAAAGAATATATACGACTGGTAAGAATCTGAAAAAGAATTTATTGATGACTCTCTGTACGTGAATCAAGTGGATGTACAGCAGCAAGAAACAGAGCTTTGAAAATCAGCTGTAACCAATATAGTAATAAATTGAAAAAAATAAACGACAGAGAGACAGAGAAAACCTCTTACAACTTTTCCTCAGGGACGGTGATGCAACATGGATTGAACACATCTAGACCCACAGCAGGATGAGACATAAGGCTGGAAACTGTTTGCGCTAAGAGAAATGTGAGGTTGGGTGAGGAAATGCACACCCTTTAAAGGAATACTACCTGGTACCCATTCAATGGGTCCCAAATCTGCAGGTTCAAGGGATCTTCCTACAGCTAAAACATGCATGGAAAACCCAGAGGACAGTACACCATGTGATCGGGAGATGTGTCTAAAATGCACCTCATTTATCCTCTCCTGGTGCTCCTGTTCACCATTCCAGCCACGTTACTTAGAATCTCCCCACTTGGAGAATCAGCACATTTAAACTTCTGTTTCACACATTTTGCAAATTGTGAGGAGGATGAACGGGAAGAGGGGGAACCAATGAGAGAATAGTTGTAGGGGTTTGGACGGGCACATATCACTCTAATTTCCCATTAAGAATAAGAATTAAAGAAAGGCTCAGCCTGCCTCGCCGGAGCCAAAATAGGGCCTGAAGCAATCCTGCGGGTTTGAGGCCAGCTCACAAAAGAGCAACTTAAAAAATGGAGCTCAGGGTCACTGCAATTCACAAACCTGCAGAGTTATAAATGAAAACTAACGTCCAAAAATATGTTGAGGTAAGGCAAAGAAGAGGATCTGAATGCAAGACAGAATTGCAAGAAACAGATTTCAAGAGACAGATTGGACTCGTCTTTAACGCACATGAAAAGCGGCAGAATTTCGACAATGATGCAGTTGGCCCAAAAGGGCGTATGCGTTTTTTCCTGATTATATCCAGGAAAAAACGCATACGCACTTTATGGGCAACGAAGCAAGCAAGCAATGCAAATGTGCACAACAAAGAAGTCTCACTTCCCACCGGTCAAAAGGGCCATCCTAAAAAATTGTAAAAACCAGAAATGCAGGACAGGCCATGGAGAACAGGGAGCCTTTATACGCTGATGGGCAGTGTGTGAACTGCCGAGAGCCACTCTGGAGAAGTGTATGGTGGTTCCTAAATCATCTAAAAAACAGAGCTACAGAGCATAGGACACTTCCAATCATGGGAGTATATCTAGGGAAGTCTAAAAATCAACAAGACACAAGCACACCACAGTTTAGGGCTACTCTGTTTACAAGAACCTCAACTTCAGTACACCTTAAATATCCCAGGAAAGAGAACAATGGATAAAGAAGATGTGGTACTTATGTACAATGGAATATCTCTTCACCATGAAATCAATGTAATAAGGCTAGTAGAAGGATAAAGAGTGGATTTAGGTCCGATAATACTACTTGAAATAAGTCAAACAGAAAAAGAAACATATCATAAGATATCACTTATAGAGGGAGGGTAAATATGGCTGCACAAGAAATGAATTACAGAACAGAACAGTGTCTCACATTTAGAAAACACACTTATGTCAGCTTAAGGGGAAAGGAGAGGTGGGGTGATGCATAAAACCAGAGTTTGAAATTAGCACAGATACCGTTCAATAAACCAAATAGGTATTAGACAAGATCTACACCTTGCTCAATGAACTGGCCTCAACACACCCTATACACCGCAGAGAAATATATCTGAGTAATAAGAATCTTAAAACCCATGTATTGATATATCTCCATAAGGGAATCAAGTGTGTGCAGAGCGGCACAAACACAGCAGTGAAAATGAGCTAAACCCCATTATAGAAATAAATTTTAAAAACAAAACGCTGAAACAATGAAAGAGAGAAAAATTCTTACAAAATTCGCTCAGGGGCTGTGATGCAACCTGGATTGACCACATATAAACCCACAGCTGGATAAGACATAAGGCTGGACACTTGGGGCTGAGAGGATTGGTGAGCTTTGGTGAGCAACTGCCGAAAGTTTAATGCAATACTTCATGCTACTCAGTCCAAGGGTCCCAACACTCCAGGTTGAAGGGAATCTTCCTACAGCTAAACCATGCTTGGGAAACCCAGCGACTGGTATACCATATGATCGGGAAAGGTTTCTAAAACACACCTCATTTTTCCTCTCCTGGGGCTCCGGATCGACATTCCAGCCGCTTTACTAACAACATCCCCACATGGAGTCAATGCCTTTAAGTTCTGGTATCGCACAGTCCGCAGTTAGTGCAGAGGATGAATGGGAATAGGGGGAACCAGTGAGAAACAAGCTGTAGCGGTTTCAATGGGCACATGTCACTCTAATGTCACATCAGTAAGAAGAATTAACCAAAGGCACAGCAAGGTGCCCCAGAAAGAAAAATAGGGCTTCAAGGAATCCTGTGGTTATGGGGCAAAACCACAAAAATAAGAGCTGAAAAGTGGGGCTAAGGGCCACTGCAATTCAAAAACCTGCAGAGTTATAAAGGCCAACTATTTTCAAAAAATATATTGAGGTAAGGCTATGAAGAGACATTGAAAGCAAGGCAGAATTGCAGGAAACCGATTTCAGGAGGTAGACTGGAATTGCATTGAAAACATATGAAGAGAGTCAGAACCTCGACAATGATGCACTTGGCCAAAAAGGGCATATGTGTTTTTTCCTGAATATATTCAGGAAAAAACGCATACGCCCTTTTTGGCCAACCAAGCAAGCTTGCAAAGGAAATCTGCACTACAATGAAGTCTCACTTCCACCTGGTCAAAAGGGCCATCTGAAAAAAGTGCAAAATCCATAAAGGCACGACAGGCCATGGAGAACTGGGAGCCTTCTTATGCTGATGGGCGGGATGTAAATGGCCAACAGCCACTCTGGAGAAGTGTATGGTGTTTCCTGAAACATCTAAAAAACAAAGCAACAGAGCCTAGGGCACTTCCACTTATGGTCGTATAGATTAGGGAAATTAAAATTAAAAAGACACAGCCACCCCAAAGTTTGGGATGGCTCTGTTTACAAGAACCTCGTTTACGGTACAAGTTCAATATCGCAGAAAGTGAAAAATGGATAAAGAGGTTGTGGTACTTACGTACAATACAATATCACTCAGCAATGAAATCTATGTCATCAGGGCCTTAGCAGCACAATGAGTGGATTCAGGTATGATGATTCTAACTGAAATAAGTCACACAGAAAAAGAAACATCATAAGATATCAGTAATACACGGAATGTAAACTTGGCTACTCAGGAACTGAATTACAGAACAGAACAGGGTCTCAAATTTAGAAAACCAACTTATGCTTGCTTAAGGGGAAAGGTGAGTTGGGGTGCTGCATAAAACCAGAGATTGAAATGAGCACAGATAAAGTTCCTTAAGCCAAATATGGAATAGACAAGAGCTACTCCTTGCTCAACGAAATGGACTCAACACCCCATATTAAACGCCTAAGAATGTACCTGACTAGTAAGTATCTTAAAACCTATGGATTGCTATGTCTCCAAAAGAGAATCAAGCGTGTGTACAGGGGCATAAACGCAGCAGTGATAGGATTGGAGAGGTTCGGTGAGCAAATGAAGACCCTTTGAAGTCATATTGCATGGTACCCATTCCACGGGTCTCAACTCTCCAGGTTTAAGGTATTCTTCCTTCAGCTAAAACATGCATGTGGAACCCAGAGTATGATCAACCGCGTGAACGGGAGACGTGTTCAAATATGTCTCAGTTTTCCTCCCCTGGTACTCGGGTGCAACATTCCAGACGCTTTACTAACACTCTCCCGACTTGGAGAGTCAGGCCCTTTAACCTCCTGTTTGGCCCAGTTTGCAATTTCTGCGGAAGATGAACAGGAATAGGGAGAACCAATGAGAGACTAGCTGGAGGTGTCTGGACGGGCAAATTTAACTCTCATTTCCCACCAGGAAGAGGAAATAACCAAAGGCTCAGCGTGCCGTGCCGGAACCAGATTAGGGCCTGAAGCCATCCTGCGGTGTTGCGGCCAGGTCACAAGAAAGCAAGTTGAAGAAAGGAGCTCAGTGGCACTGTAATTCACAAACCTGCAGAGTTATAAATGACAGCTATCGTCCAAAAATATACTGAAGTAAGGCTGCCAAGAGGACTTGAAAGCGGGGCAGAATTGCAGGAAACCGATTTCAGGAGGTAGACTGGAATTGCATTGAAAGCATAGGAAAAGAGGCAGAACGTCCACAATGATGCACTTGGCCAAAAAGGGCGTATGCGTTTTTTCCTGAATATATTCAGGAAAAAACGCATACGCCCTTTTTGGCCAACCAAGCAAGCTTGCAAAGGAAATCTGCACTACAATGAAGTCTCATTTCCCCCCGGTCAAAAGGGCCATCTGAAAAAAGTGTAAAATCCAGAAAGGCAGGACAGGCCATGGAGAACTGGGAGCCTTGTTATGCTGATGGGCGGGATGTAAATTGCCAACAGACACTCGGGAGAAGTGTATGGTGTTTCCTGAAACATCTAAAAAACAAAGCAACAGAGCCTAGGGCACTTCCACTTATGGTCCTATAGCTTAGGGAAATTAAAATCAAAAAGACACAGCCACCCCAAAGTTTGGGACGCCTCTGTTTACAAGAACCTCGTTTACCGTACAAGTTCAATATCACAGAAAGTGAAAAATGGATAAAGAACTTGTGGTACTTACATACAATGCAGTATCACTCAGCAATGAAATCTATGTCACCAGGCCCGTAGCAGCATAATGAGTGGATTCAGGTACGATGATTCTAACTGAAATAAGTCACACAGAAAAAGAAACATCATAAGGTATCACTAATACACGGAATGTGAACTTGGCTACACATGAACTGAATTACAAAACAGAACAGGGTCTCAAATTTAGAAAACCAACTTATGCTTGCTTAAGGGGGAAGGTGAGTTGGGGTGCTGCATAAAAGCAGAGTTTGAAATTAGCACAGATACCGTTCCATAAGCCAAATATGTAATACACAAGACCTACCCCTTGCTCAACGAAATGGATTCAACAATGGGGTATCACCTCACACCTGGTAGAATAGGCATCATAGAAAATCTACAAACAAAAAATGCTGGAAAGGGTGTGGAGAAAAGGAACCCTCTTCCACTATTGTTGGGAATATAAATTGATACAGTCATTATGGAGAACAATATGGAATTTCTTAAGAAACTAACAATAGAATTACCATATGATACAGCAATCCCAGTACTGGACATATACCCAGACAAAACCATAAATCAAAAAGAGTCATTCACCGCAATGTTCATTGCATCACTATTTACAATATCGAGGTAATGGAAGCAACTTAAATGCCCACAGACAGACGAATGCATAAAGCTGTGGTACATATATAAAATGGAATATTACTAAGCCATGAAAAGGAATGAAATTGGGTCATTTGTAGAGACGTCGATGGATCTAGAGACTGTCATACAGAGTGAAGTAAGTCAGAAAGAGAAAAACAAATCTTGTATATTCATGCATATATGTGGAACCTAGAAAAACTGTACAGATTAACCATTTTGCAAGGCATAAATAGAGCAACAGATGTAGACAACAAACGTATGGACAACAAGGGGGGAAAGCTGTTGGGGGGGTGGTGGTGGGAGGAGTTGAGAGACTGGGATTGGCATGTATACATTTATATGTATAAAATAGATAACCAATAAGAACCTGCTGTATAAAAATATAAAATAAAATTCAAAATTAAAAAGAAATAAAATTTAAAAAATAAAACAGAAAAAACAATTATTCCCTGCACATACATGTATTTATATGAATAAATTATTTCCATGCTTATATCTGTAAATACAAAAAAGAGGAATAAAATCTACCTTGAACCAAAAACGAAAAAGAGAAAAAAACACAGAACCCACCAGTTACACAGAGGAAAACCATATCAGGGCACTTGCTCCAGTTGTAAACAATTCTGAAGTTGGTCAGTGGTGGGGAATCGTCTCCCATTCAGCCAGCAGCCCCCACGCAACAAGCGTCCTCATTGCAAAGCTGGGGCACCGTGCCGAGGCATCTGTGAGTAAACGTGAGCTGAGCCCCAGGCCAGTTGCTGCTGAACTATTCCCACCCGTCCCAGGTAAAACACCTGAATATATACAAGGACTTGAAAGCCTAGAGGAAGGGCCATAGAGCCACACGAGTGACAGCATGCCGGCCGACTTGGTGCCTGCAGGCCAGCCAGGATGGTCCTGGCCCTGGGTGCTGATTTCCATTTCCCTGCCTGAGATACCTGTCCTGTCCCTGCCCCCACTGCTTTTTTCCTTCCTCACCTCTGCCCAGGGAGAAATTCCAGCAGCAGGTATGGGTGACACATCCTCTTCTTTAGCAGGTGGCAGCCTGGCAACTGCTGCAGAAAGTCCAGCAGAGCCCCACTCACACTGGGCCACCCACAAAGCCGTGACCTCTCACTCCCTCCCACCAGCCCAGCCCCGAGACTGCTGACAGGGCAGAGAAAATGGCGTCAGGCACGGCTGCAGGGGCTCTTGCTGCCTGGAGTGGTATTTATATTGATCTCAACCCAGGCACACCTGGGGAGGGCTGGCCGGCACGGTAAGGCTGCCCAGGTCAGCCAATCATCACCCCTCAGGGGCTCACAGTTGCAGAAAATGGAACTTGCTGAACCCGCCAGGTCCAAGGAACAGGTGTGGGCTCCTGAGAGTCAGGATAGACAAGGGGCTGCAGCTTTGGCTTGTTTTCTAATCATTTTATCTGGCCCATGAGTGGGAGACAACTTCAAGAAAACCCTCTCCTAATGAGAGGAACCCAGGAGTCAGGGAGAGGAGGGGTGGGTGGTGGTTGGAGACAGAGGCCTGGTGCCCCGGGTGCAGTGGAAGTCTCTGGAAGACCAGGTGGAGGGAGGCCTCACGGAGTGATGCCCAGGGTCACAGACCTGTCGCAGCTGCTGTTTGTTAGTTCAAGTCCTGCTCTGAGGTGCTCTGTGTCAGCTCTGAGCGACAGGTGAGCTGGGGGTGCTCTGCAATGAGGGCTATGTGTATGGTTCCTGTGTGCCCAGCCCTGCCACGGTACCTGCAAGGGTAGCTCTGTATCCTGGGAGGGGCCTGACCACGAGAGCCCCGTGGGCTGGGGTGGGGGTGGGGTACCTGCCCAGGTGAGCTCCATATTCTGGGATTGGTCTGACCACGAGAGCCCCATGGGCTGCTGGGGACCTGGTAAAGGATATCAGGACAGTCAGTGAAGCCACCGAGGATATACCTCCAGTTGCTCCTAATTCCTACACCCTGCTGGTCATTCTACCAACCACCAGGACATGGTATTCTGTATTAGTCTTCAATGATGCCTTCTTTTGTATTCCATTAGTCCCAGAGTCACAAGAAATTTTGGCTTGTGAGTGGCAGGACTCAACATACAACTAAAACAATACTTCCGGGCCGTCTGGCCCCAAGGGTGCAAAAATTCCCACACCATCTTTGGGGAAAGCTTAGCTAAAGACCTAAAAGTTCTACCTCTGGAAAAGGAAACCCTCCTTCAATATGCAGACGACATTCTGATCGCCAGCCCTACTAAGGAGGCCTCTGAACTACCAAGACAATAAAGGATAGAAGTTGTCCAAGAAAAAGCTCAAATATCACAGACTGCGGTGACCTGCCTGGGCTTCATTCTCGCAGAAGGTCAGAGAAGCCCATCCCAGGAAAGGGAAGAAACCATTTTCAGCCTTACCCCTTTCTAAAACTAGAAGACAGCTTAGGGGTTCCTGGGGAGGTCAGAGTTTGCTGCTTCTGGATCCCTAACTACAGTCTACTAGCTGGGCCTCTATATGAAACACTGAAAGGAAAAGATGATGATCCTTTTGAATAGAATCCAGAAGTGGCCTTTCAAGAATGGAAAGAGCAGTCAGTTCAGACCCTTGCCCTGGAACTCCCTAATTTAGCTAAACCCTTTGACCTTTACATTCCCGGTGAAAGGTGAATCGCCATTGGAGAATTAGTGCAAAAACTGGGACCACTTGAAATGGAACAATGCAAGAATGCCATCCAGGTAGGATAAACTACGGTCACCAAGGGGCTTGGCCCACTGCCACATCTGGCCAAGATACTGGCGGTATCTAAAAACCTGGAAATCAGCAGCCCAAAAGGCCACCTCCCTCCTAAGGGAAAAGGACCCCACGTGGTGATCCTAACCACCAACCATGCCCTGAAGTTGCAGGGTTTGCTCCGTGGGCACATCGAACTCGAGTGAGGAGGCCCTCCAACTCCAACATCCAGAGAGATAACCGGGGGCAACAGGGCACCATGACGACTCGTGTGAACATCACTTGACCTGGAGTTTCTCTCATAAAACAACAAGGGTGTGTCCCAAAAGAGTAGACTACTGCTTGCAGGACTTACTGCACCCAGAGGGGAGCTAATAATCTTGGCGGGGGAACAGTATACCACACTGTCACCATAGAAAAGCCTACAGACACCGTGATGATGGTGGCCAATAAGACCGGCTGGACTCCTGTTTACTTCAAAAGGCTGTTGACTCAGTAGCCATCATGGTCCTTGATCACCACTGACCCTGGACTGTCTGGGAGTTGAGCGGGCAGGGCTCTGACACCTGGTGCTGTTTGTACGTTAATTCAGGGGCTTAATTGAAGAAAGCGCAGACTACTGGTCAGAGCATCTAGGCTGGCAGAAACGGTCAGCCTAAGGTGGCCGAACAAATGTGGGGCGGGGTGAAACCGGCCCCCACAGCGTCTCTGCACATCTCTTTCCTGGACCCTTAAAGGTCATTAGAATCTATAACACTTCCAATGCTGGTGCTCAGGTGGACGAGCAGGGAGGCAGGGGTCCTGGGGACAATCAATGTCACCGGGAGGCTGCTGGGGAGAAGCTCTGACCCTCGCCCCAGGGTATGAGGGCTCCCAACTCAGCACTCAGCAGTTACAGAAGAAGGGTCTGCACCCTCAGCACTCCAAGAATGAGGAACGGGACAAAAGGCAGAGGAGGGGTTTGTCCCCAGCAAAGCCCATTAAAAATCCCTGGGAGATAAAAATAGAATCTGGGCAATAAAGTCAAGTCTAACCTTTTCTATCCTTTGTGCTTTGTCTAATTTCACGTGCTCCTAGGGTCCCGCATGCAGAGGTTCCACACCCGGCACTTCAGACCAGATTTCCTAGTGCAGAATGGCTGGGTCGACACCTCAGCTCCTGGGGCCCAGTGCAGACTCCACGATATAGAGCCTGAGCTACAGCCAACCCGGCCCTCGAGAGCTCCGCCGCCTCCCTCCCTCCCACTGACTCTGACAGGATCTCTACACAGCAGCCCAGCCCACAGCCCACGGGGTAGTGCATGCTCTCACCTCTCCATTCTCTGATCAAAATATAAAGTTTCCTTTGCTTGTGAACCAAACTCAGTCTCGATCTGTTGGCCCCAATGACACTGGGCAGGGGGACACTTGTTGGGGTCCACTCTGGAGGATCAGTAACAGAAATTGAGACTATTGTAACCTCAATGAACAGATGTGTGAGCCAAACTGTAGTTAACATAGAACAGTGTATAAGGCTCGGGTAAAATAAGATGTTTCTAACACTTCCATTTGATATTTCCATCACTTTTTATAAGCAAGTTCAGTGAAAAGGTTTGTCTTATTTGTCAGGTCAATATTAGAGAAACGAAGTGATTTCTTTCCAAGGATGTACATCTAATAATCTTGGTTAAACCTTCAATCTTGTTTTAAATGCTTTTCCATTGAAAATGATACCTCTCTTTCAGCTCCCCCATTTCTGAGAAGTATAAAATCTTATAATTTATTATTACCAAAGGGGAAAGGTGGGAGGAGAGATAAATTAACAGTTTGGAATTAACACATACACACTGCTATGTATAAAATAGATCATCAACAAGGAACTACTGTATAGCACAGGGAACTACACTCAACATTTTGCAATAACCTATAAGGGGAAATAATCTGAAAAAGAATAGATATTTTTATTGACATCATCTATCAATGATAGTTAAAGTGTAGCCTAAGGGAAGCTGGTGGTGAGTGCTTCTGACCCTGAAGACTTCAATCATCTAAAGTTTGGACTCTGCCTACTTCCCAAGGCCCTTAATGAACATATGTGTAGCCGTAGCTTAAAAACTTCCCCAGTTTGGGTTTCGGGGAGACACTGATTTTGAAAAAGCCCTGGTGTTCTCCTTACATGAATGGGACTCTTCCTACTGCTAAAACATGTCTGTCACACCCAGAGGATGGTATACCGTCTGATCGGGAAGAGTTTGGAAAAGGCATCTCATCTCCTCATCTCCTGGTGCTCGGGTTCACCCCTCCAGCGTCTTTACTAACAGTCTCCCCACTTGGAGATGTCAGCACTGTCAACATCCTGTTGCGTACAGTTTGGAATTTGTCCAGAGGATGAAGCGGAAGGATGAGGAACAATGAGAGACAAGTCCTAGGTGTTCAGACAGGCACATGTCACTCTAATTTCCAATCAGGAAGACGAATTGACCAAAGGCTAGGGTTGCCCATGGAAACAGTATAGGGCTTGAGGAAATCCCGCTGCTTTGTGGCCAGTTCCCATAAACACAAGTTGAACAATGGAACTCAGGGGCAGTAAAATTCACAAAACTGCAGAGTTGAAATTATCCATCACTGAAAAATGTCTTGAGGAAAGTCAGAGAAAAGGACTTGTAAGCAAGGGAGAATGGCAGGAAAGGGATTTGAGGAGGTAGAAAGGACTCGCCATTAAGCACAAGAAAAGGAGCTGAACATTGCCAACATTGCAGTTGGCCAAAAAGGGTGTATGCGTTTTTTTCTGTATATATTCAAGAAAAGGGCATACACTTTTTTAGCCAACCAAACAGGTGGGCACTGGAAGTCAATACTACAAAAGATATCACTTCGCATCAGTCAGAAGAGCCATCCTCATAAAGCGTAAACAACAGAAATGCAGGACAGGGCAACGAGAAGAGGGAGCCCTGTGAGACTTATAGTGGAAATGTATATTGCCAACGGCCATTCTGGAGAAGTGTATTGTGTTTACTAAAGCATCTAAAAAATGAGCTACAGAGCATAGGGCACTTGCACTCATGGGCGTATATCTTGGGAAAAACAAAAATCGAGAGGACACAGGCACCCCAATGTTTACCCCCTCTCTGTTTAAAAGATCCTCGACTAGGATATAACTTAAATGTCTCTGGAGGGAAAAAATGGATAGAGATGTGGTACTTAGGTAGAGTGGAATATTATTCAGCCTGGAAATCAATGAAATATGGCCAGTTGTAACAACTCCGGAGGAGTTACGTATGATCATTCTAAGTGACAGAATTCAAAAAGAAAAAGACACATATCATAAGATATCACTTAAAGGTGGAATCCAAAATGGCTACACATGAAATAAATTACAAAACAAAAACATAGTCAAATATGTAGAAAACACGCATAAGGCTGCTAAACGGGAAAGGTGGGGAGGGGTGAGGCATCATCCAGGAGGTTGAAATTAGCAAAGATACCATTCCAAATACCAAACTGATAATCAACAAGGCCTACACAGTAGCTAAAAGAACTGCACTCAGCACACTCAAGTCACCGGAAAAGAATATATACGACTGGTAAGAATCTGAAAAAGAATTTATTGATGACTCTCTGTACGTGAATCAAGTGGATGTACAGCAGCAAGAAACAGAGCTTTGAAAATCAGCTGTAACCAATATAGTAATAAATTGAAAAAAATAAACGACAGAGAGACAGAGAAAACCTCTTACAACTTTTCCTCAGGGACGGTGATGCAACATGGATTGAACACATCTAGACCCACAGCAGGATGAGACATAAGGCTGGAAACTGTTTGCGCTAAGAGAAATGTGAGGTTGGGTGAGGAAATGCACACCCTTTAAAGTAATACTACCTGGTACCCATTCAATGGGTCCCAAATCTGCAGGTTCAAGGGATCTTCCTACAGCTAAAACATGCATGGAAAACCCAGAGGACTGTACACCATGTGATCGGGAGATGTGTCTAAAATGCACCTCATTTATCCTCTCCTGGTGCTCCTGTTCACCATTCCAGCCACGTTACTTAGAATCTCCCCACTTGGAGAATCAGCACATTTAAACTTCTGTTTCACACATTTTGCAAATTGTGAGGAGGATGAACGGGAAGAGGGGGAACCAATGAGAGAATAGTTGTAGGGGTTTGGACGGGCACATATCACTCTAATTTCCCATTAAGAATAAGAATTAAAGAAAGGCTCAGCCTGCCTCGCCGGAGCCAAAATAGGGCCTGAAGCAATCCTGCGGGTTTGAGGCCAGCTCACAAAAGAGCAACTTAAAAAATGGAGCTCAGGGTCACTGCAATTCACAAACCTGCAGAGTTATAAATGAAAACTAACGTCCAAAAATATGTTGAGGTAAGGCAAAGAAGAGGATCTGAATGCAAGACAGAATTGCAAGAAACAGATTTCAAGAGACAGATTGGACTCGTCTTTAACGCACATGAAAAGCGGCAGAATTTCGACAATGATGCAGTTGGCCCAAAAGGGCGTATGCGTTTTTTCCTGATTATATCCAGGAAAAAACGCATACGCACTTTATGGGCAACGAAGCAAGCAAGCAATGCAAATGTGCACAACAAAGAAGTCTCACTTCCCACCGGTCAAAAGGGCCATCCTAAAAAATTGTAAAAACCAGAAATGCAGGACAGGCCATGGAGAACAGGGAGCCTTTATACGCTGATGGGCAGTGTGTGAACTGCCGAGAGCCACTCTGGAGAAGTGTATGGTGGTTCCTAAATCATCTAAAAAACAGAGCTACAGAGCATAGGACACTTCCAATCATGGGAGTATATCTAGGGAAGTCTAAAAATCAACAAGACACAAGCACACCACAGTTTAGGGCTACTCTGTTTACAAGAACCTCAACTTCAGTACACCTTAAATATCCCAGGAAAGAGAACAATGGATAAAGAAGATGTGGTACTTATGTACAATGGAATATCTCTTCACCATGAAATCAATGTAATAAGGCTAGTAGAAGGATAAAGAGTGGATTTAGGTCCGATAATACTACTTGAAATAAGTCAAACAGAAAAAGAAACATATCATAAGATATCACTTATAGAGGGAGGGTAAATATGGCTGCACAAGAAATGAATTACAGAACAGAACAGTGTCTCACATTTAGAAAACACACTTATGTCAGCTTAAGGGGAAAGGAGAGGTGGGGTGATGCATAAAACCAGAGTTTGAAATTAGCACAGATACCGTTCAATAAACCAAATAGGTATTAGACAAGATCTACACCTTGCTCAATGAACTGGCCTCAACACACCCTATACACCGCAGAGAAATATATCTGAGTAATAAGAATCTTAAAACCCATGTATTGATATATCTCCATAAGGGAATCAAGTGTGTGCAGAGCGGCACAAACACAGCAGTGAAAATGAGCTAAACCCCATTATAGAAATAAATTTTAAAAACAAAACGCTGAAACAATGAAAGAGAGAAAAATTCTTACAAAATTCGCTCAGGGGCTGTGATGCAACCTGGATTGACCACATATAAACCCACAGCTGGATAAGACATAAGGCTGGACACTTGGGGCTGAGAGGATTGGTGAGCTTTGGTGAGCAACTGCCGAAAGTTTAATGCAATACTTCATGCTACTCAGTCCAAGGGTCCCAACACTCCAGGTTGAAGGGAATCTTCCTACAGCTAAACCATGCTTGGGAAACCCAGCGACTGGTATACCATATGATCGGGAAAGGTTTCTAAAACACACCTCATTTTTCCTCTCCTGGGGCTCCGGATCGACATTCCAGCCGCTTTACTAACAACATCCCCACATGGAGTCAATGCCTTTAAGTTCTGGTATCGCACAGTCCGCAGTTAGTGCAGAGGATGAATGGGAATAGGGGGAACCAGTGAGAAACAAGCTGTAGCGGTTTCAATGGGCACATGTCACTCTAATGTCACATCAGTAAGAAGAATTAACCAAAGGCACAGCAAGGTGCCCCAGAAAGAAAAATAGGGCTTCAAGGAATCCTGTGGTTATGGGGCAAAACCACAAAAATAAGAGCTGAAAAGTGGGGCTAAGGGCCACTGCAATTCAAAAACCTGCAGAGTTATAAAGGCCAACTATTTTCAAAAAATATATTGAGGTAAGGCTATGAAGAGACATTGAAAGCAAGGCAGAATTGCAGGAAACCGATTTCAGGAGGTAGACTGGAATTGCATTGAAAACATATGAAGAGAGTCAGAACCTCGACAATGATGCACTTGGCCAAAAAGGGCATATGTGTTTTTTCCTGAATATATTCAGGAAAAAACGCATACGCCCTTTTTGGCCAACCAAGCAAGCTTGCAAAGGAAATCTGCACTACAATGAAGTCTCACTTCCACCTGGTCAAAAGGGCCATCTGAAAAAAGTGCAAAATCCATAAAGGCACGACAGGCCATGGAGAACTGGGAGCCTTCTTATGCTGATGGGCGGGATGTAAATGGCCAACAGCCACTCTGGAGAAGTGTATGGTGTTTCCTGAAACATCTAAAAAACAAAGCAACAGAGCCTAGGGCACTTCCACTTATGGTCGTATAGATTAGGGAAATTAAAATTAAAAAGACACAGCCACCTCAAAGTTTGGGATGGCTCTGTTTACAAGAACCTCGTTTACGGTACAAGTTCAATATCGCAGAAAGTGAAAAATGGATAAAGAGGTTGTGGTACTTACGTACAATACAATATCACTCAGCAATGAAATCTATGTCATCAGGGCCTTAGCAGCACAATGAGTGGATTCAGGTATGATGATTCTAACTGAAATAAGGCACACAGAAAAAGAAACATCATAAGATATCAGTAATACACGGAATGTAAACTTGGCTACTCAGGAACTGAATTACAGAACAGAACAGGGTCTCAAATTTAGAAAACCAACTTATGCTTGCTTAAGGGGAAAGGTGAGTTGGGGTGCTGCATAAAACCAGAGATTGAAATGAGCACAGATAAAGTTCCTTAAGCCAAATATGGAATAGACAAGAGCTACTCCTTGCTCAACGAAATGGACTCAACACCCCATATTAAACGCCTAAGAATGTACCTGACTAGTAAGTATCTTAAAACCTATGGATTGCTATGTCTCCAAAAGAGAATCAAGCGTGTGTACAGGGGCATAAACGCAGCAGTGATAGGATTGGAGAGGTTCGGTGAGCAAATGAAGACCCTTTGAAGTCATATTGCATGGTACCCATTCCACGGGTCTCAACTCTCCAGGTTTAAGGTATTCTTCCTTCAGCTAAAACATGCATGTGGAACCCAGAGTATGATCAACCGCGTGAACGGGAGACGTGTTCAAATATGTCTCAGTTTTCCTCCCCTGGTACTCGGGTGCAACATTCCAGACGCTTTACTAACACTCTCCCGACTTGGAGAGTCAGTCCCTTTAACCTCCTGTTTGGCCCAGTTTGCAATTTCTGCGGAAGATGAACAGGAATAGGGAGAACCAATGAGAGACTAGCTGGAGGTGTCTGGACGGGCAAATTTAACTCTCATTTCCCACCAGGAAGAGGAAATAACCAAAGGCTCAGCGTGCCGTGCCGGAACCAGATTAGGGCCTGAAGCCATCCTGCGGTGTTGCGGCCAGGTCACAAGAAAGCAAGTTGAAGAAAGGAGCTCAGTGGCACTGTAATTCACAAACCTGCAGAGTTATAAATGACAGCTATCGTCCAAAAATATACTGAAGTAAGGCTGCCAAGAGGACTTGAAAGCGGGGCAGAATTGCAGGAAACCGATTTCAGGAGGTAGACTGGAATTGCATTGAAAGCATAGGAAAAGAGGCAGAACGTCCACAATGATGCACTTGGCCAAAAAGGGCGTATGCGTTTTTTCCTGAATATATTCAGGAAAAAACGCATACGCCCTTTTTGGCCAACCAAGCAAGCTTGCAAAGGAAATCTGCACTACAATGAAGTCTCACTTCCCCCCGGTCAAAAGGGCCATCTGAAAAAAGTGTAAAATCCAGAAAGGCAGGACAGGCCATGGAGAACTGGGAGCCTTGTTATGCTGATGGGCGGGATGTAAATTGCCAACAGACACTCGGGAGAAGTGTATGGTGTTTCCTGAAACATCTAAAAAACAAAGCAACAGAGCCTAGGGCACTTCCACTTATGGTCCTATAGCTTAGGGAAATTAAAATCAAAAAGACACAGCCACCCCAAAGTTTGGGACGCCTCTGTTTACAAGAACCTCGTTTACCGTACAAGTTCAATATCACAGAAAGTGAAAAATGGATAAAGAACTTGTGGTACTTACATACAATGCAGTATCACTCAGCAATGAAATCTATGTCACCAGGCCCGTAGCAGCATAATGAGTGGATTCAGGTACGATGATTCTAACTGAAATAAGTCACACAGAAAAAGAAACATCATAAGGTATCACTAATACACGGAATGTGAACTTGGCTACACATGAACTGAATTACAAAACAGAACAGGGTCTCAAATTTAGAAAACCAACTTATGCTTGCTTAAGGGGGAAGGTGAGTTGGGGTGCTGCATAAAAGCAGAGTTTGAAATTAGCACAGATACCGTTCCATAAGCCAAATATGTAATACACAAGACCTACCCCTTGCTCAACGAAATGGATTCAACAATGGGGTATCACCTCACACCTGGTAGAATAGGCATCATAGAAAATCTACAAACAAAAAATGCTGGAAAGGGTGTGGAGAAAAGGAACCCTCTTCCACTATTGTTGGGAATATAAATTGATACAGTCATTATGGAGAACAATATGGAATTTCTTAAGAAACTAACAATAGAATTACCATATGATACAGCAATCCCAGTACTGGACATATACCCAGACAAAACCATAAATCAAAAAGAGTCATTCACCGCAATGTTCATTGCATCACTATTTACAATATCGAGGTAATGGAAGCAACTTAAATGCCCACAGACAGACGAATGCATAAAGCTGTGGTACATATATAAAATGGAATATTACTAAGCCATGAAAAGGAATGAAATTGGGTCATTTGTAGAGACGTCGATGGATCTAGAGACTGTCATACAGAGTGAAGTAAGTCAGGAAGAGAAAAACAAATCTTGTATATTCATGCATATATGTGGAACCTAGAAAAACTGTACAGATTAACCATTTTGCAAGGCATAAATAGAGCAACAGATGTAGACAACAAACGTATGGACAACAAGGGGGGAAAGCTGTTGGGGGGGTGGTGGTGGGAGGAGTTGAGAGACTGGGATTGGCATGTATACATTTATATGTATAAAATAGATAACCAATAAGAACCTGCTGTATAAAAATATAAAATAAAATTCAAAATTAAAAAGAAATAAAATTTAAAAAATAAAACAGAAAAAACAATTATTCCCTGCACATACATGTATTTATATGAATAAATTATTTCCATGCTTATATCTGTAAATACAAAAAAGAGGAATAAAATCTACCTTGAACCAAAAACGAAAAAGAGAAAAAAACACAGAACCCACCAGTTACACAGAGGAAAACCATATCAGGGCACTTGCTCCAGTTGTAAACAATTCTGAAGTTGGTCAGTGGTGGGGAATCGTCTCCCATTCAGCCAGCAGCCCCCACGCAACAAGCGTCCTCATTGCAAAGCTGGGGCACCGTGCCGAGGCATCTGTGAGTAAACGTGAGCTGAGCCCCAGGCCAGTTGCTGCTGAACTATTCCCACCCGTCCCAGGTAAAACACCTGAATATATACAAGGACTTGAAAGCCTAGAGGAAGGGCCATAGAGCCACACGAGTGACAGCATGCCGGCCGACTTGGTGCCTGCAGGCCAGCCAGGATGGTCCTGGCCCTGGGTGCTGATTTCCATTTCCCTGCCTGAGATACCTGTCCTGTCCCTGCCCCCACTGCTTTTTTCCTTCCTCACCTCTGCCCAGGGAGAAATTCCAGCAGCAGGTATGGGTGACACATCCTCTTCTTTAGCAGGTGGCAGCCTGGCAACTGCTGCAGAAAGTCCAGCAGAGCCCCACTCACACTGGGCCACCCACAAAGCCGTGACCTCTCACTCCCTCCCACCAGCCCAGCCTCGAGACTGCTGACAGGGCAGAGAAAATGGCGTCAGGCACGGCTGCAGGGGCTCTTGCTGCCTGGAGTGGTATTTATATTGATCTCAACCCAGGCACACCTGGGGAGGGCTGGCCGGCACGGTAAGGCTGCCCAGGTCAGCCAATCATCACCCCTCAGGGGCTCACAGTTGCAGAAAATGGAACTTGCTGAACCGGCCAGGTCCAAGGAACAGGTGTGGGCTCCTGAGAGTCAGGATAGACAAGGGGCTGCAGCTTTGGCTTGTTTTCTAATCATTTTATCTGGCCCATGAGTGGGAGACAACTTCAAGAAAACCCTCTCCTAATGAGAGGAACCCAGGAGTCAGGGAGAGGAGGGGTGGGTGGTGGTTGGAGACAGAGGCCTGGTGCCCCGGGTGCAGTGGAAGTCTCTGGAAGACCAGGTGGAGGGAGGCCTCACGGAGTGATGCCCAGGGTCACAGACCTGTCGCAGCTGCTGTTTGTTAGTTCAAGTCCTGCTCTGAGGTGCTCTGTGTCAGCTCTGAGCGACAGGTGAGCTGGGGGTGCTCTGCAATGAGGGCTATGTGCACGGTTCCTGTGTGCCCAGCCCTGCCACGGTACCTGCAAGGGTAGCTCTGTATCCTGGGAGGGGCCTGACCACGAGAGCCCCGTGGGCTGGGGTGGGGGTGGGGTACCTGCCCAGGTGAGCTCCATATTCTGGGATTGGTCTGACCACGAGAGCCCCATGGGCTGCTGGGGACCTGGTAAAGGATATCAGGACAGTCAGTGAAGCCACCGAGGATATACCTCCAGTTGCTCCTAATTCCTACACCTTGCTGGTCATTCTACCAACCACCAGGACATGGTATTCTGTATTAGTCTTCAATGATGCCTTCTTTTGTATTCCATTAGTCCCAGAGTCACAAGAAATTTTGGCTTGTGAGTGGCAGGACTCAACATACAACTAAAACAATACTTCCGGGCCGTCTGGCCCCAAGGGTGCAAAAATTCCCACACCATCTTTGGGGAAAGCTTAGCTAAAGACCTAAAAGTTCTACCTCTGGAAAAGGAAACCCTCCTTCAATATGCAGACGACATTCTGATCGCCAGCCCTACTAAGGAGGCCTCTGAACTACCAAGACAATAAAGGATAGAAGTTGTCCAAGAAAAAGCTCAAATATCACAGACTGCGGTGACCTGCCTGGGCTTCATTCTCGCAGAAGGTCAGAGAAGCCCATCCCAGGAAAGGGAAGAAACCATTTTCAGCCTTACCCCTTTCTAAAACTAGAAGACAGCTTAGGGGTTCCTGGGGAGGTCAGAGTTTGCTGCTTCTGGATCCCTAACTACAGTCTACTAGCTGGGCCTCTATATGAAACACTGAAAGGAAAAGATGATGATCCTTTTGAATAGAATCCAGAAGTGGCCTTTCAAGAATGGAAAGAGCAGTCAGTTCAGACCCTTGCCCTGGAACTCCCTAATTTAGCTAAACCCTTTGACCTTTACATTCCCGGTGAAAGGTGAATCGCCATTGGAGAATTAGTGCAAAAACTGGGACCACTTGAAATGGAACAATGCAAGAATGCCATCCAGGTAGGATAAACTACGGTCACCAAGGGGCTTGGCCCACTGCCACATCTGGCCAAGATACTGGCGGTATCTAAAAACCTGGAAATCAGCAGCCCAAAAGGCCACCTCCCTCCTAAGGGAAAAGGACCCCACGTGGTGATCCTAACCACCAACCATGCCCTGAAGTTGCAGGGTTCGCTCCGTGGGCACATCGACCTCGAGTGAGGAGGCCCTCCAACTCCAACATCCAGAGAGATAACCGGGGGCAACAGGGCACCATGACGACTCGTGTGAACATCACTTGACCTGGAGTTTCTCTCATAAAACAACAAGGGTGTGTCCCAAAAGAGTAGACTACTGCTTGCAGGACTTACTGCACCCAGAGGGGAGCTAATAATCTTGGCGGGGGAACAGTATACCACACTGTCACCATAGAAAAGCCTACAGACACCGTGATGATGGTGGCCAATAAGACCGGCTGGACTCCTGTTTACTTCAAAAGGCTGTTGACTCAGTAGCCATCATGGTCCTTGATCACCACTGACCCTGGACTGTCTGGGAGTTGAGCGGGCAGGGCTCTGACACCTGGTGCTGTTTGTACGTTAATTCAGGGGCTTAATTGAAGAAAGCGCAGACTACTGGTCAGAGCATCTAGGCTGGCAGAAACGGTCAGCCTAAGGTGGCCGAACAAATGTGGGGCGGGGTGAAACCGGCCCCCACAGCGTCTCTGCACATCTCTTTCCTGGACCCTTAAAGGTCATTAGAATCTATAACACTTCCAATGCTGGTGCTCAGGTGGACGAGCAGGGAGGCAGGGGTCCTGGGGACAATCAATGTCACCGGGAGGCTGCTGGGGAGAAGCTCTGACCCTCGCCCCAGGGTATGAGGGCTCCCAACTCAGCACTCAGCAGTTACAGAAGAAGGGTCTGCACCCTCAGCACTCCAAGAATGAGGAACGGGACAAAAGGCAGAGGAGGGGTTTGTCCCCAGCAAAGCCCATTAAAAATCCCTGGGAGATAAAAATAGAATCTGGGCAATAAAGTCAAGTCTAACCTTTTCTATCCTTTGTGCTTTGTCTAATTTCACGTGCTCCTAGGGTCCCGCATGCAGAGGTTCCACACCCGGCACTTCAGACCAGATTTCCTAGTGCAGAATGGCTGGGTCGACACCTCAGCTCCTGGGGCCCAGTGCAGACTCCACGATATAGAGCCTGAGCTACAGCCAACCCGGCCCTCGAGAGCTCCGCCGCCTCCCTCCCTCCCACTGACTCTGACAGGATCTCTACACAGCAGCCCAGCCCACAGCCCACGGGGTAGTGCATGCTCTCACCTCTCCATTCTCTGATCAAAATATAAAGTTTCCTTTGCTTGTGAACCAAACTCAGTCTCGATCTGTTGGCCCCAATGACACTGGGCAGGGGGACACTTGTTGGGGTCCACTCTGGAGGATCAGTAACAGAAATTGAGACTATTGTAACCTCAATGAACAGATGTGTGAGCCAAACTGTAGTTAACATAGAACAGTGTATAAGGCTCGGGTAAAATAAGATGTTTCTAACACTTCCATTTGATATTTCCATCACTTTTTATAAGCAAGTTCAGTGAAAAGGTTTGTCTTATTTGTCAGGTCAATATTAGAGAAACGAAGTGATTTCTTTCCAAGGATGTACATCTAATAATCTTGGTTAAACCTTCAATCTTGTTTTAAATGCTTTTCCATTGAAAATGATACCTCTCTTTCAGCTCCCCCATTTCTGAGAAGTATAAAATCTTATAATTTATTATTACCAAAGGGGAAAGGTGGGAGGAGGGATAAATTAACAGTTTGGAATTAACACATACACACTGCTATGTATAAAATAGATCATCAACAAGGAACTACTGTATAGCACAGGGAACTACACTCAACATTTTGCAATAACCTATAAGGGGAAATAATCTGAAAAAGAATAGATATTTTTATTGACATCATCTATCAATGATAGTTAAAGTGTAGCCTAAGGGAAGCTGGTGGTGAGTGCTTCTGACCCTGAAGACTTCAATCATCTAAAGTTTGGACTCTGCCTACTTCCCAAGGCCCTTAATGAACATATGTGTAGCCGTAGCTTAAAAACTTCCCCAGTTTGGGTTTCGGGGAGACACTGATTTTGAAAAAGCCCTGGTGTTCTCCTTACATGAATGGGACTCTTCCTACTGCTAAAACATGTCTGTCACACCCAGAGGATGGTATACCGTCTGATCGGGAAGAGTTTGGAAAAGGCATCTCATCTCCTCATCTCCTGGTGCTCGGGTTCACCCCTCCAGCGTCTTTACTAACAGTCTCCCCACTTGGAGATGTCAGCACTGTCAACATCCTGTTGCGTACAGTTTGGAATTTGTCCAGAGGATGAAGCGGAAGGATGAGGAACAATGAGAGACAAGTCCTAGGTGTTCAGACAGGCACATGTCACTCTAATTTCCAATCAGGAAGACGAATTGACCAAAGGCTAGGGTTGCCCATGGAAACAGTATAGGGCTTGAGGAAATCCCGCTGCTTTGTGGCCAGTTCCCATAAACACAAGTTGAACAATGGAACTCAGGGGCAGTAAAATTCACAAAACTGCAGAGTTGAAAATATCCATCACTGAAAAATGTCTTGAGGAAAGTCAGAGAAAAGGACTTGTAAGCAAGGGAGAATGGCAGGAAAGGGATTTGAGGAGGTAGAAAGGACTCGCCATTAAGCACAAGAAAAGGAGCTGAACATTGCCAACATTGCAGTTGGCCAAAAAGGGTGTATGCGTTTTTTTCTGTATATATTCAAGAAAAGGGCATACGCTTTTTTAGCCAACCAAACAGGTGGGCACTGGAAGTCAATACTACAAAAGATATCACTTCGCATCAGTCAGAAGAGCCATCCTCATAAAGCGTAAACAACAGAAATGCAGGACAGGGCAACGAGAAGAGGGAGCCCTGTGAGACTTATAGTGGAAATGTATATTGCCAACGGCCATTCTGGAGAAGTGTATTGTGTTTACTAAAGCATCTAAAAAATGAGCTACAGAGCATAGGGCACTTGCACTCATGGGCGTATATCTTGGGAAAAACAAAAATCGAGAGGACACAGGCACCCCAATGTTTACCCCCTCTCTGTTTAAAAGATCCTCGACTAGGATATAACTTAAATGTCTCTGGAGGGAAAAAATGGATAGAGATGTGGTACTTAGGTAGAGTGGAATATTATTCAGCCTGGAAATCAATGAAATATGGCCAGTTGTAACAACTCCGGAGGAGTTACGTATGATCATTCTAAGTGACAGAATTCAAAAAGAAAAAGACACATATCATAAGATATCACTTAAAGGTGGAATCCAAAATGGCTACACATGAAATAAATTACAAAACAAAAACATAGTCAAATATGTAGAAAACACGCATAAGGCTGCTAAACGGGAAAGGTGGGGAGGGGTGAGGCATCATCCAGGAGGTTGAAATTAGCAGAGATACCATTCCAAATACCAAACTGATAATCAACAAGGCCTACACGGTAGCTAAAAGAACTGCACTCAGCACACTCAAGTCACCGGAAAAGAATATATACGACTGGTAAGAATCTGAAAAAGAATTTATTGATGACTCTCTGTACGTGAATCAAGTGGATGTACAGCAGCAAGAAACAGAGCTTTGAAAATCAGCTGTAACCAATATAGTAATAAATTGAAAAAAATAAACGACAGAGAGACAGAGAAAACCTCTTACAACTTTTCCTCAGGGACGGTGATGCAACATGGATTGAACACATCTAGACCCACAGCAGGATGAGACATAAGGCTGGAAACTGTTTGCGCTAAGAGAAATGTGAGGTTGGGTGAGGAAATGCACACCCTTTAAAGTAATACTACCTGGTACCCATTCAATGGGTCCCAAATCTGCAGGTTCAAGGGATCTTCCTACAGCTAAAACATGCATGGAAAACCCAGAGGACTGTACACCATGTGATCGGGAGATGTGTCTAAAATGCACCTCATTTATCCTCTCCTGGTGCTCCTGTTCACCATTCCAGCCACGTTACTTAGAATCTCCCCACTTGGAGAATCAGCACATTTAAACTTCTGTTTCACACATTTTGCAAATTGTGAGGAGGATGAACGGGAAGAGGGGGAACCAATGAGAGAATAGTTGTAGGGGTTTGGACGGGCACATATCACTCTAATTTCCCATTAAGAATAAGAATTAAAGAAAGGCTCAGCCTGCCTCGCCGGAGCCAAAATAGGGCCTGAAGCAATCCTGCGGGTTTGAGGCCAGCTCACAAAAGAGCAACTTAAAAAATGGAGCTCAGGGTCACTGCAATTCACAAACCTGCAGAGTTATAAATGAAAACTAACGTCCAAAAATATGTTGAGGTAAGGCAAAGAAGAGGATCTGAATGCAAGACAGAATTGCAAGAAACAGATTTCAAGAGACAGATTGGACTCGTCTTTAACGCACATGAAAAGCGGCAGAATTTCGACAATGATGCAGTTGGCCCAAAAGGGCGTATGCGTTTTTTCCTGATTATATCCAGGAAAAAACGCATACGCACTTTATGGGCAACGAAGCAAGCAAGCAATGCAAATGTGCACAACAAAGAAGTCTCACTTCCCACCGGTCAAAAGGGCCATCCTAAAAAATTGTAAAAACCAGAAATGCAGGACAGGCCATGGAGAACAGGGAGCCTTTATACGCTGATGGGCAGTGTGTGAACTGCCGAGAGCCACTCTGGAGAAGTGTATGGTGGTTCCTAAATCATCTAAAAAACAGAGCTACAGAGCATAGGACACTTCCAATCATGGGAGTATATCTAGGGAAGTCTAAAAATCAACAAGACACAAGCACACCACAGTTTAGGGCTACTCTGTTTACAAGAACCTCAACTTCAGTACACCTTAAATATCCCAGGAAAGAGAACAATGGATAAAGAAGATGTGGTACTTATGTACAATGGAATATCTCTTCACCATGAAATCAATGTAATAAGGCTAGTAGAAGGATAAAGAGTGGATTTAGGTCCGATAATACTACTTGAAATAAGTCAAACAGAAAAAGAAACATATCATAAGATATCACTTATAGAGGGAGGGTAAATATGGCTGCACAAGAAATGAATTACAGAACAGAACAGTGTCTCACATTTAGAAAACACACTTATGTCAGCTTAAGGGGAAAGGAGAGGTGGGGTGATGCATAAAACCAGAGTTTGAAATTAGCACAGATACCGTTCAATAAACCAAATAGGTATTAGACAAGATCTACACCTTGCTCAATGAACTGGCCTCAACACACCCTATACACCGCAGAGAAATATATCTGAGTAATAAGAATCTTAAAACCCATGTATTGATATATCTCCATAAGGGAATCAAGTGTGTGCAGAGCGGCACAAACACAGCAGTGAAAATGAGCTAAACCCCATTATAGAAATAAATTTTAAAAACAAAACGCTGAAACAATGAAAGAGAGAAAAATTCTTACAAAATTCGCTCAGGGGCTGTGATGCAACCTGGATTGACCACATATAAACCCACAGCTGGATAAGACATAAGGCTGGACACTTGGGGCTGAGAGGATTGGTGAGCTTTGGTGAGCAACTGCCGAAAGTTTAATGCAATACTTCATGCTACTCAGTCCAAGGGTCCCAACACTCCAGGTTGAAGGGAATCTTCCTACAGCTAAACCATGCTTGGGAAACCCAGCGACTGGTATACCATATGATCGGGAAAGGTTTCTAAAACACACCTCATTTTTCCTCTCCTGGGGCTCCGGATCGACATTCCAGCCGCTTTACTAACAACATCCCCACATGGAGTCAATGCCTTTAAGTTCTGGTATCGCACAGTCCGCAGTTAGTGCAGAGGATGAATGGGAATAGGGGGAACCAGTGAGAAACAAGCTGTAGCGGTTTCAATGGGCACATGTCACTCTAATGTCACATCAGTAAGAAGAATTAACCAAAGGCACAGCAAGGTGCCCCAGAAAGAAAAATAGGGCTTCAAGGAATCCTGTGGTTATGGGGCAAAACCACAAAAATAAGAGCTGAAAAGTGGGGCTAAGGGCCACTGCAATTCAAAAACCTGCAGAGTTATAAAGGCCAACTATTTTCAAAAAATATATTGAGGTAAGGCTATGAAGAGACATTGAAAGCAAGGCAGAATTGCAGGAAACCGATTTCAGGAGGTAGACTGGAATTGCATTGAAAACATATGAAGAGAGTCAGAACCTCGACAATGATGCACTTGGCCAAAAAGGGCATATGTGTTTTTTCCTGAATATATTCAGGAAAAAACGCATACGCCCTTTTTGGCCAACCAAGCAAGCTTGCAAAGGAAATCTGCACTACAATGAAGTCTCACTTCCACCTGGTCAAAAGGGCCATCTGAAAAAAGTGCAAAATCCATAAAGGCACGACAGGCCATGGAGAACTGGGAGCCTTCTTATGCTGATGGGCGGGATGTAAATGGCCAACAGCCACTCTGGAGAAGTGTATGGTGTTTCCTGAAACATCTAAAAAACAAAGCAACAGAGCCTAGGGCACTTCCACTTATGGTCGTATAGATTAGGGAAATTAAAATTAAAAAGACACAGCCACCCCAAAGTTTGGGATGGCTCTGTTTACAAGAACCTCGTTTACGGTACAAGTTCAATATCGCAGAAAGTGAAAAATGGATAAAGAGGTTGTGGTACTTACGTACAATACAATATCACTCAGCAATGAAATCTATGTCATCAGGGCCTTAGCAGCACAATGAGTGGATTCAGGTATGATGATTCTAACTGAAATAAGTCACACAGAAAAAGAAACATCATAAGATATCAGTAATACACGGAATGTAAACTTGGCTACTCAGGAACTGAATTACAGAACAGAACAGGGTCTCAAATTTAGAAAACCAACTTATGCTTGCTTAAGGGGAAAGGTGAGTTGGGGTGCTGCATAAAACCAGAGATTGAAATGAGCACAGATAAAGTTCCTTAAGCCAAATATGGAATAGACAAGAGCTACTCCTTGCTCAACGAAATGGACTCAACACCCCATATTAAACGCCTAAGAATGTACCTGACTAGTAAGTATCTTAAAACCTATGGATTGCTATGTCTCCAAAAGAGAATCAAGCGTGTGTACAGGGGCATAAACGCAGCAGTGATAGGATTGGAGAGGTTCGGTGAGCAAATGAAGACCCTTTGAAGTCATATTGCATGGTACCCATTCCACGGGTCTCAACTCTCCAGGTTTAAGGTATTCTTCCTTCAGCTAAAACATGCATGTGGAACCCAGAGTATGATCAACCGCGTGAACGGGAGACGTGTTCAAATATGTCTCAGTTTTCCTCCCCTGGTACTCGGGTGCAACATTCCAGACGCTTTACTAACACTCTCCCGACTTGGAGAGTCAGTCCCTTTAACCTCCTGTTTGGCCCAGTTTGCAATTTCTGCGGAAGATGAACAGGAATAGGGAGAACCAATGAGAGACTAGCTGGAGGTGTCTGGACGGGCAAATTTAACTCTCATTTCCCACCAGGAAGAGGAAATAACCAAAGGCTCAGCGTGCCGTGCCGGAACCAGATTAGGGCCTGAAGCCATCCTGCGGTGTTGCGGCCAGGTCACAAGAAAGCAAGTTGAAGAAAGGAGCTCAGTGGCACTGTAATTCACAAACCTGCAGAGTTATAAATGACAGCTATCGTCCAAAAATATACTGAAGTAAGGCTGCCAAGAGGACTTGAAAGCGGGGCAGAATTGCAGGAAACCGATTTCAGGAGGTAGACTGGAATTGCATTGAAAGCATAGGAAAAGAGGCAGAACGTCCACAATGATGCACTTGGCCAAAAAGGGCGTATGCGTTTTTTCCTGAATATATTCAGGAAAAAACGCATACGCCCTTTTTGGCCAACCAAGCAAGCTTGCAAAGGAAATCTGCACTACAATGAAGTCTCACTTCCCCCCGGTCAAAAGGGCCATCTGAAAAAAGTGTAAAATCCAGAAAGGCAGGACAGGCCATGGAGAACTGGGAGCCTTGTTATGCTGATGGGCGGGATGTAAATTGCCAACAGACACTCGGGAGAAGTGTATGGTGTTTCCTGAAACATCTAAAAAACAAAGCAACAGAGCCTAGGGCACTTCCACTTATGGTCCTATAGCTTAGGGAAATTAAAATCAAAAAGACACAGCCACCCCAAAGTTTGGGACGCCTCTGTTTACAAGAACCTCGTTTACCGTACAAGTTCAATATCACAGAAAGTGAAAAATGGATAAAGAACTTGTGGTACTTACATACAATGCAGTATCACTCAGCAATGAAATCTATGTCACCAGGCCCGTAGCAGCATAATGAGTGGATTCAGGTACGATGATTCTAACTGAAATAAGTCACACAGAAAAAGAAACATCATAAGGTATCACTAATACACGGAATGTGAACTTGGCTACACATGAACTGAATTACAAAACAGAACAGGGTCTCAAATTTAGAAAACCAACTTATGCTTGCTTAAGGGGGAAGGTGAGTTGGGGTGCTGCATAAAAGCAGAGTTTGAAATTAGCACAGATACCGTTCCATAAGCCAAATATGTAATACACAAGACCTACCCCTTGCTCAACGAAATGGATTCAACAATGGGGTATCACCTCACACCTGGTAGAATAGGCATCATAGAAAATCTACAAACAAAAAATGCTGGAAAGGGTGTGGAGAAAAGGAACCCTCTTCCACTATTGTTGGGAATATAAATTGATACAGTCATTATGGAGAACAATATGGAATTTCTTAAGAAACTAACAATAGAATTACCATATGATACAGCAATCCCAGTACTGGACATATACCCAGACAAAACCATAAATCAAAAAGAGTCATTCACCGCAATGTTCATTGCATCACTATTTACAATATCGAGGTAATGGAAGCAACTTAAATGCCCACAGACAGACGAATGCATAAAGCTGTGGTACATATATAAAATGGAATATTACTAAGCCATGAAAAGGAATGAAATTGGGTCATTTGTAGAGACGTCGATGGATCTAGAGACTGTCATACAGAGTGAAGTAAGTCAGGAAGAGAAAAACAAATCTTGTATATTCATGCATATATGTGGAACCTAGAAAAACTGTACAGATTAACCATTTTGCAAGGCATAAATAGAGCAACAGATGTAGACAACAAACGTATGGACAACAAGGGGGGAAAGCTGTTGGGGGGGTGGTGGTGGGAGGAGTTGAGAGACTGGGATTGGCATGTATACATTTATATGTATAAAATAGATAACCAATAAGAACCTGCTGTATAAAAATATAAAATAAAATTCAAAATTAAAAAGAAATAAAATTTAAAAAATAAAACAGAAAAAACAATTATTCCCTGCACATACATGTATTTATATGAATAAATTATTTCCATGCTTATATCTGTAAATACAAAAAAGAGGAATAAAATCTACCTTGAACCAAAAACGAAAAAGAGAAAAAAACACAGAACCCACCAGTTACACAGAGGAAAACCATATCAGGGCACTTGCTCCAGTTGTAAACAATTCTGAAGTTGGTCAGTGGTGGGGAATCGTCTCCCATTCAGCCAGCAGCCCCCACGCAACAAGCGTCCTCATTGCAAAGCTGGGGCACCGTGCCGAGGCATCTGTGAGTAAACGTGAGCTGAGCCCCAGGCCAGTTGCTGCTGAACTATTCCCACCCGTCCCAGGTAAAACACCTGAATATATACAAGGACTTGAAAGCCTAGAGGAAGGGCCATAGAGCCACACGAGTGACAGCATGCCGGCCGACTTGGTGCCTGCAGGCCAGCCAGGATGGTCCTGGCCCTGGGTGCTGATTTCCATTTCCCTGCCTGAGATACCTGTCCTGTCCCTGCCCCCACTGCTTTTTTCCTTCCTCACCTCTGCCCAGGGAGAAATTCCAGCAGCAGGTATGGGTGACACATCCTCTTCTTTAGCAGGTGGCAGCCTGGCAACTGCTGCAGAAAGTCCAGCAGAGCCCCACTCACACTGGGCCACCCACAAAGCCGTGACCTCTCACTCCCTCCCACCAGCCCAGCCTCGAGACTGCTGACAGGGCAGAGAAAATGGCGTCAGGCACGGCTGCAGGGGCTCTTGCTGCCTGGAGTGGTATTTATATTGATCTCAACCCAGGCACACCTGGGGAGGGCTGGCCGGCACGGTAAGGCTGCCCAGGTCAGCCAATCATCACCCCTCAGGGGCTCACAGTTGCAGAAAATGGAACTTGCTGAACCGGCCAGGTCCAAGGAACAGGTGTGGGCTCCTGAGAGTCAGGATAGACAAGGGGCTGCAGCTTTGGCTTGTTTTCTAATCATTTTATCTGGCCCATGAGTGGGAGACAACTTCAAGAAAACCCTCTCCTAATGAGAGGAACCCAGGAGTCAGGGAGAGGAGGGGTGGGTGGTGGTTGGAGACAGAGGCCTGGTGCCCCGGGTGCAGTGGAAGTCTCTGGAAGACCAGGTGGAGGGAGGCCTCACGGAGTGATGCCCAGGGTCACAGACCTGTCGCAGCTGCTGTTTGTTAGTTCAAGTCCTGCTCTGAGGTGCTCTGTGTCAGCTCTGAGCGACAGGTGAGCTGGGGGTGCTCTGCAATGAGGGCTATGTGCACGGTTCCTGTGTGCCCAGCCCTGCCACGGTACCTGCAAGGGTAGCTCTGTATCCTGGGAGGGGCCTGACCACGAGAGCCCCGTGGGCTGGGGTGGGGGTGGGGTACCTGCCCAGGTGAGCTCCATATTCTGGGATTGGTCTGACCACGAGAGCCCCATGGGCTGCTGGGGACCTGGTAAAGGATATCAGGACAGTCAGTGAAGCCACCGAGGATATACCTCCAGTTGCTCCTAATTCCTACACCCTGCTGGTCATTCTACCAACCACCAGGACATGGTATTCTGTATTAGTCTTCAATGATGCCTTCTTTTGTATTCCATTAGTCCCAGAGTCACAAGAAATTTTGGCTTGTGAGTGGCAGGACTCAACATACAACTAAAACAATACTTCCGGGCCGTCTGGCCCCAAGGGTGCAAAAATTCCCACACCATCTTTGGGGAAAGCTTAGCTAAAGACCTAAAAGTTCTACCTCTGGAAAAGGAAACCCTCCTTCAATATGCAGACGACATTCTGATCGCCAGCCCTACTAAGGAGGCCTCTGAACTACCAAGACAATAAAGGATAGAAGTTGTCCAAGAAAAAGCTCAAATATCACAGACTGCGGTGACCTGCCTGGGCTTCATTCTCGCAGAAGGTCAGAGAAGCCCATCCCAGGAAAGGGAAGAAACCATTTTCAGCCTTACCCCTTTCTAAAACTAGAAGACAGCTTAGGGGTTCCTGGGGAGGTCAGAGTTTGCTGCTTCTGGATCCCTAACTACAGTCTACTAGCTGGGCCTCTATATGAAACACTGAAAGGAAAAGATGATGATCCTTTTGAATAGAATCCAGAAGTGGCCTTTCAAGAATGGAAAGAGCAGTCAGTTCAGACCCTTGCCCTGGAACTCCCTAATTTAGCTAAACCCTTTGACCTTTACATTCCCGGTGAAAGGTGAATCGCCATTGGAGAATTAGTGCAAAAACTGGGACCACTTGAAATGGAACAATGCAAGAATGCCATCCAGGTAGGATAAACTACGGTCACCAAGGGGCTTGGCCCACTGCCACATCTGGCCAAGATACTGGCGGTATCTAAAAACCTGGAAATCAGCAGCCCAAAAGGCCACCTCCCTCCTAAGGGAAAAGGACCCCACGTGGTGATCCTAACCACCAACCATGCCCTGAAGTTGCAGGGTTCGCTCCGTGGGCACATCGACCTCGAGTGAGGAGGCCCTCCAACTCCAACATCCAGAGAGATAACCGGGGGCAACAGGGCACCATGACGACTCGTGTGAACATCACTTGACCTGGAGTTTCTCTCATAAAACAACAAGGGTGTGTCCCAAAAGAGTAGACTACTGCTTGCAGGACTTACTGCACCCAGAGGGGAGCTAATAATCTTGGCGGGGGAACAGTATACCACACTGTCACCATAGAAAAGCCTACAGACACCGTGATGATGGTGGCCAATAAGACCGGCTGGACTCCTGTTTACTTCAAAAGGCTGTTGACTCAGTAGCCATCATGGTCCTTGATCACCACTGACCCTGGACTGTCTGGGAGTTGAGCGGGCAGGGCTCTGACACCTGGTGCTGTTTGTACGTTAATTCAGGGGCTTAATTGAAGAAAGCGCAGACTACTGGTCAGAGCATCTAGGCTGGCAGAAACGGTCAGCCTAAGGTGGCCGAACAAATGTGGGGCGGGGTGAAACCGGCCCCCACAGCGTCTCTGCACATCTCTTTCCTGGACCCTTAAAGGTCATTAGAATCTATAACACTTCCAATGCTGGTGCTCAGGTGGACGAGCAGGGAGGCAGGGGTCCTGGGGACAATCAATGTCACCGGGAGGCTGCTGGGGAGAAGCTCTGACCCTCGCCCCAGGGTATGAGGGCTCCCAACTCAGCACTCAGCAGTTACAGAAGAAGGGTCTGCACCCTCAGCACTCCAAGAATGAGGAACGGGACAAAAGGCAGAGGAGGGGTTTGTCCCCAGCAAAGCCCATTAAAAATCCCTGGGAGATAAAAATAGAATCTGGGCAATAAAGTCAAGTCTAACCTTTTCTATCCTTTGTGCTTTGTCTAATTTCACGTGCTCCTAGGGTCCCGCATGCAGAGGTTCCACACCCGGCACTTCAGACCAGATTTCCTAGTGCAGAATGGCTGGGTCGACACCTCAGCTCCTGGGGCCCAGTGCAGACTCCACGATATAGAGCCTGAGCTACAGCCAACCCGGCCCTCGAGAGCTCCGCCGCCTCCCTCCCTCCCACTGACTCTGACAGGATCTCTACACAGCAGCCCAGCCCACAGCCCACGGGGTAGTGCATGCTCTCACCTCTCCATTCTCTGATCAAAATATAAAGTTTCCTTTGCTTGTGAACCAAACTCAGTCTCGATCTGTTGGCCCCAATGACACTGGGCAGGGGGACACTTGTTGGGGTCCACTCTGGAGGATCAGTAACAGAAATTGAGACTATTGTAACCTCAATGAACAGATGTGTGAGCCAAACTGTAGTTAACATAGAACAGTGTATAAGGCTCGGGTAAAATAAGATGTTTCTAACACTTCCATTTGATATTTCCATCACTTTTTATAAGCAAGTTCAGTGAAAAGGTTTGTCTTATTTGTCAGGTCAATATTAGAGAAACGAAGTGATTTCTTTCCAAGGATGTACATCTAATAATCTTGGTTAAACCTTCAATCTTGTTTTAAATGCTTTTCCATTGAAAATGATACCTCTCTTTCAGCTCCCCCATTTCTGAGAAGTATAAAATCTTATAATTTATTATTACCAAAGGGGAAAGGTGGGAGGAGGGATAAATTAACAGTTTGGAATTAACACATACACACTGCTATGTATAAAATAGATCATCAACAAGGAACTACTGTATAGCACAGGGAACTACACTCAACATTTTGCAATAACCTATAAGGGGAAATAATCTGAAAAAGAATAGATATTTTTATTGACATCATCTATCAATGATAGTTAAAGTGTAGCCTAAGGGAAGCTGGTGGTGAGTGCTTCTGACCCTGAAGACTTCAATCATCTAAAGTTTGGACTCTGCCTACTTCCCAAGGCCCTTAATGAACATATGTGTAGCCGTAGCTTAAAAACTTCCCCAGTTTGGGTTTCGGGGAGACACTGATTTTGAAAAAGCCCTGGTGTTCTCCTTACATGAATGGGACTCTTCCTACTGCTAAAACATGTCTGTCACACCCAGAGGATGGTATACCGTCTGATCGGGAAGAGTTTGGAAAAGGCATCTCATCTCCTCATCTCCTGGTGCTCGGGTTCACCCCTCCAGCGTCTTTACTAACAGTCTCCCCACTTGGAGATGTCAGCACTGTCAACATCCTGTTGCGTACAGTTTGGAATTTGTCCAGAGGATGAAGCGGAAGGATGAGGAACAATGAGAGACAAGTCCTAGGTGTTCAGACAGGCACATGTCACTCTAATTTCCAATCAGGAAGACGAATTGACCAAAGGCTAGGGTTGCCCATGGAAACAGTATAGGGCTTGAGGAAATCCCGCTGCTTTGTGGCCAGTTCCCATAAACACAAGTTGAACAATGGAACTCAGGGGCAGTAAAATTCACAAAACTGCAGAGTTGAAATTATCCATCACTGAAAAATGTCTTGAGGAAAGTCAGAGAAAAGGACTTGTAAGCAAGGGAGAATGGCAGGAAAGGGATTTGAGGAGGTAGAAAGGACTCGCCATTAAGCACAAGAAAAGGAGCTGAACATTGCCAACATTGCAGTTGGCCAAAAAGGGTGTATGCGTTTTTTTCTGTATATATTCAAGAAAAGGGCATACACTTTTTTAGCCAACCAAACAGGTGGGCACTGGAAGTCAATACTACAAAAGATATCACTTCGCATCAGTCAGAAGAGCCATCCTCATAAAGCGTAAACAACAGAAATGCAGGACAGGGCAACGAGAAGAGGGAGCCCTGTGAGACTTATAGTGGAAATGTATATTGCCAACGGCCATTCTGGAGAAGTGTATTGTGTTTACTAAAGCATCTAAAAAATGAGCTACAGAGCATAGGGCACTTGCACTCATGGGCGTATATCTTGGGAAAAACAAAAATCGAGAGGACACAGGCACCCCAATGTTTACCCCCTCTCTGTTTAAAAGATCCTCGACTAGGATATAACTTAAATGTCTCTGGAGGGAAAAAATGGATAGAGATGTGGTACTTAGGTAGAGTGGAATATTATTCAGCCTGGAAATCAATGAAATATGGCCAGTTGTAACAACTCCGGAGGAGTTACGTATGATCATTCTAAGTGACAGAATTCAAAAAGAAAAAGACACATATCATAAGATATCACTTAAAGGTGGAATCCAAAATGGCTACACATGAAATAAATTACAAAACAAAAACATAGTCAAATATGTAGAAAACACACATAAGGCTGCTAAACGGGAAAGGTGGGGAGGGGTGAGGCATCATCCAGGAGGTTGAAATTAGCAAAGATACCATTCCAAATACCAAACTGATAATCAACAAGGCCTACACGGTAGCTAAAAGAACTGCACTCAGCACACTCAAGTCACCGGAAAAGAATATATACGACTGGTAAGAATCTGAAAAAGAATTTATTGATGACTCTCTGTACGTGAATCAAGTGGATGTACAGCAGCAAGAAACAGAGCTTTGAAAATCAGCTGTAACCAATATAGTAATAAATTGAAAAAAATAAACGACAGAGAGACAGAGAAAACCTCTTACAACTTTTCCTCAGGGACGGTGATGCAACATGGATTGAACACATCTAGACCCACAGCAGGATGAGACATAAGGCTGGAAACTGTTTGCGCTAAGAGAAATGTGAGGTTGGGTGAGGAAATGCACACCCTTTAAAGTAATACTACCTGGTACCCATTCAATGGGTCCCAAATCTGCAGGTTCAAGGGATCTTCCTACAGCTAAAACATGCATGGAAAACCCAGAGGACTGTACACCATGTGATCGGGAGATGTGTCTAAAATGCACCTCATTTATCCTCTCCTGGTGCTCCTGTTCACCATTCCAGCCACGTTACTTAGAATCTCCCCACTTGGAGAATCAGCACATTTAAACTTCTGTTTCACACATTTTGCAAATTGTGAGGAGGATGAACGGGAAGAGGGGGAACCAATGAGAGAATAGTTGTAGGGGTTTGGACGGGCACATATCACTCTAATTTCCCATTAAGAATAAGAATTAAAGAAAGGCTCAGCCTGCCTCGCCGGAGCCAAAATAGGGCCTGAAGCAATCCTGCGGGTTTGAGGCCAGCTCACAAAAGAGCAACTTAAAAAATGGAGCTCAGGGTCACTGCAATTCACAAACCTGCAGAGTTATAAATGAAAACTAACGTCCAAAAATATGTTGAGGTAAGGCAAAGAAGAGGATCTGAATGCAAGACAGAATTGCAAGAAACAGATTTCAAGAGACAGATTGGACTCGTCTTTAACGCACATGAAAAGCGGCAGAATTTCGACAATGATGCAGTTGGCCCAAAAGGGCGTATGCGTTTTTTCCTGATTATATCCAGGAAAAAACGCATACGCACTTTATGGGCAACGAAGCAAGCAAGCAATGCAAATGTGCACAACAAAGAAGTCTCACTTCCCACCGGTCAAAAGGGCCATCCTAAAAAATTGTAAAAACCAGAAATGCAGGACAGGCCATGGAGAACAGGGAGCCTTTATACGCTGATGGGCAGTGTGTGAACTGCCGAGAGCCACTCTGGAGAAGTGTATGGTGGTTCCTAAATCATCTAAAAAACAGAGCTACAGAGCATAGGACACTTCCAATCATGGGAGTATATCTAGGGAAGTCTAAAAATCAACAAGACACAAGCACACCACAGTTTAGGGCTACTCTGTTTACAAGAACCTCAACTTCAGTACACCTTAAATATCCCAGGAAAGAGAACAATGGATAAAGAAGATGTGGTACTTATGTACAATGGAATATCTCTTCACCATGAAATCAATGTAATAAGGCTAGTAGAAGGATAAAGAGTGGATTTAGGTCCGATAATACTACTTGAAATAAGTCAAACAGAAAAAGAAACATATCATAAGATATCACTTATAGAGGGAGGGTAAATATGGCTGCACAAGAAATGAATTACAGAACAGAACAGTGTCTCACATTTAGAAAACACACTTATGTCAGCTTAAGGGGAAAGGAGAGGTGGGGTGATGCATAAAACCAGAGTTTGAAATTAGCACAGATACCGTTCAATAAACCAAATAGGTATTAGACAAGATCTACACCTTGCTCAATGAACTGGCCTCAACACACCCTATACACCGCAGAGAAATATATCTGAGTAATAAGAATCTTAAAACCCATGTATTGATATATCTCCATAAGGGAATCAAGTGTGTGCAGAGCGGCACAAACACAGCAGTGAAAATGAGCTAAACCCCATTATAGAAATAAATTTTAAAAACAAAACGCTGAAACAATGAAAGAGAGAAAAATTCTTACAAAATTCGCTCAGGGGCTGTGATGCAACCTGGATTGACCACATATAAACCCACAGCTGGATAAGACATAAGGCTGGACACTTGGGGCTGAGAGGATTGGTGAGCTTTGGTGAGCAACTGCCGAAAGTTTAATGCAATACTTCATGCTACTCAGTCCAAGGGTCCCAACACTCCAGGTTGAAGGGAATCTTCCTACAGCTAAACCATGCTTGGGAAACCCAGCGACTGGTATACCATATGATCGGGAACGGTTTCTAAAACACACCTCATTTTTCCTCTCCTGGGGCTCCGGATCGACATTCCAGCCGCTTTACTAACAACATCCCCACATGGAGTCAATGCCTTTAAGTTCTGGTATCGCACAGTCCGCAGTTAGTGCAGAGGATGAATGGGAATAGGGGGAACCAGTGAGAAACAAGCTGTAGCGGTTTCAATGGGCACATGTCACTCTAATGTCACATCAGTAAGAAGAATTAACCAAAGGCACAGCAAGGTGCCCCAGAAAGAAAAATAGGGCTTCAAGGAATCCTGTGGTTATGGGGCAAAACCACAAAAATAAGAGCTGAAAAGTGGGGCTAAGGGCCACTGCAATTCAAAAACCTGCAGAGTTATAAAGGCCAACTATTTTCAAAAAATATATTGAGGTAAGGCTATGAAGAGACATTGAAAGCAAGGCAGAATTGCAGGAAACCGATTTCAGGAGGTAGACTGGAATTGCATTGAAAACATATGAAGAGAGTCAGAACCTCGACAATGATGCACTTGGCCAAAAAGGGCATATGTGTTTTTTCCTGAATATATTCAGGAAAAAACGCATACGCACTTTTTGGCCAACCAAGCAAGCTTGCAAAGGAAATCTGCACTACAATGAAGTCTCACTTCCACCTGGTCAAAAGGGCCATCTGAAAAAAGTGCAAAATCCATAAAGGCACGACAGGCCATGGAGAACTGGGAGCCTTCTTATGCTGATGGGCGGGATGTAAATGGCCAACAGCCACTCTGGAGAAGTGTATGGTGTTTCCTGAAACATCTAAAAAACAAAGCAACAGAGCCTAGGGCACTTCCACTTATGGTCGTATAGATTAGGGAAATTAAAATTAAAAAGACACAGCCACCCCAAAGTTTGGGATGGCTCTGTTTACAAGAACCTCGTTTACGGTACAAGTTCAATATCGCAGAAAGTGAAAAATGGATAAAGAGGTTGTGGTACTTACGTACAATACAATATCACTCAGCAATGAAATCTATGTCATCAGGCCCGTAGCAGCACAATGAGTGGATTCAGGTATGATGATTCTAACTGAAATAAGTCACACAGAAAAAGAAACATCATAAGATATCAGTAATACACGGAATGTAAACTTGGCTACTCAGGAACTGAATTACAGAACAGAACAGGGTCTCAAATTTAGAAAACCAACTTATGCTTGCTTAAGGGGAAAGGTGAGTTGGGGTGCTGCATAAAACCAGAGATTGAAATGAGCACAGATAAAGTTCCTTAAGCCAAATATGGAATAGACAAGAGCTACTCCTTGCTCAACGAAATGGACTCAACACCCCATATTAAACGCCTAAGAATCTACCTGACTAGTAAGTATCTTAAAACCTATGGATTGCTATGTCTCCAAAAGAGAATCAAGCGTGTGTACAGGGGCATAAATGCAGCAGTGATAGGATTGGAGAGGTTCGGTGAGCAAATGAAGACCCTTTGAAGTCATATTGCATGGTACCCATTCCACGGGTCTCAACTCTCCAGGTTTAAGGTATTCTTCCTTCAGCTAAAACATGCATGTGGAACCCAGAGTATGATCAACCGCGTGAACGGGAGACGTGTTCAAATATGTCTCAGTTTTCCTCCCCTGGTACTCGGGTGCAACATTCCAGACGCTTTACTAACACTCTCCCGACTTGGAGAGTCAGTCCCTTTAACCTCCTGTTTGGCCCAGTTTGCAATTTCTGCGGAAGATGAACAGGAATAGGGAGAACCAATGAGAGACTAGCTGGAGGTGTCTGGACGGGCAAATTTAACTCTCATTTCCCACCAGGAAGAGGAAATAACCAAAGGCTCAGCATGCCGTGCCGGAACCAGATTAGGGCCTGAAGCCATCCTGCAGTGTTGCGGCCAGGTCACAAGAAAGCAAGTTGAAGAAAGGAGCTCAGGGGCACTGTAATTCACAAACCTGCAGAGTTATAAATGACAGCTATCGTCCAAAAATATACTGAAGTAAGGCTGCCAAGAGGACTTGAAAGCGGGGCAGAATTGCAGGAAACCGATTTCAGGTGGTAGACTGGAATTGCATTGAAAGCATAGGAAAAGAGGCAGAACGTCCACAATGATGCACTTGGCCAAAAAGGGCGTATGCGTTATTTCCTGAACGCATACGCGCTTTTTGGCCAACCAAGCAAGCTTGCAAAGGAAATCTGCACTACAATGAAGTCTCATTTCCCCCCGGTCAAAAGGGCCATCTGAAAAAAGTGTAAAATCCAGAAAGGCAGGACAGGCCATGGAGAACTGGGAGCCTTGTTATGCTGACGGGCGGGATGTAAATTGCCAACAGACACTCGGGAGAAGTGTATGGTGTTTCCTGAAACATCTAAAAAACAAAGCAACAGAGCCTACGGCACTTCCACTTATGGTCCTATAGCTTAGGGAAATTAAAATCAAAAAGACACAGCCACCCCAAAGTTTGGGACGCCTCTGTTTACAAGAACCTCGTTTACCGTACAAGTTCAATATCACAGAAAGTGAAAAATGGATAAAGAACTTGTGGTACTTACATACAATGCAGTATCACTCAGCAATGAAATCTATGTCATCAGGCCCGTAGCAGCATAATGAGTGGATTCAGGTACGATGATTCTAACTGAAATAAGTCACACAGAAAAAGAAAGATCATAAGATATCACTAATACACGGAATGTAAACTTGGCTACACAGGAACTGAATTCCAAAACAGAACAGGGTCTCAAATTTAGAAAACCAACTTATGCTTGCTTAAGAGGAAAGGTGAGTTGGGGTGCTGCATAAAACCAGAGATTGAAATGAGCACAGATAAAGTTCCTTAAGCCAAATATGGAATAGACAAGAGCTACTCCTTGCTCAACGAAATGGACTCAACACCGCATATTAAACGCCTAAGAATGTACCTGACTAGTAAGTATCTTAAAACCTATGGATTGCTATGTCTCCGAAAGAGAATCAAGCATGTGTACAGGGGCATAAACGCAGCAGTGATAGGATTGGAGAAGTTCGGTGAGCAAATGAAGACCCTTTGAAGTCATATTGCATGGTACCCATTCCACGGGTTTCAACTACCCAGGTTTAAGGTATTCTTCCTTCAGCTAAAACATGCATGTGGAACCTAGAGTATGATCAACCATGTGATCGGGAGACGTGTTCAAATATGTCTCAGTTTTCGTACCCTGGTACTCGGGTGCAACATTCCAGACGCTTTACTAACACTCTCCCGACTTGGAGAGTCAGTCCCTTTAACCTCCTGTTTGGCCCAGTTTGCAATTTCTGCGGAAGATGAACAGGAATAGCGAGAACCAATGAGAGACTAGCTGGAGGTGTCTGGACGGGCAAATTTAACTCTCATTTCCCACCAGGTAGAGGAATTAACCAAAGGCTCAGCGTGCCGTGCCGGAACCAGATTAGGGCCTGAAGCCATCCTGCGGTGTTGCGGCCAGCTCACAAGAAAGCGAGTTGAAGAAAGGAGCTCAGGGGCACTGTAATTCACAATCCTGCAGAGTTATAAATGACAGCTATCGTCCAAAAATATACTGAAGTAAGGCTGCCAAGACGACTTGAAAGCGGGGCAGAATTGCAGGAAACCGATTTCAGGAGGTAGACTGGAATTGCATTGAAAGCATAGGAAAAGAGGCAGAACGTCCACAATGATGCACTTGGCCAAAAAGGGCGTATGCGTTTTTTCCTGAATATATTCAGGAAAAAACGCATACGCCCTTTTTGGCCAACCAAGCAAACTTGCAAAGGAAATCTGCACTACAATGAAGTCTCACTTCCCCCCGGTCAAAAGGGCCATCTTAAAAAAGTGTAAAATCCAGAAAGGCAGGACAGGCCATGGAGAACTGGGAGCTTAGTTATGCTGATGGGCGGGATGTAAATTGCCAATAGCCACTCGGGAGAAGTGTATGGTGTTTCCTGAAACATCTAAAAAACAAAGCAACAGAGCCTAGGGCACTTCCACTTATGGTCCTATAGCTTAGGGAAATTAAAATCAAAAAGACACAGCCACCCCAAAGTTTGGGACGCCTCTGTTTACAAGAACCTCGTTTACCGTACAAGTTTAATATCACAGAAAGTGAAAAATGGATAAAGAACTTGTGGTACTTACATACAATGCAGTATCACTCAGCAATGAAATCTATGTCATCAGGCACTTAGCAGCACAATGAGTGGATTCAGGTATGATGATTCTAACTGAAATAAGTCACACAGAAAAATAAACATCATAAGATATGAGTAATACACGGAATGTAAACTTGGCTACTCAGGAACCGAATTACAGAACAGAACAGGGTCTCAAATTTAGAAAACCAACTTATGCTTGCTTAAGGGGAAAGGTGAGTTGGGGTGCTGCATAAAACCAGAGATTGAAATGAGCACAGATAAAGTTCCTTAAGCCAAATATGGAATAGACAAGAGCTACTCCTTGCTCAACGAAATGGACTCAACACCCCATATTAAACGCCTAAGAATCTACCTGACTAGTAAGTATCTTAAAACCTATGGATTGCTATGTCTCCAAAAGAGAATCAAGCGTGTGTACAGGGGCATAAACGCAGCAGTGATAGGATTGGAGAGGTTCGGTGAGCAAATGAAGACCCTTTGAAGTCATATTGCATGGTACCCATTCCACGGGTCTCAACTCTCCAGGTTTAAGGTATTCTTCCTTCAGCTAAAACATGCATGTGGAACCCAGAGTATGATCAACCGCGTGAACGGGAGACGTGTTCAAATATGTCTCAGTTTTCGTACCCTGGTACTCGGGTGCAACATTCCAGACGCTTTACTAACACTCTCCCGACTTGGAGAGTCAGTCCCTTTAACCTCCTGTTTGGCCCAGTTTGCAATTTCTGCGGAAGATGAACAGGAATAGGGAGAACCAATGAGAAACTAGATGGAGGTGTGTGGACGGGCAAATTTAACTCTCATTTCCCACCAGGAAGAGGAAATAACCAAAGGCTCAGCGTGCCGTGCCGGAACCAGATTAGGGCCTGAAGCCATCCTGCAGTGTTGCGGCCAGGTCACAAGAAAGCAAGTTGAAGAAAGGAGCTCAGGGGCACTGTAATTCACAAACCTGCAGAGTTATAAATGACAGCTATCGTCCAAAAATATACTGAAGTAAGGCTGCCAAGAGGACTTGAAAGCGGGGTAGAATTGCAGGAAACCGATTTCAGGTGGTAGACTGGAATTGCATTGAAAGCATAGGAAAAGAGGCAGAACGTCCACAATGATGCACTTGGCCAAAAAGGGCGTATGCGTTATTTCCTGAACGCATACGCCCTTTTTGGCCAACCAAGAAAGCTTGCAAAGGAAATCTGCACTACAATGAAGTCTCATTTCCCCCCGGTCAAAAGGGCCATCTGAAAAAAGTGTAAAATCCAGAAAGGCAGGACAGGCCATGGAGAACTGGGAGCCTTGTTATGCTGACGGGCGGGATGTAAATTGCCAACAGACACTCGGGAGAAGTGTATGGTGTTTCCTGAAACATCTAAAAAACAAAGCAACAGAGCCTAGGGCACTTCCACTTATGGTCCTATAGCTTAGGGAAATTAAAATCAAAAAGACACAGCCACCCCAAAGTTTGGGACGCCTCTGTTTACAAGAACCTCGTTTACCGTACAAGTTCAATATCACAGAAAGTGAAAAATGGATAAAGAACTTGTGGTACTTACATACAATGCAGTATCACTCAGCAATGAAATCTATGTCATCAGGCCCGTAGCAGCATAATGAGTGGATTCAGGTACGATGATTCTAACTGAAATAAGTCACACAGAAAAAGAAAGATCATAAGATATCACTAATACACGGAATGTAAACTTGGCTACACAGGAACTGAATTCCAAAACAGAACAGGGTCTCAAATTTAGAAAACCAACTTATGCTTGCTTAAGAGGAAAGGTGAGTTGGGGTGCTGCATAAAACCAGAGATTGAAATGAGCACAGATAAAGTTCCTTAAGCCAAATATGGAATAGACAAGAGCTACTCCTTGCTCAACGAAATGGACTCAACACCGCATATTAAACGCCTAAGAATGTACCTGACTAGTAAGTATCTTAAAACCTATGGATTGCTATGTCTCCGAAAGAGAATCAAGCATGTGTACAGGGGCATAAACGCAGCAGTGATAGGATTGGAGAAGTTCGGTGAGCAAATGAAGACCCTTTGAAGTCATATTGCATGGTACCCATTCCACGGGTTTCAACTACCCAGGTTTAAGGTATTCTTCCTTCAGCTAAAACATGCATGTGGAACCTAGAGTATGATCAACCATGTGATCGGGAGACGTGTTCAAATATGTCTCAGTTTTCGTACCCTGGTACTCGGGTGCAACATTCCAGACGCTTTACTAACACTCTCCCGACTTGGAGAGTCAGTCCCTTTAACCTCCTGTTTGGCCCAGTTTGCAATTTCTGCGGAAGATGAACAGGAATAGCGAGAACCAATGAGAGACTAGCTGGAGGTGTCTGGACGGGCAAATTTAACTCTCATTTCCCACCAGGTAGAGGAATTAACCAAAGGCTCAGCGTGCCGTGCCGGAACCAGATTAGGGCCTGAAGCCATCCTGCGGTGTTGCGGCCAGCTCACAAGAAAGCGAGTTGAAGAAAGGAGCTCAGGGGCACTGTAATTCACAATCCTGCAGAGTTATAAATGACAGCTATCGTCCAAAAATATACTGAAGTAAGGCTGCCAAGACGACTTGAAAGCGGGGCAGAATTGCAGGAAACCGATTTCAGGAGGTAGACTGGAATTGCATTGAAAGCATAGGAAAAGAGGCAGAACGTCCACAATGATGCACTTGGCCAAAAAGGGCGTATGCGTTTTTTCCTGAATATATTCAGGAAAAAACGCATACGCCCTTTTTGGCCAACCAAGCAAACTTGCAAAGGAAATCTGCACTACAATGAAGTCTCACTTCCCCCCGGTCAAAAGGGCCATCTTAAAAAAGTGTAAAATCCAGAAAGGCAGGACAGGCCATGGAGAACTGGGAGCTTAGTTATGCTGATGGGCGGGATGTAAATTGCCAATAGCCACTCGGGAGAAGTGTATGGTGTTTCCTGAAACATCTAAAAAACAAAGCAACAGAGCCTAGGGCACTTCCACTTATGGTCCTATAGCTTAGGGAAATTAAAATCAAAAAGACACAGCCACCCCAAAGTTTGGGACGCCTCTGTTTACAAGAACCTCGTTTACCGTACAAGTTTAATATCACAGAAAGTGAAAAATGGATAAAGAACTTGTGGTACTTACATACAATGCAGTATCACTCAGCAATGAAATCTATGTCATCAGGCACTTAGCAGCACAATGAGTGGATTCAGGTATGATGATTCTAACTGAAATAAGTCACACAGAAAAATAAACATCATAAGATATGAGTAATACACGGAATGTAAACTTGGCTACTCAGGAACCGAATTACAGAACAGAACAGGGTCTCAAATTTAGAAAACCAACTTATGCTTGCTTAAGGGGAAAGGTGAGTTGGGGTGCTGCATAAAACCAGAGATTGAAATGAGCACAGATAAAGTTCCTTAAGCCAAATATGGAATAGACAAGAGCTACTCCTTGCTCAACGAAATGGACTCAACACCCCATATTAAACGCCTAAGAATCTACCTGACTAGTAAGTATCTTAAAACCTATGGATTGCTATGTCTCCAAAAGAGAATCAAGCGTGTGTACAGGGGCATAAACGCAGCAGTGATAGGATTGGAGAGGTTCGGTGAGCAAATGAAGACCCTTTGAAGTCATATTGCATGGTACCCATTCCACGGGTCTCAACTCTCCAGGTTTAAGGTATTCTTCCTTCAGCTAAAACATGCATGTGGAACCCAGAGTATGATCAACCGCGTGAACGGGAGACGTGTTCAAATATGTCTCAGTTTTCGTACCCTGGTACTCGGGTGCAACATTCCAGACGCTTTACTAACACTCTCCCGACTTGGAGAGTCAGTCCCTTTAACCTCCTGTTTGGCCCAGTTTGCAATTTCTGCGGAAGATGAACAGGAATAGGGAGAACCAATGAGAAACTAGATGGAGGTGTGTGGACGGGCAAATTTAACTCTCATTTCCCACCAGGAAGAGGAAATAACCAAAGGCTCAGCGTGCCGTGCCGGAACCAGATTAGGGCCTGAAGCCATCCTGCAGTGTTGCGGCCAGGTCACAAGAAAGCAAGTTGAAGAAAGGAGCTCAGGGGCACTGTAATTCACAAACCTGCAGAGTTATAAATGACAGCTATCGTCCAAAAATATACTGAAGTAAGGCTGCCAAGAGGACTTGAAAGCGGGGTAGAATTGCAGGAAACCGATTTCAGGTGGTAGACTGGAATTGCATTGAAAGCATAGGAAAAGAGGCAGAACGTCCACAATGATGCACTTGGCCAAAAAGGGCGTATGCGTTATTTCCTGAACGCATACGCCCTTTTTGGCCAACCAAGAAAGCTTGCAAAGGAAATCTGCACTACAATGAAGTCTCATTTCCCCCCGGTCAAAAGGGCCATCTGAAAAAAGTGTAAAATCCAGAAAGGCAGGACAGGCCATGGAGAACTGGGAGCCTTGTTATGCTGACGGGCGGGATGTAAATTGCCAACAGACACTCGGGAGAAGTGTATGGTGTTTCCTGAAACATCTAAAAAACAAAGCAACAGAGCCTAGGGCACTTCCACTTATGGTCCTATAGCTTAGGGAAATTAAAATCAAAAAGACACAGCCACCCCAAAGTTTGGGACGCCTCTGTTTACAAGAACCTCGTTTACCGTACAAGTTCAATATCACAGAAAGTGAAAAATGGATAAAGAACTTGTGGTACTTACGTACAATGCAGTATCACTCAGCAATGAAATCTATGTCATCAGGCCCGTAGCAGCATAATGAGTGGATTCAGGTACGATGATTCTAACTGAAATAAGTCACACAGAAAAAGAAACATCATAAGATATCACTAATACACGGAATGTAAACTTGGCTACACAGCAACTGAATTCCAAAACAGAACAGGGTCTCAAATGTAGAAAACCAACTTATGCTTGCTTAAGGGGAAAGGTGAGTTGGGGTGCTGCATAAAACCAGAGATTGAAATGAGCACAGATAAAGTTCCTTAAGCCAAATATGGAATAGACAAGAGCTACTCCTTGCTCAACGAAATGGACTCAACACCCCATATTAAACGCCTAAGAATGTACCTGACTAGTAAGTATCTTAAAACCTATGGATTGCTATGTCTCCAAAAGAGAATCAAGCGTGTGTACAGGGGCATAAACGCAGCAGTGATAGGATTGGAGAGGTTCGGTGAGCAAATGAAGACCCTTTGAAGTCATATTGCATGGTACCCATTTCACGGGTTTCAACTCTCCAGGTTTAAGGTATTCTTCCTACAGCTAAAACATGCATGTGGAACCCAGAGTATGATCAACCATGTGATCGGGAGACGTGTTCAAATATGTCTCAGTTTTCGTACCCTGGTACTCGGGTACAACATTCCAGACGCTTTACTAACACTCTCCCGACTTGGAGAGTCAGTCCCTTTAACCTCCTGTTTGGCCCAGTTTGCAATTTCTGCGGAAGATGAACAGGAATAGCGAGAACCAATGAGAGACTAGCTGGAGGTGTCTGGACGGGCAAATTTAACTCTCATTTCCCACCAGGAAGAGGAATTAACCAAAGGCTCATCGTGCCGTGCCGGAACCAGATTAGGGCCTGAAGCCATCCTGCGGTGTTGCGGCCAGGTCACAAGAAAGCGAGTTGAAGAAAGGAGCTCAGGGGCACTGTAATTCACAAACCTGCAGAGTTATAAATGACAGCTATCGTCCAAAAATATACTGAAGTAAGGCTGCCAAGAGGACTTGAAAGCGGGGCAAAATTGCAGGAAACCGATTTCAGGAGGTAGACTGGAATTGCATTGAAAGCATAGGAAAAGAGGCAGAACGTCCACAATGATGCACTTGGCCAAAAAGGGCGTATGCGTTTTTTCCTGAATATATTCAGGAAAAAACGCATACGCCCTTTTTGGCCAACCAAGCAAGCTTGCAAAGGAAATCTGCACTACAATGAAGTCTCACTTCCCCCCGGTCAAAAGGGCCATCTGAAAAAAGTGTAAAATCCAGAAAGGCAGGACAGGCCATGGAGAATTGGGAGCCTTGTTATGCTGATGGGCGGGATGTAAATTGCCAACAGCCACTCGGGAGAAGTGTATGGTGTTTCCTGAAACATCTAAAAAACAAAGCAACAGAGCCTAGGGCACTTCCACTTATGGTCCTATAGCTTAGGGAAATTAAAATCAAAAAGACACAGCCACCCCAAAGTTTGGGACGCCTCTGTTTACAAGAACCTCATTTACCGTACAAGTTCAATATCACAGAAAGTAAAAAATGGATAAAGAACTTGTGGTACTTACGTTACAATGCAGTATCGCTCAGCAATGAAATCGATGTCATCAGGCCTGTAGCAGCATAATGAGTGGATTCAGGTACGATGATTCTAACTGAAATAAGTCACACAGAAAAAGAAACATCATAAGATATCACTAATACACGGAATGTAAACTTGGCTACACAGGAACTGAATTCCAAAACAGAACAGGGTCTCAAATTTAGAAAACCAACTTATGCTTGCTAAAGGGGAAAGGTGAGTTGGGGTGCTGCATAAAACCAGAGATTGAAATGAGCACAGATAAAGTTCCTTAAGCCAAATATGGAATAGACAAGAGCTACTCCTTGCTCAACGAAATGGACTCAACACCCCATATTAAACGCCTAAGAATGTACCTGACTAGTAAGTATCTTAAAACCTATGGATTGCTATGTCTCCAAAAGAGAATCAAGCGTGTGTACAGGGGCATAAACGCAGCAGTGATAGGATTAGAGAGGTTCGGTGAGCAAATGAAGACCCTTTGAAGTCATATTGCATGGTACCCATTCCACGGGTCTCAACTCTCTAGGTTTAAGGTATTCTTCCTTCAGCTAAAACATGCATGTGGAACCCAGAGTATGATCAACCGTGTGAACGGGAGACGTGTTCAAATATGTCTCAGTTTTCCTCCCCTGGTACTCGGGTGCAACATTCCAGACGCTTTACTAACACTCTCCCGACTTGGAGAGTCAGTCCCTTTAACCTCCTGTTTGGCCCAGTTTGCAATTTCTGCGGAAGATGAACAGGAATAGCGAGAACCAATGAGAGACTAGCTGGAGGTGTCTGGACGGGCAAACTTAACTCTCATTTCCCACCAGGAAGAGGAAATAACCAAAGGCTCAACGTGCCGTGCCAGAACCAGATTAGGGCCTGAAGCCATCCTGCGGTGTTGCGGCCAGGTCACAAGAAAGCGAGTTGAAGAAAGGAGCTCAGGGGCACTGTAATTCACAAACTTGCAGACTTATAAATGACAGCTATCATCCAAAAATATACGGAAGTAAGGCTGCCAAGAGGACTTGAAAGCGGGGCAGAATTGCAGGAAACCGATTTCAGGAGGTAGACTGGAATTGCATTGAAAGCATAGGAAAAGAGGCAGAACGTCCACAATGATGCACTTGGCCAAAAAGGGCGTATGCGTTTTTTCCTGAATATATTCAGGAAAAAACGCATACGCCCTTTTTGGCCAACCAAGCAAGCTTGCAAAGGAAATCCGCACTACAATGAAGTCTCACTTCCCCCCGGTCAAAAGGGCCATCTGAAAAAAGTGTAAAATCCAGAAACGCAGGACAGGCCATGGAGAACTGGGAGCCTTGTTATGCTGATGGGCGGGATGTAAATTGCCAACAGACACTCGGGAGAAGTGTATGGTGTTTCCTGAAACATCTAAAAAACAAAGCAACACAGCCTAGGGCACTTCCACTTATGGTCCTATAGCTTAGGGAAATTAAAATCAAAAAGACACAACCACCCCAAAGTTTGGGACGCCTCTGTTTACAAGAACCTCGTTTACAGTACAAGTTCAACATCGCAGAAAGTGAAAAATGGATAAAGAAGTTGTGGTATTTACTTACAAAGCAATATAACTCAGCAATGAAATCTATGTCATCAGGCCCTTAGCAGCACAATGAGTGGATTCAGGTATGATGATTCTAACTGAAATAAGTCACACAGAAAAAGAAACCTCATAAGATATCAGTAATACACGGAATGTAAACTTGGCTACACAGGAACTGAATTACAGAACAGAACAGGGTCTCAAATTTAGAAAACCAACTTATGTTTGCTTAAGGGGAAAGGTGAGTTGGGGTGCTGCATAAAACCAGAGATTGAAATGAGCACAGATAAAGTTCCTTAAGCCAAATATGGAATAGACAAGAGCTACTCCTTGCTCAACGAAATGGACTCAACACCGCATATTAAACGCCTAAGAATGTACCTGACTCTTAAGTATCTTAAAACCTATGGATTGCTATGTCTCCAAAAGAGAATCAAGCATGTGTACAGGGGCATAAACGCAGCAGTGATAGGATTGGAGAGGTTCGGTGAGCAAATGAAGACCCTTTGAAGTCATATTGCATGGTACCCATTCCACGGGTTTCAACTACCCAGGTTTAAGGTATTCTTCCTTCAGCTAAAACATGCATGTGGAACCTAGAGTATGATCAACCATGTGATCGGGAGACGTGTTCAAATATGTCTCAGTTTTCGTACCCTGGTACTCGGGTGCAACATTCCAGACGCTTTACTAACACTCTCCCCACTTGGAGAGTCAGTCCCTTTAACCTCCTGTTTGGCCCAGTTTGCAATTTCTGCGGAAGATGAACAGGAATAGCGAGAACCAATGAGAAACTAGCTGGAGGTGTCTGGACGGGCAAATTTAACTCTAATTTCCCACAAGGAAGAGGAAGTAACCAAAGGCTCAGCGTGCCGTGCCGGAAACAGATTAGGGCCTGAAGCCATCCTGCGGTGTTGCGGCTAGCTCACAAGAAAGCGAGTTGAAGAAAGGAGCTGAGGGGCACTGTAATTCACAAACCTGCAGAGTTATAAATGACAGCTATCGTCCAAAAATATACTGAAGTAAGGCTGCCAAGAGGACTTGAAAGCGGGGCAGAATTGCAGGAAACCGATTTCAGGAGGTAGACTGGAATTGCATTGAAAGCATAGGTAAAGAGGCAGAACGTCCACAATGATGCACTTGGCCAAAAAGGGCGTATGCATTTTTTCCTGAATATATTCAGGAAAAAACGCATACGCCCTTTTTGGCCAACCAAGCAAACTTGCAAAGGAAATCTGCACTACAATGAAGTCTCACTTCCCCCAGGTCAAAAGGGCCATCTGAAAAAAGTGTAAAATCCAGAAAGGCAGGACAGGCCATGGAGAACTGGGAGCCTTGTTATGCTGATGGGCGGGATGGAAATTGCCAACAGACACTCGGGAGAAGTGTATGGTGTTTCCTGAAACATCTATAAAACAAAGCAACAGAGCCTAGGGCACTTCCACTTATGGTCCTATAGCTTAGGGAAATTAAAATCAAAAAGACACAGCCACCCCAAAGTTTGGGACGCCTCTGTTTACAAGAACCTCGTTTACCGTACAAGTTCAATATCACAGAAAGTGAAAAATGGATAAAGAACTTGTGGTACTTACGTACAATGCAGTATCACTCAGCAAAGAAATCTATGTCATCAGGCCCGTACCAGCATAATGAGTGGATTCAGATATGATGATTCTAACTGAAATAAGTCACACAGAAAAAGAAACATCATAAGATATCACTAATACACGGAATGTAAACTTGGCTACACAGGAACTGAATTCCAAAACAGAACAGGGTCTCAAATTTAGAAAACTAACTTATGCTTGCTTAAGGGGAAAGGTGAGTTGGGGTGCTGCATAAAACCAGAGATTGAAATGAGCACAGATAAAGTTCCTTAAGCCAAATATGGAATAGACAAGAGCTACTCCTTGCTCAACGAAATGGACTCAACACCCCATATTAAACGCCTAAGAATGTACCTGACTAGTAAGTATCTTAAAACCTATGGATTGCTATGTCTCCAAAAGAGAATCAAGCATGTGTACAGGGGCATAAACGCAGCAGTGATAGGATTGGAGAGGTTCGGTGAGCAAATGAAGACCCTTTGAAGTCATATTGCATGGTACCCATTACACGGGTCTCAACTCTCCAGGTTTAAGGTATTCTTCCTTCAGCTAAAACATGCATGTGGAACCCAGAGTATGATCAACCATGTGATCGGGAGACGTGTTCAAATATGTCTCAGTTTTCGTACCCTGGTACTCGGGTACAACATTCCAGACGCTTTACTAACACTCTCCCGACTTGGAGAGTCAGTCCCTTTAACCTCCTGTTTGGCCCAGTTTGCAATTTCTGCGGAAGATGAACAGGAATAGCGAGAACCAATGAGAGACTAGCTGGAGGTGTCTGGACGGGCAAATTTAACTCTCATTTCCCACCAGGAAGAGGAATTAACTAAAGGCTCATCTTGCCGTGCCGGAACCAGATTAGGGCCTGAAGCCATCCTGCGGTGTTGCGGCCAGGTCACAAGAAAGCGAGTTGAAGAAAGGAGCTCAGGGGCACTGTAATTCACAAACCTGCAGAGTTATAAATGACAGCTATCGTCCAAAAATATACTGAAGTAAGGCTGCCAAGAGGACTTGAAAGCGGGGCAAAATTGCAGGAAACCGATTTCAGGAGGTAGACTGGAATTGCATTGAAAGCATAGGAAAAGAGGCAGAACGTCCACAATGATGCACTTGGCCAAAAAGGGCGTATGCGTTTTTTCCTGAATATATTCAGGAAAAAACGCATACGCCCTTTTTGGCCAACCAAGCAAGCTTGCAAAGGAAATCTGCACTACAATGAAGTCTCACTTCCCCCCGGTCAAAAGGGCCATCTGAAAAAAGTGTAAAATCCAGAAAGGCAGGACAGGCCATGGAGAACTGGGAGCCTTGTTATGCTGATGGGCGGGATGGAAATTGCCAACAGACACTCGGGAGAAGTGTATGGTGTTTCCTGAAACATCTAAAAAACAAAGCAACAGAGCCTAGGGCACTTCCACTTATGGTCCTATAGCTTAGGGAAATTAAAATCAAAAAGACACAGCCACCCCAAAGTTTGGGACGCCTCTGTTTACAAGAACCTCATTTACCGTACAAGTTCAATATCACAGAAAGTAAAAAATGGATAAAGAACTTGTGGTACTTACGTTACAATGCAGTATCGCTCAGCAATGAAATCGATGTCATCAGGCCCGTAGCAGCATAATGAGTGGATTCAGGTACGATGATTCTAACTGAAATAAGTCACACAGAAAAAGAAACATCATAAGATATCACTAATACACGGAATGTAAACTTGGCTACACAGGAACTGAATTCCAAAACAGAACAGGGTCTCAAATTTAGAAAACCAACTTATGCTTGCTAAAGGGGAAAGGTGAGTTGGGGTGCTGCATAAAACCAGAGATTGAAATGAGCACAGATAAAGTTCCTTAAGCCAAATATGGAATAGACAAGAGCTACTCCTTGCTCAACGAAATGGACTCAACACCCCATATTAAACGCCTAAGAATGTACCTGACTAGTAAGTATCTTAAAACCTATGGATTGCTATGTCTCCAAAAGAGAATCAAGCGTGTGTACAGGGGCATAAACGCAGCAGTGATAGGATTAGAGAGGTTTGGTGAGCAAATGAAGACCCTTTGAAGTCATATTGCATGGTACCCATTCCACGGGTCTCAACTCTCCAGGTTTAAGGTATTCTTCCTACAGCTAAAACATGCATGTGGAACCCAGAGTATGATCAACCGTGTGAACGGGAGACGTGTTCAAATATGTCTCAGTTTTCCTCCCCTGGTACTCGGGTGCAACATTCCAGACGCTTTACTAACACTCTCCCGACTTGGAGAGTCAGTCCCTTTAACCTCCTGTTTGGCCCAGTTTGCAATTTCTGCGGAAGATGAACAGGAATAGCGAGAACCAATGAGAGACTAGCTGGAGGTGTCTGTACGGGCAAAATTAACTCTCATTTCCCACCAGGAAGAGGAAATAACCAAAGGCTCAACGTGCCGTGCCAGAACCAGATTAGGGCCTGAAGCCATCCTGCGGTGTTGCGGCCAGGTCACAAGAAAGCGAGTTGAAGAAAGGAGCTCAGGGGCACTGTAATTCACAAACATGCAGACTTATAAATGACAGCTATCGTCCAAAAATATACGGAAGTAAGGCTGCCAAGAGGACTTGAAAGCGGGGCAGAATTGCAGGAAACCGATTTCAGGAGGTAGACTGGAATTGCATTGAAAGCATAGGAAAAGAGGCAGAACGTCCACAATGATGCACTTGGCCAAAAAGGGCGTATGCGTTTTTTCCTGAATATATTCAGGAAAAAACGCATACGCCCTTTTTGGCCAACCAAGCAAGCTTGCAAAGGAAATCCGCACTACAATGAAGTCTCACTTCCCCCCGGTCAAAAGGGCCATCTGAAAAAAGTGTAAAATCCAGAAACGCAGGACAGGCCATGGAGAACTGGGAGCCTTGTTATGCTGATGGGCGGGATGTAAATTGCCAACAGACACTCGGGAGAAGTGTATGGTGTTTCCTGAAACATCTAAAAAACAAAGCAACACAGCCTAGGGCACTTCCACTTATGGTCCTATAGCTTAGGGAAATTAAAATCAAAAAGACACAGCCACCCCAAAGTTTGGGACGCCTCTGTTTACAAGAACCTCGTTTACAGTACAAGTTCAACATCGCAGAAAGTGAAAAATGGATAAAGAAGTTGTGGTATTTACTTACAAAGCAATATAACTCAGCAATGAAATCTATGTCATCAGGCCCTTAGCAGCACAATGAGTGGATTCAGGTATGATGATTCTAACTGAAATAAGTCACACAGAAAAAGAAACCTCATAAGATATCAGTAATACACGGAATGTAAACTTGGCTACACAGGAACTGAATTACAGAACAGAACAGGGTCTCAAATTTAGAAAACCAACTTATGCTTGCTTAAGGGTAAAGGTGAGTTGGGGTGCTGCATAAAACCAGAGATTGAAATGAGCACAGATAAAGTTCCTTAAGCCAAATATGGAATAGACAAGAGCTACTCCTTGCTCAACGAAATGGACTCAACACCGCATATTAAACGCCTAAGAATGTACCTGACTCTTAAGTATCTTAAAACCTATGGATTGCTATGTCTCCAAAAGAGAATCAAGCATGTGTACAGGGGCATAAACGCAGTAGTGATAGGATTGGAGAGGTTCGGTGAGCAAATGAAGACTCTTTGAAGTCATATTGCCTGGTACCCATTCCACGCGTTTCAACTACCCAGGTTTAAGGTATTCTTCCTTCAGCTAAAACATGCATGTGGAACCTAGAGTATGATCAACCATGTGATCGGGAGACGTGTTCAAATATGTCTCAGATTTCGTACCCTGGTACTCGGGTGCAACATTCCAGACGCTTTACTAACACTCTCCCGACTTGGAGAGTCAGTCCCTTTAACCTCCTGTTTGGCCCAGTTTGCAATTTCTGCGGAAGATGAACAGGAATAGTGAGAACCAATGAGAGACTAGCTGGAGGTGTCTGGACGGGCAAATTTAACTCTCATTTCCCACCAGGAAGAGGAAATAACCAAAGGCTCAGCGTGCCGTGCCGGAACCAGATTAGGGCCTGAAGCCATCCTGCGGTGTTGCGGCCAGCTCACAAGAAAGCGAGTTGAAGAAACGAACTCAGGGGCACTGTAATTCACAAACCTGCAGAGTTATAAATGACAGCTATCGTCCAAAAATATACTGAAGTAAGGCTGCCAAGAGGACTTGAAAGCGGGGCAGAATTGCAGGAAACCGATTTCAGGAGGTAGACTGGAATTGCATTGAAAGCATAGGAAAAGAGGCAGAACGTCCACAATGATGCACTTGGTCAAAAAGGGCGTATGCGTTTTTTCCTGAATATATTCAGGAAAAAACGCATACGCCCTTTTTGGCCAACCAAGCAAGCTTGGAAAGGAAATCTGCACTACAATGAAGTCTCACTTCCCCCCGGTCAAAAGGGCCATCTGAAAAAAGTGTAAAATCCAGAAAGGCAGGACAGGTCATGGAGAACTGGGAGCCTTGTTATGCTGATGGGCGGGATGTAAATTGCCAACAGACACTCGGGAGAAGTGTATGGTGTTTCCTGAAACATCTAAAAAACAAAGCAACAGAGCCTAGGGCACTTCCACTTATGGTCCTATAGCTTAGGGAAATTAAAATCAAAAAGACACAGCCATCCCAAAGTTTGGGACGCCTCTGTTTACAAGAACCTCGTTTACCGTAAAAGTTCAATATCACAGAAAGTGAAAAATGGATAAAGAACTTGTGGTACTTACGTTACAATGCAGTATCGCTCAGCAATGAAATCAATGTCATCAGGCCCGTAGCAGCATAATGAGTGGATTCAGGTACGATGATTCTAACTGAAATAAGTCACACAGAAAAAGAAACATCATAAGATATCACCAATACACGGAATGTAAACTTGTCTACACAGGAACTGAATTCCAAACAGAACAGGGTCTCAAATTTAGAAAACCAACTTATGCTTGCTTAAGGGGAAAGGTGAGTTGGGGTGCTGCATAAAACCAGAGATTGAAATGAGCACAGATAAAGTTCCTTAAGCCAAATATGGAATAGACAAGAGCTACTCCTTGCTCAACGAAATGGACTCAACACCGCATATTAAACGCCTAAGAATGTACCTGACTAGTAAGTATCTTAAAACCTATGGATTGCTATGTCTCCGAAAGAGAATCAAGCATGTGTACAGGGGCATAAACACAGTAGTGATAGGATTGGAGAGGTTCGGTGAGCAAATGAAGACCCTTTGAAGTCATATTGCATGGTACCCATTCCACGTGTCTCACCTACCCAGGTTTAAGGTATTCTTCCTTCAGCTAAAACATGCATGTGGAACCTAGAGTATGATCAACCATGTGATCGGGAGACGTGTTCAAATATGTCTCAGTTTTCCTCCCCTGGTACTCAGGTGCAACATTCCAGACGCTTTACTAACACTCTCCCGACTTGGAGAGTCAGTCCCTTTAACCTCCTGTTTGGCCCAGTTTGCAATTTCTGCAGAAGATGAACAGGAATAGCGAGAACCAATGAGAGACTAGCTGGAGGTGTCTGGACGGGCAAATTTAACTCTCATTTCCCAACAGGAAGAGGAATTAACCAAAGGCTCAGCGTGCCGTGCCGGAACCAGATTAGGGCCTGAAGCCATCCTGCGGTGTTGCGGCCAGGTCACAAGAAAGCGAGTTGAAGAAAGGAGCTCAGGGGCACTGTAATTCACAAACCTGCAGAGTTATAAATGACAGCTATCGTCCAAAACTATACTGAAGTAAGGCTGCCAAGAGGACTTGAAAGCGGGGAAGAATTGCAGGAAACCGATTTCAGGAGGTAGACTGGAATTGCATTGAAAGCATAGGAAAAGAGGCAGAACGTCCACAATGATGCACTTGGCCAAAAAGGGCGTATGCGTTTTTTCCTGAATATATTCAGGAAAAAACGCATACGCCCTTTTTGGCCAACCAAGCAAGCTTGCAAAGGAAATCTTCACTACAATGAAGTCTCACTTCCCCCCGGTCAAAAGGGCCATCTGAAAAAAGTGTAAAATCCAGAAAGGCAGGACAGGCCATGGAGAACTGGGAGCCTTGTTATGCTGATGGGCGGGATGTAAATTGCCAACAGACACTCGGGAGAAGTGTATGGTGTTTCCTGAAACATCTAAAAAACAAAGCAACAGAGCCTAGGGCACTTCCACTTATGGTCGTATAGCTTAGGGAAATTAAAATCAAAAAGACACAGCCACCCCAAAGTTTGGGACGCCTCTGTTTACAAGAACCTCGTTTACAGTACAAGTTCAACATCGCAGAAAGTGAAAAATGGATAAAGAACTTGTGGTATTTACTTACAAAGCAATATAACTCAGCAATGAAATCTATGTCATCAGGCCCTTAGCAGCACAATGAGTGGATTCAGGTATGATGATTCTAACTGAAATAAGTCACAGAGAAAAAGAAACATCATAAGATATCAGTAATACACGGAATGAAAACTTGGCTACACAGGAACTGAATTACAGAACAGAACAGGGTCTCAAATTTAGAAAACCTACTTATGTTTGCTAAAGGGGAAAGGTGAGTTGGGGTGCTGCATAAAACCAGAGATTGAAATGAGCACAGATAAAGTTCCTAAGCCAAATATGGAATAGACAAGAGCTACTCCTTGCTCAACGAAATGGACTCAACACCCCATATTAAACGCCTAAGAATGTACCTGACTCTTAAGTATCTTAAAACCTATGGATTGCTATGTCTCCGAAAGAGAATCAAGCATGTATACAGGGGCATAAACGCAGCAGTGATAGGATTGGAGAGGTTCGGTGAGCAAATGAAGACTCTTTGAAGTCATATTGCATGGTACCCATTCCACGTGTTTCAACTACCCAGGTTTAAGGTATTCTTCCTTCAGCTAAAACATGCATGTGGAACCTAGAGTATGATCAACCATGTGATCGGGAGACGTGTTCAAATATGTCTCAGTTTTCGTACCCTGGTACTCGGGTGCAACATTCCAGACGCTTTACTAACACTCTCCCGACTTGGAGAGTCAGTCCCTTTAACCTCCTGTTTGGCCCAGTTTGCAATTTCTGCGGAAGATGAACAAGAATAGCGAGAACCAATGAGAGACTAGCTGGAGGTGTCTGGACGGGCAAATTTAACTCTCATTTCCCACCAGGAAGAGGAATTAACCAAAGGCTCAGCGTGCCGTGCCGGAACCAGATTAGGGCCTGAAGCCATCCTGCGGTGTTGCGGCCAGCTCACAAGAAAGCGAGTTGAAGAAACGAACTCAGGGGCACTGTAATTCACAAACCTGCAGAGTTATAAATGACAGCTATCGTCCAAAAATATACTGAAGTAAGGCTGCCAAGAGGACTTGAAAGCTGGGCAGAATTGCAGGAAACCGATTTCAGGAGGTAGACTGGAATTGCATTGAAAGCATAGGAAAAGAGGCAGAACGTCCACAATGATGCACTTGGTCAAAAAGGGCGTATGCGTTTTTTCCTGAATATATTCAGGAAAAAACGCATACGCCCTTTTTGGCCAACCAAGCAAGCTTGGAAAGGAAATCTGCACTACAATGAAGTCTCACTTCCCCCCGTCAAAAGGGACATCTGAAAATAGTGTAAAATCCAGAAAGGCAGGACAGGCCATGGAGAACTGGGAGCCTTGTTATGCTGATGGGCGGGATGTAAATTGCCAACAGACACTCGGGAGAAGTGTATGGTGTTTCCTGAAACATCTAAAAAACAAAGCAACAGAGCCTAGGGCACTTCCACTTATGGTCCTATAGCATAGGGAAATTAAATTCAAAAAGACACAGCCATCCCAAAGTTTGGGACGCCTCTGTTTACAAGAACCTCGTTTACCGTAAAAGTTCAATATCACAGAAAGTGAAAAATGGATAAAGAACTTGTGGTACTTACGTTACAATGCAGTATCGCTCAGCAATGAAATCGATGTCATCAGGCCCGTAGCAGCATAATGAGTGGATTCAGGTACGATGATTCTAACTGAAATAAGTCACACAGAAAAAGAAACATCATAAGATATCACTAATACACGGAATGTAAACTTGGCTACACAGGAACTGAATTCCAAACGGAACAGGGTCTCAAATTTAGAAAACCAACTTATGCTTGCTAAAGGGGAAAGGTGAGTTGGGGTGCTGCATAAAACCAGAGATTGAAATGAGCACAGATAAAGTTCCTTAAGCTAAATATGGAATAGACAAGAGCTACTCCTTGCTCAACGAAATGGACTCAACACCCCATATTAAACGCCTAAGAATGTACCTGACTAGTAAGTATCTTAAAACCTATGGATTGCTATGTCTCCAAAAGAGAATCAAGCGTGTGTACAGGGGCATAAATGCACCAGTGATAGGATTAGAGAGGTTCGGTGAGCAAATGAAGACCCTTTGAAGTCATATTGCATGGTACCCATTCCACGGGTCTCAACTCTCCAGGTTTAAGGTATTCTTCCTTCAGCTAAAACATGCATGTGGAACCCAGAGTATGATCAACCGTGTGAACGGGAGACGTGTTCAAATATGTCTCAGTTTTCCTCCCCTGGTACTCGGGTGCAACATTCCAGACGCTTTACTAACACTCTCCCCACTTGGAGAGTCAGTCCCTTTAACCTCCTGTTTGGCCCAGTTTGCAATTTCTGCGAAAGATGAACAGGAATAGGGAGAACCAATGAGAGACTAGCTGGAGGTGTCTGGACGGGCAAACTTAACTCTCATTTCCCACCAGGAAGAGGAAATAACCAAAGGCTCAGCGTGCCGTGCCAGAACCAGATTAGGGCCTGAAGCCATCCTGCGGTGTTGCGGCCAGCTCAAAAGAAAGCGAGTTGAAGAAAGGAGCTCAGGGGCACTGTAATTCACAAACCTGCAGACTTATAAATGACAGCTATCGTCCAAAAATATACTGAAGTAAGGCTGCCAAGAGGACTTGAAAGCGGGGCAGAATTGCAGGAAACCGATTTCAGGAGGTAGACTGGAATTGCATTGAAAGCATAGGAAAAGAGGCAGAACGTCCACAATGATGCACTTGGCCAAAAAGGGCGTATGCGTTTTTTCCTGAATATATTCAGGAAAAAACGCATACGCCCTTTTTGGCCAACCAAGCAAGCTTGCAAAGGAAATCTGCACTACAATGAAGTCTCACTTCCCCCCGGTCAAAAGGGCCATCTGAAAAAAGTGTAAAATCCAGAAAGGCAGGACAGGCCATGGAGAACTGGGAGCCTTGTTATGCTGATGGGCGGGATGGAAATCAGCAACAGACACTCGGGAGAAGTGTATGGTGTTTCCTGAAACATCTAAAAAACAAAGCAACAGAGCCTAGGGCACTTCCACTTATGGTCCTATAGCTTAGGGAAATTAAAATCAAAAAGACACAGCCACCCCAAAGTTTGGGACGCCTCTGTTTACAAGAACCTCGTTTACAGTACAAGTTCAACATCGCAGAAAGTGAAAAATGGATAAAGAAGTTGTGGTATTTACTTACAAAGCAATATCACTCAGCAATGAAATCTATGTCATCAGGCCCATAGTAGCACAATGAGTGGATTCAGGTATGATAATTCTAACTGAAATAAGTCACACAGAAAAAGAAACCTCATAAGTTATCAGTAATACACGGAATGTAAACTTGGCTACACAGGAACTGAATTACAGAACAGAACAGGGTCTCAAATTTAGAAAACCAACTTATGCTTGCTTAAGGGTAAAGGTGAGTTGGGGTGCTGCATAAAACCAGAGATTGAAATGAGCACAGATAAAGTTCCTTAAGCCAAATATGGAATAGACAAGAGCTACTCCTTGCTCAACGAAATGGACTCAACACCCCATATTAAACGCCTAAGAATGTACCTGACTAGTAAGTATCTTAAAACCTATGGATTGCTATGTCTCCGAAAGAGAATCAAGCATGTGTACAGGGGCACAAACACAGTAGTGATAGGATTGGAGAGGTTCGGTGAGCAAATGAAGACCCTTTGAAGTCATATTGCATGGTACCCATTCCACGTGTCTCACCTACCCAGGTTTAAGGTATTCTTCCTTCAGCTAAAACATGTATGTGGAACCTAGAGTATGATCAACCATGTGATCGGGAGACGTGTTCAAATATGTCTCAGTTTTCCTCCCCTGGTACTCAGGTGCAACATTCCAGACGCTTTACTAACACTCTCCCGACTTGGAGAGTCAGTCCCTTTAACCTCCTGTTTGGCCCAGTTTGCAGTTTCTGCAGAAGATGAACAGGAATAGCGAGAACCAATGAGAGAGTAGCTGGAGGTGTCTGGACGGGCAAATTTAACTCTCATTTCCCACCAGGAAGAGGAAATAACCAAAGGCTCAGCGTGCCATGCCAGAACCAGATTAGGGCCTGAAGCCATCCTGCGGTGTTGCGGCCAGGTCACAAGAAAGCGAGTTGAAGAAAGGAGCTCAGGGGCACTGTAATTCACAAACATGCAGAGTTATAAATGACAGCTATCGTCCAAAAATATACTGAAGTAAGGCTGCCAAGAGGACTTGAAAGCGGGGCAGAATTGCAGGAAACCGATTTCAGGAGGTAGACTGGAATTGCATTGAACGCATAGGAAAAGAGCAGAACGTCCACAATGATGCACTTGGCCAAAAAGGGCGTATGCGTTTTTTCCTGAATATATTCAGGAAAAAACGCATACGCCCTTTTTGGCCAACAAAGGAAACTTGCAAAGGAAATCTGCACTACAATGAAGTCTCACTTCCCCCAGGTCAAAAGGGCCATCTGAAAAAAGTGTAAAATCCAGAAAGGCAGGACAGGCCATGGAGAACTGGGAGCCTTGTTATGCTGATGGGCGGGATGTAAATTGCCAATAGACTCTCGGGAGAAGTGTATGGTGTTTCCTGAAACATCTAAAAAACAAAGCAACAGAGCCTAGGGCACTTCCACTTATGGTCCTATAGCTTAGGGAAATTAAAATCAAAAAGACACAGCCACCCCAAAGTTTGTGCCGCCTCTGTTTACAAGAACATCGTTTACAGTACAAGTTCAACATCGCAGAAAGTGAAAAATGGATAAAGAAGTTGTGGTATTTACTTACAAAGCAATATCACTCAGCAATGAAATCTATGTCATCAGGCCCTTAGCAGCACAATGAGTGGATTCAGGTATGATGATTCTAACTGAAATAAGTCACACAGAAAAAGAAACATCATAAGATATCACTAATACACGGAATGTAAACTTGGCTACACAGGAACTGAATTCCAAAACAGAACAGGGTCTCAAATTTAGAAAACCAACTTATGCTTGCTTAAGGGGAAAGGTGAGTTGGGGTGCTGCATAAAACCAGAGATTGAAATGAGCACAGATAAAGTTCCTTAAGCCAAATATGGAATAGACAAGAGCTACTCCTTGCTCAACGAAATGGACTCAACACCGCATATTAAACGCCTAAGAATGTACCTGACTAGTAAGTATCTTAAAACCTATGGATTGCTATGTCTCCAAAAGAGAATCAAGCGTGTGTACAGGGGCATAAACGCAGCAGTGATAGGATTGGAGAGGTTCAGTGAGCAAATGAAGACCCTTTGAAGTCATATTGCATGGTACCCATTCCACGTGTCTCACCTACCCAGGTTTAAGGTATTCTTCCTTCAGCTAAAACATGCATGTGGAACCTAGAGTATGATCAACCATGTGATCGGGAGACGTGTTCAAATATGTCTCCGTTTTCCTCCCCTGGTACTCAGGTGCAACATTCCAGACGCTTTACTAACCCTCTCCCGACTTGGAGAGTCAGTCCCTTTAACCTCCTGTTTGGCCCAGTTTGCAGTTTCTGCAGAAGATGAACAGGAATAGCGAGAACCAATGAGAGAGTAGCTGGAGGTGTCTGGACGGGCAAATTTAACTCTCATTTCCCACCAGGAAGAGGAAATAACCAAAGGCTCAGCGTGCCATGCCAGAACCAGATTAGGGCCTGAAGCCATCCTGCGGTGTTGCGGCCTGGTCACAAGAAAGCGAGTTGAAGAAAGGAGCTCAGGGGCACTGTAATTCACAAACCTGCAGAGTTATAAATGACAGCTATCGTCCAAAAATATACTGAAGTAAGGCTGCCAAGAGGACTTGAAAGTGGGGCAGAATTGCAGGAAACCGATTTCAGGAGGTAGACTGGAATTGCATTGAAAGCATAGGAAAACAGCAGAACGTCCACAATGATGCACTTGGCCAAAAAGGGCGTATGCGTTTTTTCCTGAATATATTCAGGAAAAAACGCATACGCCCTTTTTGGCCAACCAAGCAAGCTTGCAAAGGAAATCTGCACTACAATGAAGTCTCACTTCCCCCCGGTCAAAAGGGCCATCTGAAAAAAGTGTAAAATCCAGAAAGGCAGGACAGGCCATGGAGAACTGGGAGCCTTGTTATGCTGATGGCGGGATGTAAATTGCCAACAGACACTTGGGAGAAGTGTATGGTGTTTCCTGAAACATCTAAAAAACAAAGCAACAGAGCCTAGGGCACTTCCACTTATGGTCCTATAGCTTAGGGAAATTAAAATCAAAAAGACACAGCCACCCCAAAGTTTGGGACGCCTCTGTTTACAAGAACCTCGTTTACCGTACAAGTTCAATATCACAGAAAGTGAAAAATGGATAAAGAACTTGTGGTACTTACGTACAATGCAGTGTCACTCAGCAATGAAATCTATGTCATCAGGCCCGTAGCAGCATAATGAGTGGATTCAGGTACGATGATTCTAACTGAAATAAGTCACACAGAAAAAGAAACATCATAAGATATCACTAATACACTGAATGTAAACTTGGCTACACAGGAACTGAATTCCAAAACAGAACAGGGTCTCAAATGTAGAAAACTAACTTATTCTTGCTTAAGGGGAAAGGTGAGTTGGGGTGCTGCATAAAACCAGAGATTGAAATGAGCACAGATAAAGTTCCTTAAGCCAAATATGGAATAGACAAGAGCTACTCCTTGCTCAACGAAATGGACTCAACACCCCATATTAAACGCCTAAGAATGTACCTGACTAGTAAGTATCTTAAAACCTATGGATTGCTATGTCTCCATAAGAGAATCAAGCGTGTGTACAGGGGCATAAACGCAGCAGTGATAGGATTGGAGAGGTTCGGTGAGCAAATGAAGACCCTTTGAAGTCATATTGCATGGTACCCATTCCACGGGTCTCAACTCTCCAGGTTTAAGGTATTCTTCCTTCAGCTAAAACATGCATGTGGAACCCAGAGTATGATCAACCGTCTGAACGGGAGACGTGTTCATATATGTCTCCGTTTTCCTCCCCTGGTACTCGGGTGCAACATTCCAGACGCTTTACTAACACTCTCCCCACTTGGAGAGTCAGCGCCTTTAACCTCCTGTTTGGCCCAGTTTGCAATTTCTGCGGAAGATGAACAGGAATAGCGAGAACCAATGAGAGACTAGCTGGAGGTGTCTGGACGGGCAAATTTAACTCTCATTTCCCACCAGGAAGAAGAAATAACCAAAGGCTCAGCGTGCCGTGCCGGAACCAGATTAGGGCCTGAAGCCATCCTGCGGTGTTGCGGCCAGGTCACAAGAAAGCGAGTTGAAGAAAGGAGCTCAGGGGCACTGTAATTCACAAACCTGCAGAGTTATAAATGACAGCTATCGTCCAAAAATATACTGAAGTAAGGCTGCCAAGAGGACTTGAATGTGGGGCAGAATTGCAGGAAACCGATTTCAGGAGGTAGACTGGAATTGCATTGAAAGCATAGGAAAAGAGCAGAACGTCCACAATGATGCACTTGGCCAAAAAGGGCGTATGCGTTTTTTCCTGAATATATTCAGGAAAAAACGCATACGCCCTTTTTGGCCAACCAAGCAAGCTTGCAAAGGAAATCTGCACTACAATGAAGTCTCACTTCCCCCCGGTCAAAAGGGCCATCTGAAAAAAGTGTAAAATCCAGAAAGGCAGGACAGGCCATGGAGAACTTGGAGCCTTGTTATGCTGATGGTGGGATGTAAATTGCCAACAGCCACTCGGGAGAAGTGTATGGTGTTTCCTGAAACATCTAAAAAACAAAGCAACAGAGCCTAGGGCACTTCCACTTATGGTCCTATAGCTTAGGGAAATTAAAATCAAAAAGACACAGCCACCCCAAAGTTTGGGACGCCTCTGTTTACAAGAACCTCGTTTACCGTACAAGTTCAACATCGCAGAAAGTGAAAAATGGATAAAGAAGTTGTGGTATTTACTTACAAAGCAATATCACTCAGCCATGAAATCTATGTCATCAGGCCCTTAGCAGCACAATGAGTGGATTTAGGTATGATGATTCTAACTGAAATAAGTCACACAGAAAAAGAAACCTCATAAGATATCAGTAATACACGGAATGTAAACTTGGCTACACAGGAACTGAATTACAGAACAGAACAGGGTCTCAAATTTAGAAAACCAACTTATGCTTGCTTAAGGGGAAAGGTGAGTTGGGGTGCTGCATAAAACCAGAGATTGAAATGAGCACAGATAAAGTTCCTTAAGCCAAATATGGAATAGACAAGAGCTACTCCTTGCTCAACGAAATGGACTCAACACCGCATATTAAACGCCTAAGAATGTACCTGACTAGTAAGTATCTTAAAACCTATGGATTGCTATGTCTCCAAAAGAGAATCAAGCGTGTGTACAGGGGCATAAACGCAGCAGTGATAGGATTGGAGACGTTCGGTGAGCAAATGAAGACCCTTTGAAGTCATATTTCATGGTACCCATTCCACGGGTTTCAACTACCCAGGTTTAAGGTATTCTTCCTTCAGCTAAAACATGCATGTGGAACCTAGAGTATGATCAACCATGTGATCGGGAGACGTGTTCAAATATGTCTCAGTTTTCATACCCTGGTACTCGGGTGCAACATTCCAGACGCTTTACTAACACTCTCCCGACATGGAGAGTCAGTCCCTTTAACCTCCTGTTTGGCCCAGTTTGCAATTTCTGCGGAAGATGAACAGGAATAGGGAGAACCAATGAGAGACTAGCTGGAGGTGTCTGGACGGGCAAATTTAACTCTCATTTCCCACCAGGAAGAGGAATTAACCGAAGACTCAGCGTGCCGTGCCGGAACCAGACTAGGGCCTGAAGCCATCCTGCGGTGTTGCGGCCAGGTCACAAGAAAGCGAGTTGAAGAAAGGAGCTCAGGGGCACTGTAATTCACAAACCTGCAGAGTTATAAATGACAGCTATCGTCCAAAAATATACTGAAGTAAGGCTGCCAAGAGGACTTGAAAGCGGGGCAGAATTGCAGGAAACCGATTTCAGGAGGTAGACTGGAATTGCATTGAAAGCATAGGAAAAGAGGCAGAACGTCCACAATGATGCACTTGGCCAAAAAGGGCGTATGCGTTTTTTCCTGAATATATTCAGGAAAAAACGCATACGCCCTTTTTGGCCAACCAAGCAAACTTGCAAAGGAAATCTGCACTACAATGAAGTCTCACTTTCCCCAGGTCAAAAGGGGCATCTGAAAAAAATGTAAAATCCAGAAAGGCAGGACAGGCCATGGAGAACTGGGAGCCTTTTTATGCTGATGGGCGGGATGTAAATTGCCAACAGACACTCGGGAGAAGTGTATGGTGTTTCCTGAAACATCTAAAAAACAAAGCAACAGAGCCTAGGGCACTTCCACTTATGGTCCTATAGCTTAGGGAAATTAAAATAAAAAAGACACAGCCACCCCATAGTTTGGGACGCCTCTGTTTACAAGAACCTCGTTTACCGTACAAGTTCAATATCACAGAAAGTGAAAAATGGATAAAGAACTTGTGGTACTTACGTTACAATGCAGTATCGCTCAGCAATGAAATCGATGTCATCAGGCCTGTAGCAGCATAATGAGTGGATTCAGGTACGATGATTCTAACTGAAATAAGTCACACAGAAAAAGAAACATCATAAGATATCACTAATACACGGAATGTAAACTTGGCTACACAGGAACTGAATTCCAAAACAGAACAGGGTCTCAAATTTAGAAAACCAACTTATGCTTGCTTAAGGGGAAAGGTGAGTTGGGGTGCTGCATAAAACCAGAGATTGAAATGAGCACAGATAAAGTTCCTTAAGCCAAATATGGAATAGACAAGAGCTACTTCTTGCTCAACGAAATGGACTCAACACCCCATATTAAACGCCTAAGAATGTACCTGACTAGTAACTATCTTAAAACCTATGGATTGCTATGTCTCCAAAAGAGAATCAAGCGTGTGTACAGGGGCATAAACGCAGCAGTGATAGGATTGGAGAGGTTCGGTGAGCAAATGAAGACCCTTTGAAGTCATATTGCATGGTACCCATTCCACGGGTCTCAACTCTCCAGGTTTAAGGTATTCTTCCTTCAGCTAAAACATGCATGTGGAACCCAGAGTATGATCAACCGTGTGAACGGCAGACGGGTTCAAATATGTCTCAGTTTTCCTCCCCTGGTACTCGGGTGCAACATTCCAGACGCTTTACTAACACTCTCCCCACTTGGAGAGTCAGCGCCTTTAACCTCCTGTTTGGCCCAGTTTGCAATTTCTGCGGAAGATGAACAGGAATAGCGAGAACCAATGAGAGACTAGCTGGAGGTGTCTGGACGGGCAAATTTAACTCTCATTTCCCACCAGGAAGAGGAATTAACCAAAGGCTCAGCGTGCCGTGCCGGAACCAGATTAGGGCCTGAAGCCATCCTGCAGTGTTGCGGCCAGCTCACAAGAAAGCGAGTTGAAGAAAGGAGCTCAGGGGCACTGTAATTCACAAACCTGCAGAGTTATAAATGACAACTATCGTCCAAAAATATACTGAAGTAAGGCTGCCAAGAGGACTTGAAAGCGGGGCAGAATTGCAGGAAACCGATTTCAGGAGGTAGACTGGAATTGCATTGAAAGCATAGGAAAAGAGGCAGAACGTCCACAATGATGCACTTGGCCAAAAAGGGCGTATGCGTTTTTTCCTGAATATATTCAGGAAAAAACGCATACGCCCTTTTTGGCCAAACAAGCAAGCTTGCAAAGGAAATCTGGACTACAATGAAGTCTCACTTCCCCCCGGTCAAAAGGGCCATCTGAAAAAAGTGTAAAATCCAGAAAGGCAGGACAGGCCATGGAGAACTGGGAGCCTTGTAATGCTGATGGGCGGGATGTAAATTGCCAACAGACACTCGGGAGAAGTATATGGTGTTTCCTGAAACATCTAAAAAACAAAGCAACAGAGCCTAGGGCACTTCCACTTATGGTCCTATAGCTTAGGGAAATTAAAATCAAAAAGACACAGACACCCCAAAGTTTGGGACGGCTCTGTTTACAAGAACCTCGTTTACAGTACAAGTTCAACATCGCAGAAAGTGAAAAATGGATAAAGAAGTTGTGGTATTTACTTACAAAGCAATATCACTCAGCAATGAAATCTATGTCATCAGGCCCTTAGCAGCACAATGAGTGGATTCAGGTATGATGATTCTAACTGAAATAAGTCACACAGAAAAAGAAACATCATAAGATATCAGTAATACACGGAATGTAAACTTGGCTACACAGGAACTGAATTACAGAACAGAACAGGGTCTCAAATTTAGAAAACCAACTTATGCTTGCTTAAGGGGAAAGGTGAGTTGGGGTGCTGCATAAAACCAGAGATTGAAATGAGCACAGATAAAGTTCCTTAAGCCAAATATGGAGTAGACAAGAGCTACTCCTTGCTCAACGAAATGGACTCAACACCCCATATTCAACGCCTAAGAATGTACCTGACTAGTAAGTATCTTAAAACCTATGGATTGCTATGTCTCCAAAAGAGAATCAAGCGTGTGTACGGGGCATAAACGCAGCAGTGATAGGATTGGAGACGTTCGGTGAGCAAATGAAGACCCTTTGAAGTCATATTTCATGGTACCCATTCCACGGGTTTCAACTACCAAGGTTTAAGGTATTCTTCCTTCAGCTAAAACATGCATGTGGAACCTAGAGTATGATCAACCATGTGATCGGGAGACGTGTTCAAATATGTCTCAGTTTTCATACCCTGGTACTCGGGTGCAACATTCCAGACGCTTTAAAAACACTCTCCCGACATGGAGAGTCAGTCCCTTTAACCTCCTGTTTGGCCCAGTTTGCAATTTCTGCGGAAGATGAACAGGAATAGGGAGAACCAATGAGAGACTAGCTGGAGGTGTCTGGACGGGCAAATTTAACTCTCATTTCCCACCAGGAAGAGGAAATAACCAAAGGCTCAGCGTGCCATGCCGGAACCAGATTAGGGCCTGAAGCCATCCTGCGGTGTTGCGGCCAGGTCACAAGAAAGCGAGTTGAAGAAAGGAGCTCAGGGGCACTGTAATTCACAAACCTGCAGAGTTATAAATGACAGCTATCGTCCAAAAATATACTGAAGTAAGGCTGCCAAGAGGACTTGAAAGTGGGGCAGAATTGCAGGAAACCGATTTCAGGAGGTAGACTGGAATTGCATTGAAAGCATAGGAAAAGAGCAGAACGTCCACAATGATGCACTTGGCCAAAAAGGGCGTATGCGTTTTTTCCTGAATATATTCAGGAAAAAACGCATACGCACTTTTTGGCCAACAAAGGAAACTTGCAAAGGAAATCTGCACTACAATGAAGTCTCACTTCCCCCCGGTCAAAAGGGCCATCTGAAAAAAGTGTAAAATCCAGAAAGGCAGGACAGGCCATGGAGAACTGGGAGCCTTGTTATGCTGATGGGCGGGATGTAAATTGCCAACAGACACTCGGGAGAAGTGTATGGTGTTTCCTGAAACATCTAAAAAACAAAGCAACAGAGCCTAGGGCATTTCCACTTATGGTCCTATAGCTTAGGGAAATTAAAATCAAAAAGACACAGCCACCCAAAAGTTTGGGCCGCCTCTGTTTACAAGAACCTCGTTTACAGTAGAAGTTCAACATCGCAGAAAGTGAAAAATGGATAAAGAACTTGTGGTATTTACGTACAAAGCAATATCACTCAGCAATGAAATCTATGTCATCAAGCCCTTAGCAGCACAATGAGTGGATTCAGGTACGATGATTCTAACTGAAATAAGTCACACAGAAAAAGAAACATCATAAGATATCAGTAATACACGGAATGTAAACTTGGCTACACAGGAACTGAATTACAGAACAGAACAGGGTCTCAAATTTAGAAAACCAACTTATGCTTGCTTAAGGGGAAAGGTGAGTTGGGGTGCTGCATAAAACCAGAGATTGAAATGAGCACAGATAAAGTTCCTTAAGCCAAATATGGAATAGACAAGAGCTACACCTTGCTCAACGAAATGGACTCAACACCGCATATTAAACGCCTAAGAATGTACCTGACTAGTAAGTATCTTAAAACCTATGGATTGCTATGTCTCCAAAAGAGAATCAAGCGTGTGTACAGGGGCATAAACGCAGCAGTGATAGGATTGGAGAGGTTCGGTGAGCAAATGAAGACCCTTTGAAGTCATATTGCATGGTACCCATTCCACGGGTCTCAACTCTCCAGGTTTAAGGTATTTTTCCTTCAGCTAAAACATGCATGTGGAACCTAGAGTATGATCAACCATGTGATCGGGAGACGTGTTCAAATATGTCTCAGCTTTCGTACCCTGATACTCGGGTGCAACATTCCAGACGTTTTACTAACACTCTCCCGACTTGGAGAGTCAGTCCCTTTAACCTCCTGTTTGGCCCAGTTTGCAATTTCTGCGGAAGATGAACAGGAATAGCGAGAACCAATGAGAGACTAGCTGGAGGTGTCTGGACGGGCAAATTTAACTCTCATTTCCCACCAGGAAGAGAAATTAACCAAAGGCTCAGCGTGCCATGCCGGAACCAGATTAGGGCCTGAAGCCATCCTGCGGTGTTGCGGCCAGGTCACAAGAAAGCGAGTTGAAGAAAGGAGCTCAGGGGCACTGTAATTCACAAACCTGCAGAGTTATAAATGACAGCTATCGTCCAAAAATATACTGAAGTAAGGCTGCCAAGAGGACTTGAAAGCGGGGCAGAATTGCAGGAAACCGATTTCAGGAGGTAGACTGGAATTGCATTGAACGCATAGGAAAAGAGCAGAACGTCCACAATGATGCACTTGGCCAAAAAGGGCGTATGCGTTTTTTCCTGAATATATTCAGGAAAAAACGCATACGCCCTTTTTGGCCAACAAAGGAAACTTGCAAAGGAAATCTGCACTACAATGAAGTCTCACTTCCCCCCGGTCAAAAGGGCCATCTGAAAAAAGTGTAAAATCCAGAAAGGCAGGACAGGCCATGGAGAACTGGGAGCCTTGTTATGCTGATGGGCGGGATGTAAATTGCCAACAGACACTCGGGAGAAGTGTATGGTGTTTCCTGAAACATCTAAAAAACAAAGCAACAGAGCCTAGGGCACTTCCACTTATGGTCCTATAGCTTAGGGAAATTAAAATAAAAAAGACACAGCCACCCCAAAGTTTGGGACGCCTCTGTTTACAAGAACCTCGTTTACAGTACAAGTTCAACATCGCAGAAAGTGAAAAATGGATAAAGAACTTGTGGTATTTACTTACAAAGCAATATCACTCAGCAATGAAATCTATGTCATCAGGCCCTTAGCAGCACAATGAGTGGATTCAGGTATGATGATTCTAACTGAAATAAGTCACACAGAAAAAGAAACATCATAAGATATCACTAATACACGGAATGTAAACTTGGCTACACAGGAACTGAATTCCAAAACAGAACAGGGTCTCAAATTTAGAAAACCAACTTATGCTTGCTTAAGGGGAAAGGTGAGTTGGGGTGCTGCATAAAACCAGAGATTGAAATGAGCACAGATAAAGTTCCTTAAGCCAAATATGGAGTAGACAAGAGCTACTCCTTGCTCAACGAAATGGACTCAACACCCCATATTAAACGCCTAAGAATGTACATGACTAGTAAGTATCTTAAAACCTATGGATTGCTATGTCTCCAAAAGAGAATCAAGCGTGTGTACGGGGCATAAACGCAGCAGTGATAGGATTGGAGACGTTCGGTGAGCAAATGAAGACCCTTTGAAGTCATATTTCATGGTACCCATTCCATGGGTTTCAACTACCAAGGTTTAAGGTATTCTTCCTTCAGCTAAAACATGCATGTGGAACCTAGAGTATGATCAACCATGTGATCGGGAGACGTGTTCAAATATGTCTCAGTATTCATACCCTGGAACTCGGGTGCAACATTGCAGACGCTTTAAAAACACTCTCCCGACATGGAGAGTAAGTCCCTTTAACCTCCTGTTTGGCCCAGTTTGCAATTTCTGCAGAAGATGAACAGGAATAGGGAGAACCAATGAGAGACTAGCTGGAGGTGTCTGGACGGGCAAATTTAACTCTCATTTCCCACCAGGAAGAGGAAATAACCAAAGGCTCAGCGTGCCATGCCGGAACCAGATTAGGGCCTGAAGCCATCCTGCGGTGTTGCGGCCAGCTCACAAGAAAGCGAGTTGAAGAAAGGAGCTCAGGGGCACTGTAATTCACAAACCTGCAGAGTTATAAATGACAGCTATCGTCCAAAAATATACTGAAGTAAGGCTGCCAAGAGGACTTGAAAGTGGGGCAGAATTGCAGGAAACCGATTTCAGGAGGTAGACTGGAATTGCATTGAAAGCATAGGAAAAGAGCAGAACGTCCACAATGATGCACTTGGCCAAAAAGGGTGTATGCGTTTTTTCCTGAATATATTCAGGAAAAAACGCATACGCACTTTTTGGCCAACAAAGGAAACTTGCAAAGGAAATCTGCACTACAATGAAGTCTCACTTCCCCCCAGTCAAAAGGGCCATCTGAAAAAAGTGTAAAATCCAGAAAGGCAGGACAGGCCATGGAGAACTGGGAGCCTTGTTATGCTGATGGGCGGGATGTAAATTGCCAACAGACACTCGGGAGAAGTGTATGGTGTTTCCTGAAACATCTAAAAAACAAAGCAACAGAGCCTAGGGCACTTCCACTTATGGTCCTATAGCTTAGGGAAATTAAAATCAAAAAGACACAGCCACCCCAAAGTTTGGGCCGCCTCTGTTTACAAGAACCTCGTTTACAGTAGAAGTTCAACATCGCAGAAAGTGAAAAATGGATAAAGAACTTGTGGTATTTACGTACAAAGCAATATCACTCAGCAATGAAATCTATGTCATCAAGCCCTTAGCAGCACAATGAGTGGATTCAGGTACGATGATTCTAACTGAAATAAGTCACACAGAAAAAGAAACATCATAAGATATCAGTAATACACGGAATGTAAACTTGGCTACACAGGAACTGAATTCCAAAACAGAACAGGGTCTCAAATTTAGAAAACCAACTTATGCTTGCTTAAGGGGAAAGGTGAGTTGGGGTGCTGCATAAAACCAGAGATTGAAATGAGCACAGATAAAGTTCCTTAAGCCAAATATGGAATAGACAAGAGCTACACCTTGCTCAACGAAATGGACTCAACACCGCATATTAAACGCCTAAGAATGTACCTGACTAGTAAGTATCTTAAAACCTATGGATTGCTATGTCTCCAAAAGAGAATCAAGCGTGTGTACAGGGGCATAAACGCAGCAGTGATAGGATTGGAGAGGTTCGGTGAGCAAATGAAGACCCTTTGAAGTCATATTGCATGGTACCCATTCCACGGGTCTCAACTCTCCAGGTTTAAGGTATTCTTCCTTCAGCTAAAACATGCATGTGGAACCTAGAGTATGATCAACCATGTGATCGGGAGACGTGTTCAAATATGTCTCAGCTTTCGTACCCTGATACTCGGGTGCAACATTCCAGACGCTTTACTAACACTCTCCCGACTTGGAGAGTCAGTCCCTTTAACCTCCTGTTTGGCCCAGTTTGCAATTTCTGCGGAAGATGAACAGGAATAGCGAGAACCAATGAGAGACTAGCTGGAGGTGTCTGGACGGGCAAATTTAACTCTCATTTCCCACCAGGAAGAGAAATTAACCAAAGGCTCAGCGTGCCGTGCCGGAACCAGATTAGGGCCTGAAGCCATCCTGCGGTGTTGCGGCCAGGTCACAAGAAAGCGAGTTGAAGAAAGGAGCTCAGGGGCACTGTAATTCACAAACCTGCAGAGTTATAAATGACAGCTATCGTCCAAAAATATACTGAAGTAAGGCTGCCAAGAGGACTTGAAAACGGGGCAGAATTGCAGGAAACCGATTTCAGGAGGTAGACTGGAATTGCATTGAACGCATAGGAAAAGAGCAGAACGTCCACAATGATGCACTTGGCCAAAAAGGGCGTATGCGTTTTTTCCTGAATATATTCAGGAAAAAACGCATACGCACTTTTTGGCCAACAAAGGAAACTTGCAAAGGAAATCTGCACTACAATGAAGTCTCACTTCCCCCCGGTCAAAAGGGCCATCTGAAAAAAGTGTAAAATCCAGAAAGGCAGGACAGGCCATGGAGAACTGGGAGCCTTGTTATGCTGATGGGCGGGATGTAAATTGCCAACAGACACTCGGGAGAAGTGTATGGTGTTTCCTGAAACATCTAAAAAACAAAGCAACAGAGCCTAGGGCACTTCCACTTATGGTCCTATAGCTTAGGGAAATTAAAATCAAAAAGACACAGCCACCCCAAAGTTTGGGACGCCTCTGTTTACAAGAACCTCGTTTACAGTACAAGTTCAACATCGCAGAAAGTGAAAAATGGATAAAGAACTTGTGGTATTTACTTACAAAGCAATATCACTCAGCAATGAAATCTATGTCATCAGGCCCTTAGCAGCACAATGAGTGGATTCAGGTATGATGATTCTAACTGAAATAAGTCACACAGAAAAAGAAACATCATAAGATATCAGTAATACACGGAATGTAAACTTGGCTACACAGGAACTGAATTCCAAAACAGAACAGGGTCTCAAATTTAGAAAACCAACTTATGCTTGCTTAAGGGGAAAGGTGAGTTGGGGTGCTGCATAAAACCAGAGATTGAAATGAGCACAGATAAAGTTCCTTAAGCCAAATATGGAATAGACAAGAGCTACACCTTGCTCAACGAAATGGACTCAACACCGCATATTAAACGCCTAAGAATGTACCTGACTAGTAAGTATCTTAAAACCTATGGATTGCTATGTCTCCAAAAGAGAATCAAGCGTGTGTACAGGGGCATAAACGCAGCAGTGATAGGATTGGAGAGGTTCGGTGAGCAAATGAAGACCCTTTGAAGTCATATTGCATGGTACCCATTCCACGGGTCTCAACTCTCCAGGTTTAAGGTATTCTTCCTTCAGCTAAAACATGCATGTGGAACCTAGAGTATGATCAACCATGTGATCGGGAGACGTGTTCAAATATGTCTCAGCTTTCGTACCCTGATACTCGGGTGCAACATTCCAGACGCTTTACTAACACTCTCCCGACTTGGAGAGTCAGTCCCTTTAACCTCCTGTTTGGCCCAGTTTGCAATTTCTGCGGAAGATGAACAGGAATAGCGAGAACCAATGAGAGACTAGCTGGAGGTGTCTGGACGGGCAAATTTAACTCTCATTTCCCACCAGGAAGAGAAATTAACCAAAGGCTCAGCGTGCCATGCCGGAACCAGATTAGGGCCTGAAGCCATCCTGCGGTGTTGCGGCCAGGTCACAAGAAAGCGAGTTGAAGAAAGGAGCTCAGGGGCACTGTAATTCACAAACCTGCAGAGTTATAAATGACAGCTATCGTCCAAAAATATACTGAAGTAAGGCTGCCAAGAGGACTTGAAAACGGGGCAGAATTGCAGGAAACCGATTTCAGGAGGTAGACTGGAATTGCATTGAACGCATAGGAAAAGAGCAGAACGTCCACAATGATGCACTTGGCCAAAAAGGGCGTATGCGTTTTTTCCTGAATATATTCAGGAAAAAACGCATACGCACTTTTTGGCCAACAAAGGAAACTTGCAAAGGAAATCTGCACTACAATGAAGTCTCACTTCCCCCCGGTCAAAAGGGCCATCTGAAAAAAGTGTAAAATCCAGAAAGGCAGGACAGGCCATGGAGAACTGGGAGCCTTGTTATGCTGATGGGCGGGATGTAAATTGCCAACAGACACTCGGGAGAAGTGTATGGTGTTTCCTGAAACATCTAAAAAACAAAGCAACAGAGCCTAGGGCACTTCCACTTATGGTCCTATAGCTTAGGGAAATTAAAATCAAAAAGACACAGCCACCCCAAAGTTTGGGACGCCTCTGTTTACAAGAACCTCGTTTACAGTACAAGTTCAACATCGCAGAAAGTGAAAAATGGATAAAGAACTTGTGGTATTTACTTACAAAGCAATATCACTCAGCAATGAAATCTATGTCATCAGGCCCTTAGCAGCACAATGAGTGGATTCAGGTATGATGATTCTAACTGAAATAAGTCACACAGAAAAAGAAACATCATAAGATATCACTAATACACGGAATGTAAACTTGGCTACACAGGAACTGAATTCCAAAACAGAACAGGGTCTCAAATTTAGAAAACCAACTTATGCTTGCTTAAGGGGAAAGGTGAGTTGGGGTGCTGCATAAAACCAGAGATTGAAATGAGCACAGATAAAGTTCCTTAAGCCAAATATGGAATAGACAAGAGCTACTCCTTGCTCAACGAAATGGACTCAACACCGCATATTAAACGCCTAAGAATGTACCTGACTAGTAAGTATCTTAAAACCTATGGATTGCTATGTCTCCAAAAGAGAATCAAGCGTGTGTACAGGGGCATAAACGCAGCAGTGATAGGATTGGAGAGGTTCGGTGAGCAAATGAAGACCCTTTGAAGTCATATTGCATGGTACCCATTCCACGGGTCTCAACTCTCCAGGTTTAAGGTATTCTTCCTTCAGCTAAAACATGCATGTGGAACCTAGAGTATGATCAACCATGTGATCGGGAGACGTGTTCAAATATGTCTCAGCTTTCGTACCCTGATACTCGGGTGCAACATTCCAGACGCTTTACTAACACTCTCCCGACTTGGTGAGTCAGTCCCTTTAACCTCCTGTTTGGCCCAGTTTGCAATTTCTGCGGAAGATGAACAGGAATAGCGAGAACCAATGAGAGACTAGCTGGAGGTGTCTGGACGGGCAAATTTAACTCTCATTTCCCACCAGGAAGAGAAATTAACCAAAGGCTCAGCGTGCCGTGCCGGAACCAGATTAGGGCCTGAAGCCATCCTGCGGTGTTGCGGCCAGGTCACAAGAAAGCGAGTTGAAGAAAGGAGCTCAGGGGCACTGTAATTCACAAACCTGCAGAGTTATAAATGACAGCTATCGTCCAAAAATATACTGAAGTAAGGCTGCCAAGAGGACTTGAAAACGGGGCAGAATTGCAGGAAACCGATTTCAGGAGGTAGACTGGAATTGCATTGAACGCATAGGAAAAGAGCAGAACGTCCACAATGATGCACTTGGCCAAAAAGGGCGTATGCGTTTTTTCCTGAATATATTCAGGAAAAAACGCATACGCACTTTTTGGCCAACAAAGGAAACTTGCAAAGGAAATCTGCACTACAATGAAGTCTCACTTCCCCCCGGTCAAAAGGGCCATCTGAAAAAAGTGTAAAATCCAGAAAGGCAGGACAGGCCATGGAGAACTGGGAGCCTTGTTATGCTGATGGGCGGGATGTAAATTGCCAACAGACACTCGGGAGAAGTGTATGGTGTTTCCTGAAACATCTAAAAAACAAAGCAACAGAGCCTAGGGCACTTCCACTTATGGTCCTATAGCTTAGGGAAATTAAAATCAAAAAGACACAGCCACCCCAAAGTTTGGGACGCCTCTGTTTACAAGAACCTCGTTTACAGTACAAGTTCAACATCGCAGAAAGTGAAAAATGGATAAAGAACTTGTGGTATTTACTTACAAAGCAATATCACTCAGCAATGAAATCTATGTCATCAGGCCCTTAGCAGCACAATGAGTGGATTCAGGTATGATGATTCTAACTGAAATAAGTCACACAGAAAAAGAAACATCATAAGATATCACTAATACACGGAATGTAAACTTGGCTACACAGGAACTGAATTCCAAAACAGAACAGGGTCTCAAATTTAGAAAACCAACTTATGCTTGCTTAAGGGGAAAGGTGAGTTGGGGTGCTGCATAAAACCAGAGATTGAAATGAGCACAGATAAAGTTCCTTAAGCCAAATATGGAATAGAAAAGAGCTACTCCTTGCTCAACGAAATGGACTCAACACCGCATATTAAACGCCTAAGAATGTACCTGACTAGTAAGTATCTTAAAACCTATGGATTGCTATGTCTCCAAAAGAGAATCAAGCGTGTGTACAGGGGCATAAACGCAGCAGTGATAGGATTGGAGAGGTTCGGTGAGCAAATGAAGACCCTTTGAAGTCATATTGCATGGTACCCATTCCACGGGTCTCAACTCTCCAGGTTTAAGGTATTCTTCCTTCAGCTAAAACATGCATGTGGAACCTAGAGTATGATCAACCATGTGATCGGGAGACGTGTTCAAATATGTCTCAGCTTTTGTACCCTGATACTCGGGTGCAACATTCCAGACGCTTTACTAACACTCTCCCGACTTGGAGAGTCAGTCCCTTTAACCTCCTGTTTGGCCCAGTTTGCAATTTCTGCGGAAGATGAACAGGAATAGCGAGAACCAAAGAGAGACTAGCTGGAGGTGTCTGGACGGGCAAATTTAACTCTCATTTCCCACCAGGAAGAGAAATTAACCAAAGGCTCAGCGTGCCGTGCTGGAACCAGATTAGGGCCTGAAGCCATCCTGCGGTGTTGCGGCCAGGTCACAAGAAAGCGAGTTGAAGAAAGGAGCTCAGGGTCACTGTAATGCACAAACCTGCAGAGTTATAAATGACAGCTATCGTTCAAAAATATACTGAAGTAAGGCTGCCAAGAGGACTTGAAAGCGGGGCAGAATTGCAGGAATCCGATTTCAGGAGGTAGACTGGAATTGCATTGAAAGCATAGGAAAAGAGGCAGAACGTCCACAATGATGCACTTGGCCAAGAAGGGCGTATGCGTTTTTTCCTGAATATATTCAGGAAAAAACGCATACGCCCTTTTTGGCCAACCAAGCAAGCTTGCAAAGGAAATCTGCACTACAATGAAGTCTCACTTCCCCCAGGTCAAAAGGGCCATCTGAAAAAAGTGTAAAATCCAGAAAGGCAGGACAGGCCATGGAGAACTGGGAGCCTTGTTATGCTGATGGGCGGGATGAAAATTGCCAACAGACACTCGGGAGAAGTGTATGGTGTTTCCTGAAACATCTAAAAAACAAAGCAACAGAGCCTAGGGCACTTCCACTTATGGTCCTATAGCTTAGGGAAATTAAAATCAAAAAGACACAGCCACCCCAAAGTTTGGGACGCCTCTGTTTACAAGAACCTCGTTTACCGTACAAGTTCAATATCACAGAAAGTGAAAAATGGATAAAGAACTTGTGGTACTTACGTACAATGCAGTATCACTCAGCAATGAAATCTATGTCATCAGGCCCGTAGCAGCATAATGAGTGGATTCAGGTACGATGATTCTAACTGAAATAAGTCACACTGAAAAAGAAACATCATAAGATATCACTAATACACGGAATGTAAACTTGGCTACACAGGAACTGAATTCCAAAACAGAACAGGGTCTCAAATTTAGAAAACCAACTTATGCTTGCTTAAGGGGAAAGGTGAGTTGGGGTGCTGCATAAAACCAGAGATTGAAATGAGCACAGATAAAGTTCCTTAAGCCAAATATGGAATAGACAAGAGCTACTCCTTGCTCAATGAAATGGACTCAACACCCCATATTAAACGCCTAAGAATGTACCTGACTAGTAAGTATCTTAAAACCTATGGATTGCTATGTCTCCAAAAGAGAATCAAGCGTGTGAACAGGGGCATAAACGCAGCAGTCATCGGATTGGAGAGGTTCGGTGAGCAAATGAAGACCCTTTGAAGTCATATTGCATGGTACCCATTCCACGGGTCTCAACTCTCCAGGTTTAAGGTATTCTTCCTTCAGCTAAAACATGCATGTGGAACCCAGAGTATGATCAACCGTGTGAACGGCAGACGGGTTCAAATATGTCTCAGTTTTCCTCCCCTGGTACTCGGGTGCAACATTCCAGACGCTTTACTAACACTCTCCCCACTTGGAGAGTCAGCGCCTTTAACCTCCTGTTTGGCCCAGTTTGCAATTTCTGCGGAAGATGAACAGGAATAGCGAGAACCAATGAGAGACTAGCTGGAGGTGTCTGGACGGGCAAATTTAACTCTCATTTCCCACCAGGAAGAGGAAATAACCAAAGGCTCAGCGTGCCATGCCAGAACCAGATTAGGGCCTGAAGCCATCCTGCGGTGTTGCGGCCAGGTCACAAGAAAGCGAGTTGAAGAAAGGAGCTCAGGGGCACTGTAATTCACAAACCTGCAGAGTTATAAATGACAGCTATCGTCCAAAAATATACTGAAGTAAGGCTGCCAAGAGGACTTGAAAGCGGGGCAGAATTGCAGGAAACCGATTTCAGGAGGTAGACTGGAATTGCATTGAACGCATAGGAAAAGAGCAGAACGTCCACAATGATGCACTTGGCCAAAAAGGGCGTATGCGTTTTTTCCTGAATATATTCAGGAAAAAACGCATACGCCCTTTTTGGCCAACAAAGGAAACTTGCAAAGGAAATCTGCACTACAATGAAGTCTCACTTCCCCCCGGTCAAAAGGGCCATCTGAAAAAAGTGTAAAATCCAGAAAGGCAGGACAGGCCATGGATTACTGGGAGCCTTGTTATGCTGATGGGCGGGATGTAAATTGCCAACAGACACTTGGGAGAAGTGTATGGTGTTTCCTGAAACATCTAAAAAACAAAGCAACAGAGCCTAGGGCACTTCCACTTATGGTCCTATAGCTTAGGGAAATTAAAATCAAAAAGACACAGCCACCCCAAAGTTTGGGACGCCTCTGTTTACAAGAACCTCGTTTACAGTACAAGATCAACATCGCAGAAAGTGAAAAATGGAAAAAGAACTTGTGGTATTTACTTACAAAGCAATATCACTCAGCAATGAAATCTATGTCATCAGGCCCTTAGCAGCACAATGAGTGGATTCAGGTATGATGATTCTAACTGAAATAAGTCACACAGAAAAAGAAACATCATAAGATATCAGTAATACACGGAATGTAAACTTGGCTACACAGGAACTGAATTACAGAACAGAACAGGGTCTCAAATTTAGAAAACCAACTTATGCTTGCTTAAGGGGAAAGGTGAGTTGGGGTGCTGCATAAAACCAGAGATTGAAATGAGCACAGATAAAGTTCCTTAAGCCAAATATGGAATAGACAAGAGCTACTCCTTGCTCAACGAAATGGACTCAACACCGCATATTAAACGCCTAAGAATGTACCTGACTAGTAAGTATCTTAAAACCTATGGATTGCTATGTCTCCAAAAGAGAATCAAGCGTGTGTACAGGGGCATAAACGCAGCAGTGATAGGATTGGAGAGGTTCGGTGAGCAAATGAAGACCCTTTGAAGTCATATTGCATGGTACCCATTCCACGGGTCTCAACTCTCCAGGTTTAAGGTATTCTTCCTTCAGCTAAAACATGCATGTGGAACGTAGAGTATGATCAACCATGTGATCGGGAGACGTGTTCAAATATGTCTCAGCTTTCGTACCCTGATACTCGGGTGCAACATTCCAGACGCTTTAGTAACACTCTCCCGACTTGGAGAGTCAGTCCCTTTAACCTCCTGTTTGGCCCAGTTTGCAATTTCTGCGGAAGATGAACAGGAATAGCGAGAACCAATGAGAGACTAGCTGGAGGTGTCTGGACGGGCAAATTTAACTCTCATTTCCCACCAGGAAGAGAAATTAACCAAAGGCTCAGCGTGCCGTGCCGGAACCAGATTAGGGCCTGAAGCCATCCTGCGGTGTTGCGGCCAGCTCACAAGAAAGCGAGTTGAAGAAAGGAGCTCAGGGGCACTGTAATGCACAAACCTGCAGAGTTATAAATGACAGCTATCGTTCAAAAATATACTGAAGTAAGGCTGCCAAGAGGACTTGAAAGCGGGGCAGAATTGCAGGAATCCGTTTTCAGGAGGTAGACTGGAATTGCATTGAAAGCATAGGAAAAGAGGCAGAACGTCCACAATGATGCACTTGGCCAAGAAGGGCGTATGCGTTTTTTCCTGAATATATTCAGGAAAAAACGCATACGCCCTTTTTGGCCAACCGAGCAAGCTTGCAAAGGAAATCTGCACTACAATGAAGTCTCACTTCCCCCAGGTCAAAAGGGCCATCTGAAAAAAGTGTAAAATCCAGAAAAGCAGGACAGGCCATGGAGAACTGGGAGCCTTGTTATGCTGATGGGCGGGATGTAAATTGCCAACAGACACTCGGGAGAAGTGTATGGTGTTTCCTGAAACATCTAAAAAACAAAGCAACAGAGCCTAGGGCACTTCCACTTATGGTCCTATAGCTTAGGGAAATTAAAATCAAAAAGACACAGCCACCCCAAAGTTTGGGACGCCTCTGTTTACAAGAACCTCGTTTACCGTACAAGTTCAATATCACAGAAAGTGAAAAATGGATAAAGAACTTGTGGTACTTACGTACAATGCAGTATCACTCAGCCATGAAATCTATGTCATCAGGCCCGTAGCAGCATAATGAGTGGATTCAGGTACGATGATTCTAACTGAAATAAGTCACACAGAAAAAGAAACATCATAAGATATCACTAATACACGGAATGTGAACTTGGCTACACAGGAACTGAATTCCAAAACAGAACAGGGTCTGAAATTTAGAAAACTAACTTATGCTTGCTTAAGGGGAAAGGTGAGTTGGGGTGCTGCATAAAACCAGAGATTGAAATGAGCACAGATAAATTTCCTTAAGCCAAATATGGAATAGACAAGAGCTACTCCTTGCTCAACGAAATGTACTCAACACCCCATATTAAACGACTAAGAATGTACCTGACTAGTAAGTATCTTAAAACCTATGGATTGCTATGTCTCCAAAAGAGAATCAAGCGTGTGTACAGGGGCATAAACGCAGCAGTGATAGGATTGGAGAGGTTCGGTGAGCAAATGAAGACCCTTTGAAGTCATATTGCATGGTACCCATTCCACGGGTTTCAACTACCCAGGTTTAAGGTATTCTTCCTACAGCTAAAACATGCATGTGGAACCCAGAATATGATCAACCATGTGATCGGGAGACGTGTTCAAATATGTCTCAGTTTTCGTACCCTGGTACTCGGGTACAACATTCCAGACGCTTTAGTAACACTCTCCCGACTTGGAGAGTCAGTCCCTTTAACCTCCTGTTTGGCCCAGTTTGCAATTTCTGCGGAAGATGAACAGGAATAGCGAGAACCAATGAGAGACTAGCTGGAGGTGTCTGGACGGGCAAATTTAACTCTCATTTCCCACCAGGAAGAGGAATTAACCAAAGGCTCAGCGTGCCGTGCCGGAACAAGATTAGGGCCTGAAGCCATCCTGCGGTGTTGCGGCCAGCTCACAAGAAAGCGAGTTGAAGAAAGGAGCTCAGGGGCACTGTAATTCACAAACCTGCAGAGTTATAAATGACAGCTATCGTCCAAAAATATACTGAAGTAAGGCTGCCAAGAGGACTTGAAAGCGGGGCAGAATTGCAGGAAACCGATTTCAGGAGGTAGACTGGAATTGCATTGAACGCATAGGAAAAGAGCAGAACGTCCACAATGATGCACTTGGCCAAAAAGGGCGTATGCGTTTTTTCCTGAATATATTCAGGAAAAAACGCATACGCCCTTTTTGGCCAACCAAGCAAGCTTGCAAAGGAAATCTGCACTACAATGAAGTCTCACTTCCCCCAGGTCAAAAGGGCCATCTGAAAAAAGTGTAAAATCCAGAAATGCAGGACAGGCCATGGAGAACTGGGAGCCTTGTTATGCTGATGGGCGGGATGAAAATTGCCAACAGACACTCGGGAGAAGTGTATGGTGTTTCCTGAAACATCTAAAAAACAAAGCAACAGAGCCTAGGGCACTTCCACTTATGGTCCTATAGCTTAGGGAAATTAAAATCAAAAAGACACAGCCACCCCAAAGTTTGGGACGCCTCTGTTTACAAGAACCTCGTTTACCGTACAAGTTCAATATCACAGAAAGTGAAAAATGGATAAAGAACTTGTGGTACTTACGTACAATGCAGTATCACGCAGCCATGAAATCTATGTCATCAGGCCCGTAGCAGCATAATGAGTGGATTCAGGTACGATGATTCTAACTGAAATAAGTCACACCGAAAAAGAAACATCATAAGATATCACTAATACACGGAATGTGAACTTGGCTACACAGGAACTGAATTCCAAAACAGAACAGGGTCTCAAATTTAGAAAACCAACTTATGCTTGCTTAAGGGGAAAGGTGAGTTGGGGTTCTGCATAAAACCAGAGATTGAAATGAGCACAGATAAAGTTCCTTAAGCCAAATATGGAATAGACAAGAGCTACTCCTTGCTCAACGAAATGTACTCAACACCCCATATTAAACGACTAAGAATGTACCTGACTAGTAAGTATCTTAAAACCTATGGATTGCTATGTCTCCAAAAGAGAATCAAGCGTGTGTACAGGGGCATAAACGCAGCAGTGATAGGATTGGAGAGGTTCGGTGAGCAAATGAAGACCCTTTGAAGTCATATTGCATGGTACCCATTCCACGGGTTTCAACTACCCAGGTTTAAGGTATTCTTCCTACAGCTAAAACATGCATGTGGAACCCAGAATATGATCAACCATGTGATCGGGAGACGTGTTCAAATATGTCTCAGTTTTCGTACCCTGGTACTCGGGTACAACATTCCAGACGCTTTAGTAACACTCTCCCGACTTGGAGAGTCAGTCCCTTTAACCTCCTGTTTGGCCCAGTTTGCAATTTCTGCGGAAGATGAACAGGAATAGCGAGAACCAATGAGAGACTAGCTGGAGGTGTCTGGACGGGCAAATTTAACTCTCATTTCCCACCAGGAAGAGGAATTAACCAAAGGCTCAGCGTGCCGTGCCGGAACAAGATTAGGGCCTGAAGCCATCCTGCGGTGTTGCGGCCAGCTCACAAGAAAGCGAGTTGAAGAAAGGAGCTCAGGGGCACTGTAATTCACAAACCTGCAGAGTTATAAATGACAGCTATCGTCCAAAAATATACTGAAGTAAGGCTGCCAAGAGGACTTGAAAGCGGGGCAGAATTGCAGGAAACCGATTTCAGGAGGTAGACTGGAATTGCATTGAACGCATAGGAAAAGAGCAGAACGTCCACAATGATGCACTTGGCCAAAAAGGGCGTATGCGTTTTTTCCTGAATATATTCAGGAAAAAACGCATACGCCCTTTTTGGCCAACCAAGCAAGCTTGCAAAGGAAATCTGCACTACAATGAAGTCTCACTTCCCCCAGGTCAAAAGGGCCATCTGAAAAAAGTGTAAAATCCAGAAATGCAGGACAGGCCATGGAGAACTGGGAGCCTTGTTATGCTGATGGGCGGGATGAAAATTGCCAACAGACACTCGGGAGAAGTGTATGGTGTTTCCTGAAACATCTAAAAAACAAAGCAACAGAGCCTAGGGCACTTCCACTTATGGTCCTATAGCTTAGGGAAATTAAAATCAAAAAGACACAGCCACCCCAAAGTTTGGGACGCCTCTGTTTACAAGAACCTCGTTTACCGTACAAGTTCAATATCACAGAAAGTGAAAAATGGATAAAGAACTTGTGGTACTTACGTACAATGCAGTATCACGCAGCCATGAAATCTATGTCATCAGGCCCGTAGCAGCATAATGAGTGGATTCAGGTACGATGATTCTAACTGAAATAAGTCACACCGAAAAAGAAACATCATAAGATATCACTAATACACGGAATGTGAACTTGGCTACACAGGAACTGAATTCCAAAACAGAACAGGGTCTCAAATTTAGAAAACCAACTTATGCTTGCTTAAGGGGAAAGGTGAGTTGGGGTTCTGCATAAAACCAGAGATTGAAATGAGCACAGATAAAGTTCCTTAAGCCAAATATGGAATAGACAAGAGCTACTCCTTGCTCAACGAAATGTACTCAACACCCCATATTAAACGACTAAGAATGTACCTGACTAGTAAGTATCTTAAAACCTATGGATTGCTATGTCTCCAAAAGAGAATCAAGCGTGTGTACAGGGGCATAAACGCAGCAGTGATAGGATTGGAGAGGTTCGGTGAGCAAATGAAGACCCTTTGAAGTCATATTGCATGGTACCCATTCCACGGGTTTCAACTACCCAGGTTTAAGGTATTCTTCCTACAGCTAAAACATGCATGTGGAACCCAGAATATGATCAACCATGTGATCGGGAGACGTGTTCAAATATGTCTCAGTTTTCGTACCCTGGTACTCGGGTACAACATTCCAGACGCTTTAGTAACACTCTCCCGACTTGGAGAGTCAGTCCCTTTAACCTCCTGTTTGGCCCAGTTTGCAATTTCTGCAGAAGATGAACAGTAATAGCGAGAACCAATGAGAGACTAGCTGGAGGTGTCTGGACGGGCAAATTTAACTCTCAATTCCCACCAGGAAGAGGAATTAACCAAAGGCTCAAAGTGCCGTGCCGGAACAAGATTAGGGCCTGAAGCCATCCTGCGGTGTTGCGGCCAGGTCACAAGAAAGCGAGTTGAAGAAAGGAGCTCAGGGGCACTGTAATTCACAAACCTGCAGAGTTATAAATGACAGCTATCATCCAAAAATATACTGAAGTAAGGCTGCCAAGAGGACTTGAAAGCGGGGCAGAATTGCAGGAAACCGATTTCAGGAGGTAGACTGGAATTGCATTGAAAGCATAGGAAAAGAGGCAGAACGTCCACAATGATGCACTTGGCCAAAAAGGGCGTATGTGTTTTTTCCTGAATATATTCAGGAAAAAACGCATACGCACTTTTGGTCCAACCAAGCAAGCTTGCAAAGGAAATCTGTACTACAATGAAGTCTCACTTCTCCCCGGTCAAAAGGGCCATCTGAAAAAAGTGTAAAATCCAGAAAGGCAGGACAGGCCATGGAGAACTGGGAGCCTTGTTATGCTGATGGGTGGGATGTAAATTGCCAACAGACACTCGGGAGAAGTGTATGGTGTTTCCTGAAACATCTAAAAAACAAAGCAACAGAGCCTAGGGCACTTCCACTTATGGTCCTATAGCTTAGGGAAATTAAAATCAAAAAGACACAGCCACCCCAAAGTTTGGGACGCCTCTGTTTACAAGAACCTCGTTTACAGTACAAGTTCAACATCGCAGAAAGTGAAAAATGGATAAAGAACTTGTGGTATTTACTTACAAAGCAATATCACTCAGCAATGAAATCTATGTCATCAGGCCCTTAGCAGCACAATGAGTGGATTCAGGTATGATGATTCTAACTGAAATAAGTCACACAGAAAAAGAAACATCATAAGATATCACTAATACACGGAATGTAAACTTGGCTACACAGGAACTGAATTCCAAAACAGAACAGGGTCTCAAATTTAGAAAACCAACTTATGCTTGCTTAAGGGGAAAGGTGAGTTGGGGTGCTGCATAAAACCAGAGATTGAAATGAGCACAGATAAAGTTCCTTAAGCCAAATATGGAATAGACAAGAGCTACTCCTTGCTCAACGAAATGGACTCAACACCGCATATTAAACGCCTAAGAATGTACCTGACTAGTAAGTATCTTAAAACCTATGGATTGCTATGTCTCCAAAAGAGAATCAAGCGTGTGTACAGGGGCATAAACGCAGCAGTGATAGGATTGGAGAGGTTCGGTGAGCAAATGAAGACCCTTTGAAGTCATATTGCATGGTACCCATTCCACGGGTCTCAACTCTCCAGGTTTAAGGTATTCTTCCTTCAGCTAAAACATGCATGTGGAACGTAGAGTATGATCAACCATGTGATCGGGAGACGTGTTCAAATATGTCTCAGCTTTCGTACCCTGATACTCGGGTGCAACATTCCAGACGCTTTACTAACACTCTCCCGACTTGGAGAGTCAGTCCCTTTAACCTCCTGTTTGGCCCAGTTTGCAATTTCTGCGGAAGATGAACAGGAATAGCGAGAACCAAAGAGAGACTAGCTGGAGGTGTCTGGACGGGCAAATTTAACTCTCATTTCCCACCAGGAAGAGAAATTAACCAAAGGCTCAGCGTGCCGTGCTGGAACCAGATTAGGGCCTGAAGCCATCCTGCGGTGTTGCGGCCAGGTCACAAGAAAGCGAGTTGAAGAATGGAGCTCAGGGTCACTGTAATGCACAAACCTGCAGAGTTATAAATGACAGCTATCGTTCAAAAATATACTGAAGTAAGGCTGCCAAGAGGACTTGAAAGCGGGGCAGAATTGCAGGAATCCGATTTCAGGAGGTAGACTGGAATTGCATTGAAAGCATAGGAAAAGAGGCAGAACGTCCACAATGATGCACTTGTCCAAGAAGGGCGTATGCGTTTTTTTCTGAATATATTCAGGAAAAAACGCATACGCCCTTTTTGGCCAACCAAGCAAGCTTGCAAAGGAAATCTGCACTACAATGAAGTCTCACTTCCCCCAGGTCAAAAGGGCCATCTGAAAAAAGTGTAAAATCCAGAAATGCAGGACAGGCCATGGAGAACTGGGAGCCTTGTTATGCTGATGGGCGGGATGAAAATTGCCAACAGACACTCGGGAGAAGTGTATGGTGTTTCCTGAAACATCTAAAAAACAAAGCAACAGAGCCTAGGGCACTTCCACTTATGGTCCTATAGCTTAGGGAAATTAAAATCAAAAAGACACAGCCACCCCAAAGTTTGGGACGCCTCTGTTTACAAGAACCTCGTTTACCGTACAAGTTCAATATCACAGAAAGTGAAAAATGGATAAAGAACTTGTGGTACTTACGTACAATGCAGTATCACGCAGCCATGAAATCTATGTCATCAGGCCCGTAGCAGCATAATGAGTGGATTCAGGTACGATGATTCTAACTGAAATAAGTCACACCGAAAAAGAAACATCATAAGATATCACTAATACATGGAATGTGAACTTGGCTACACAGGAACTGAATTCCAAAACAGAACAGGGTCTCAAATTTAGAAAACCAACTTATGCTTGCTTAAGGGGAAAGGTGAGTTGGGGTTCTGCATAAAACCAGAGATTGAAATGAGCACAGATAAAGTTCCTTAAGCCAAATATGGAATAGACAAGAGCTACTCCTTGCTCAACGAAATGTACTCAACACCCCATATTAAACGACTAAGAATGTACCTGACTAGTAAGTATCTTAAAACCTATGGATTGCTATGTCTCCAAAAGAGAATCAAGCGTGTGTACAGGGGCATAAACGCAGCAGTGATAGGATTGGAGAGGTTCGGTGAGCAAATGAAGACCCTTTGAAGTCATATTGCATGGTACCCATTCCACGGGTTTCAACTACCCAGGTTTAAGGTATTCTTCCTACAGCTAAAACATGCATGTGGAACCCAGAATATGATCAACCATGTGATCGGGAGACGTGTTCAAATATGTCTCAGTTTTCGTACCCTGGTACTCGGGTACAACATTCCAGACGCTTTAGTAACACTCTCCCGACTTGGAGAGTCAGTCCCTTTAACCTCCTGTTTGGCCCAGTTTGCAATTTCTGCAGAAGATGAACAGTAATAGCGAGAACCAATGAGAGACTAGCTGGAGGTGTCTGGACGGGCAAATTTAACTCTCATTTCCCACCAGGAAGAGGAATTAACCAAAGGCTCAAAGTGCCGTGCCGGAACCAGATTAGGGCCTGAAGCCATCCTGCGGTTTTGCGGCCAGGTCACAAGAAAGCGAGTTGAAGAAAGGAGCTCAGGGGCACTGTAATTCACAAACCTGCAGAGTTATAAATGACAGCTATCATCCAAAAATATACTGAAGTAAGGCTGCCAAGAGGACTTGAAAGCGGGGCAGAATTGCAGGAAACCGATTTCAGGAGGTAGACTGGAATTGCATTGAAAGCATAGGAAAAGAGGCAGAACGTCCACAATGATGCACTTGGCTAAAAAGGGCGTATGTGTTTTTTCCTGAATATATTCAGGAAAAAACGCATACGCACTTTTGGTCCAACCAAGCAAGCTTGCAAAGGAAATCTGTACTACAATGAAGTCTCACTTCTCCCCGGTCAAAAGGGCCATCTGAAAAAAGTGTAAAATCCAGAAAGGCAGGACAGGCCATGGAGAACTGGGAGCCTCCTTATGCTGATGGACGGGATGTAAATTGCCAACAGACACTCGGGAGAAGTGTATGGTGTTTCCTGAAACATCTAAAAAACAAAGCAACAGAGCCTAGGGCACTTCCACTTATGGTCCTATAGCTTAGGGAAATTAAAATCAAAAAGACACAGCCACCCCAAAGTTTGGGACGCCTCTGTTTACAAGAACCTCGTTTACCGTACAAGTTCAATATCACAGAAAGTGAAAAATGGATAAAGAACTTGTGGTACTTACGTACAATGCAGTATCACTCAGCAATGAAATCTATGTCATCAGGCCCGTAGCAGCATAATGAGTGGATTCAGGTACGATGATTCTAACTGAAATAAGTCACACTGAAAAAGAAACATCATAAGATATCACTAATACACGGAATGTAAACTTGGCTACACAGGAACTGAATTCCAAAACAGAACAGGGTCTCAAATTTAGAAAACCAACTTATGCTTGCTTAAGGGGAAAGGTGAGTTGGGGTGCTGCATAAAACCAGAGATTGAAATGAGCACAGATAAAGTTCCTTAAGCCAAATATGGAATAGACAAGAGCTACTCCTTGCTCAACGAAATGGACTCAACACCGCATATTAAACGCCTAAGAATGTACCTGACTAGTAAGTATCTTAAAACCTATGGATTGCTATGTCTCCAAAAGAGAATCAAGCGTGTGAACAGGGGCATAAACGCAGCAGTCATCGGATTGGAGAGGTTCGGTGAGCAAATGAAGACCCTTTGAAGTCATATTGCATGGTACCCATTCCACGGGTCTCAACTCTCCAGGTTTAAGGTATTCTTCCTTCAGCTAAAACATGCATGTGGAACCCAGAGTATGATCAACCGTGTGAACGGCAGACGGGTTCAAATATGTCTCAGTTTTCCTCCCCTGGTACTCGGGTGCAACATTCCAGACGCTTTACTAACACTCTCCCCACTTGGAGAGTCAGCGCCTTTAACCTCCTGTTTGGCCCAGTTTGCAATTTCTGCGGAAGATGAACAGGAATAGCGAGAACCAATGAGAGACTAGCTGGAGGTGTCTGGAAGGGCAAATTTAACTCTCATTTCCCACCAGGAAGAGGAAATAACCAAAGGCTCAGCGTGCCATGCCAGAACCAGATTAGGGCCTGAAGCCATCCTGCGGTGTTGCGGCCAGGTCACAAGAAAGCGAGTTGAAGAAAGGAGCTCAGGGGCACTGTAATTCACAAACATGCAGAGTTATAAATGACAGCTATCGTCCAAAAATATACTGAAGTAAGGCTGCCAAGAGGACTTGAAAGCGGGGCAGAATTGCAGGAAACCGATTTCAGGAGGTAGACTGGAATTGCATTGAACGCATAGGAAAAGAGCAGAACGTCCACAATGATGCACTTGGCCAAAAAGGGCGTATGCGTTTTTTCCTGAATATATTCAGGAAAAAACGCATACGCACTTTTTGGCCAACAAAGGAAACTTGCAAAGGAAATCTGCACTACAATGAAGTCTCACTTCCCCCCGGTCAAAAGGGCCATCTGAAAAAAGTGTAAAATCCAGAAAGGCAGGACAGGCCATGGATTACTGGGAGCCTTGTTATGCTGATGGGCGGGATGTAAATTGCCAACAGACACTCGGGAGAAGTGTATGGTGTTTCCTGAAACATCTAAAAAACAAAGCAACAGAGCCTAGGGCACTTCCACTTATGGTCCTATAGCTTAGGGAAATTAAAATCAAAAAGACACAGCCACCCCAAAGTTTGGGACGCCTCTGTTTACAAGAACCTCGTTTACAGTACAAGTTCAACATCGCAGAAAGTGAAAAATGGAAAAAGAACTTGTGGTATTTACTTACAAAGCAATATCACTCAGCAATGAAATCTATGTCATCAGGCCCTTAGCAGCACAATGAGTGGATTCAGGTATGATGATTCTAACTGAAATAAGTCACACCGAAAAAGAAACATCATAAGATATCAGTAATACACGGAATGTAAACTTGGCTACACAGGAACTGAATTCCAAAACAGAACAGGGTCTCAAATTTAGAAAACCAACTTATGCTTGCTTAAGGGGAAAGGTGAGTTGGGGTGCTGCATAAAACCAGAGATTGAAATGAGCACAGATAAAGTTCGTTAAGCCAAATATGGAATAGACAAGAGCTACTCCTTGCTCAACGAAATGGACTCAACACCGCATATTAAACGCCTAAGAATGTACCTGACTAGTAAGTATCTTAAAACCTATGGATTGCTATGTCTCCAAAAGAGAATCAAGCGTGTGTACAGGGGCATAAACGCAGCAGTGATAGGATTGGAGAGGTTCGGTGAGCAAATGAAGACCCTTTGAAGTCATATTGCATGGTACCCATTCCACGGGTCTCAACTCTCCAGGTTTAAGGTATTCTTCCTTCAGCTAAAACATGCATGTGGAACCTAGAGTATGATCAACCATGTGATCGGGAGACGTGTTCAAATATGTCTCAGCTTTCGTACGCTGATACTCGGGTGCAACATTCCAGACGCTTTACTAACACTCTCCCGACTTGGAGAGTCAGTCCCTTTAACCTCCTGTTTGGCCCAGTTTGCAATTTCTGCGGAAGATGAACAGGAATAGCGAGAACCAATGAGAGACTAGCTGGAGGTGTCTGGACGGGCAAATTTAACTCTCATTTCCCACCAGGAAGAGAAATTAACCAAAGGCTCAGCGTGCCGTGCCGGAACCAGATTAGGGCCTGAAGCCATCCTGCGGTGTTGCGGCCAGCTCACAAGAAAGCGAGTTGAAGAAAGGAGCTCAGGGGCACTGTAATGCACAAACCTGCAGAGTTATAAATGACAGCTATCGTTCAAAAATATACTGAAGTAAGGCTGCCAAGAGGACTTGAAAGCGGGGCAGAATTGCAGGAATCCGTTTTCAGGAGGTAGACTGGAATTGCATTGAAAGCATAGGAAAAGAGGCAGAACGTCCACAATGATGCACTTGGCCAAGAAGGGCGTATGCGTTTTTTCCTGAATATATTCAGGAAAAAACGCATACGCTCTTTTTGGCCAACCGAGCAAGCGTGCAAAGGAAATCTGCACTACAATGAAGTCTCACTTCCCCCAGGTCAAAAGGGCCATCTGAAAAAAGTGTAAAATCCAGAAAAGCAGGACAGGCCATGGAGAACTGGGAGCCTTGTTATGCTGATGGGCGGGATGTAAATTGCCAACAGACACTCGGGAGAAGTGTATGGTGTTTCCTGAAACATCTAAAAAACAAAGCAACAGAGCCTAGGGCACTTCCACTTATGGTCCTATAGCTTAGGGAAATTAAAATCAAAAAGACACAGCCACCCCAAAGTTTGGGACGCCTCTGTTTACAAGAACCTCGTTTACCGTACAAGTTCAATATCACAGAAAGTGAAAAATGGATAAAGAACTTGTGGTACTTACGTACAATGCAGTATCACTCAGCCATGAAATCTATGTCATCAGGCCCGTAGCAGCATAATGAGTGGATTCAGGTACGATGATTCTAACTGAAATAAGTCACACAGAAAAAGAAACATCATAAGATATCACTAATACACGGAATGTGAACTTGGCTACACAGGAACTGAATTCCAAAACAGAACAGGGTCTGAAATTTAGAAAACTAACTTATGCTTGCTTAAGGGGAAAGGTGAGTTGGGGTGCTGCATAAAACCAGAGATTGAAATGAGCACAGATAAATTTCCTTAAGCCAAATATGGAATAGACAAGAGCTACTCCTTGCTCAACGAAATGTACTCAACACACCATATTAAACGACTAAGAATGTACCTGACTAGTAAGTATCTTAAAACCTATGGATTGCTATGTCTCCAAAAGAGAATCAAGCGTGTGTACAGGGGCATAAACGCAGCAGTGATAGGATTGGAGAGGTTCGGTGAGCAAATGAAGACCCTTTGAAGTCATATTGCCTGGTACCCATTCCACGGGTTTCAACTACCCAGGTTTAAGGTATTCTTCCTACAGCTAAAACATTCATGTGGAACCCAGAATATGATCAACCATGTGATCGGGAGACGTGTTCAAATATGTCTCAGTTTTCGTACCCTGGTACTCGGGTACAACATTCCAGACGCTTTAGTAACACTCTCCCGACTTGGAGAGTCAGTCCCTTTAACCTCCTGTTTGGCCCAGTTTGCAATTTCTGCAGAAGATGAACAGGAATAGCGAGAACCAATGAGAGACTAGCTGGAGGTGTCTGGACGGGCAAATTTAACTCTCATTTCCCACCAGGAAGAGGAATTAACCAAAGGCTCAGCGTGCCGTGCCGGAACAAGATTAGGGCCTGAAGCCATCCTGCGGTGTTGCGGCCAGCTCACAAGAAAGCGAGTTGAAGAAAGGAGCTCAGGGGCACTGTAATTCACAAACCTGCAGAGTTATAAATGACAGCTATCGTCCAAAAATATACTGAAGTAAGGCTGCCAAGAGGACTTGAAAGCGGGGCAGAATTGCAGGAAACCGATTTCAGGAGGTAGACTGGAATTGCATTGAACGCATAGGAAAAGAGCAGAACGTCCACAATGATGCACTTGGCCAAAAAGGGCGTATGCGTTTTTTCCTGAATATATTCAGGAAAAAACGCATACGCACTTTTTGGCCAACAAAGGAAACTTGCAAAGGAAATCTGCACTACAATGAAGTCTCACTTCCCCCCGGTCAAAAGGGCCATCTGAAAAAAGTGTAAAATCCAGAAAGGCAGGACAGGCCATGGAGAACTGGGAGCCTTGTTATGCTGATGGGCGGGATGTAAATTGCCAACAGACACTCGGGAGAAGTGTATGGTGTTTCCTGAAACATCTAAAAAACAAAGCAACAGAGCCTAGGGCACTTCCACTTATGGTCCTATAGCTTAGGGAAATTAAAATCAAAAAGACACAGCCACCCCAAAGTTTGGGACGCCTCTGTTTACAAGAACCTCGTTTACAGTACAAGTTCAACATCGCAGAAAGTGAAAAATGGATAAAGAACTTGTGGTATTTACTTACAAAGCAATATCACTCAGCAATGAAATCTATGTCATCAGGCCCTTAGCAGCACAATGAGTGGATTCAGGTATGATGATTCTAACTGAAATAAGTCACACAGAAAACGAAACATCATAAGATATCACTAATACACGGAATGTAAACTTGGCTACACAGGAACTGAATTCCAAAACAGAACAGGGTCTCAAATTTAGAAAACCAACTTATGCTTGCTTAAGGGGAAAGGTGAGTTGGGGTGCTGCATAAAACCAGAGATTGAAATGAGCACAGATAAAGTTCCTTAAGCCAAATATGGAATAGACAAGAGCTACTCCTTGCTCAACGAAATGGACTCAACACCGCATATTAAACGCCTAAGAATGTACCTGACTAGTAAGTATCTTAAAACCTATGGATTGCTATGTCTCCAAAAGAGAATCAAGCGTGTGTACAGGGGCATAAACGCAGCAGTGATAGGATTGGAGAGGTTCGGTGAGCAAATGAAGACCCTTTGAAGTCATATTGCATGGTACCCATTCCACGGGTCTCAACTCTCCAGGTTTAAGGTATTCTTCCTTCAGCTAAAACATGCATGTGGAACCTAGAGTATGATCAACCATGTGATCGGGAGACGTGTTCAAATATGTCTCAGCTTTCGTACCCTGATACTCGGGTGCAACATTCCAGACGCTTTACTAACACTCTCCCGACTTGGAGAGTCAGTCCCTTTAACCTCCTGTTTGGCCCAGTTTGCAATTTCTGCGGAAGATGAACAGGAATAGCGAGAACCAATGAGAGACTAGCTGGAGGTGTCTGGACGGGCAAATTTAACTCTCATTTCCCACCAGGAAGAGAAATTAACCAAAGGCTCAGCGTGCCGTGCCGGAACCAGATTAGGGCCTGAAGCCATCCTGCGGTGTTGCGGCCAGCTCACAAGAAAGCGAGTTGAAGAAAGGAGCTCAGGGGCACTGTAATGCACAAACCTGCAGAGTTATAAATGACAGCTATCGTTCAAAAATATACTGAAGTAAGGCTGCCAAGAGGACTTGAAAGCGGGGCAGAATTGCAGGAATCCGATTTCAGGAGGTAGACTGGAATTGCATTGAAAGCATAGGAAAAGAGGCAGAACGTCCACAATGATGCACTTGGCCAAGAAGGGCGTATGCGTTTTTTCCTGAATATATTCAGGAAAAAACGCATACGCCCTTTTTGGCCAACCAAGCAAGCTTGCAAAGGAAATCTGCACTACAATGAAGTCTCACTTCCCCCAGGTCAAAAGGGCCATCTGAAAAAAGTGTAAAATCCAGAAAGGCAGGACAGGCCATGGAGAACTGGGAGCCTTGTTATGCTGATGGGCGGGATGAAAATTGCCAACAGACACTCGGGAGAAGTGTATGGTGTTTCCTGAAACATCTAAAAAACAAAGCAACAGAGCCTAGGGCACTTCCACTTATGGTCCTATAGCTTAGGGAAATTAAAATCAAAAAGACACAGCCACCCCAAAGTTTGGGACGCCTCTGTTTACAAGAACCTCGTTTACCGTACAAGTTCAATATCACAGAAAGTGAAAAATGGATAAAGAACTTGTGGTACTTACGTACAATGCAGTATCACGCAGCCATGAAATCTATGTCATCAGGCCCGTAGCAGCATAATGAGTGGATTCAGGTACGATGATTCTAACTGAAATAAGTCACACCGAAAAAGAAACATCATAAGATATCACTAATACACGGAATGTGAACTTGGCTACACAGGAACTGAATTCCAAAACAGAACAGGGTCTCAAATTTAGAAAACCAACTTATGCTTGCTTAAGGGGAAAGGTGAGTTGGGGTTCTGCATAAAACCAGAGATTGAAATGAGCACAGATAAAGTTCCTTAAGCCAAATATGGAATAGACAAGAGCTACTCCTTGCTCAACGAAATGTACTCAACACCCCATATTAAACGACTAAGAATGTACCTGACTAGTAAGTATCTTAAAACCTATGGATTGCTATGTCTCCAAAAGAGAATCAAGCGTGTGTACAGGGGCATAAACGCAGCAGTGATAGGATTGGAGAGGTTCGGTGAGCAAATGAAGACCCTTTGAAGTCATATTGCATGGTACCCATTCCACGGGTTTCAACTACCCAGGTTTAAGGTATTCTTCCTACAGCTAAAACATGCATGTGGAACCCAGAATATGATCAACCATGTGATCGGGAGACGTGTTCAAATATGTCTCAGTTTTCGTACCCTGGTACTCGGGTACAACATTCCAGACGCTTTAGTAACACTCTCCCGACTTGGAGAGTCAGTCCCTTTAACCTCCTGTTTGGCCCAGTTTGCAATTTCTGCAGAAGATGAACAGGAATAGCGAGAACCAATGAGAGACTAGCTGGAGGTGTCTGGACGGGCAAATTTAACTCTCATTTCCCACCAGGAAGAGGAATTAACCAAAGGCTCAAAGTGCCGTGCCGGAACAAGATTAGGGCCTGAAGCCATCCTGCGGTGTTGCGGCCAGGTCACAAGAAAGCGAGTTGAAGAAAGGAGCTCAGGGGCACTGTAATTCACAAACCTGCAGAGTTATAAATGACAGCTATCATCAAAAAATATACTGAAGTAAGGCTGCCAAGAGGACTTGAAAGCGGGGCAGAATTGCAGGAAACCGATTTCAGGAGGTAGACTGGAATTGCATTGAAAGCATAGGAAAAGAGGCAGAACGTCCACAATGATGCACTTGGCCAAAAAGGGCGTATGTGTTTTTTCCTGAATATATTCAGGAAAAAACGCATACGCACTTTTGGTCCAACCAAGCAAGCTTGCAAAGGAAATCTGTACTACAATGAAGTCTCACTTCTCCCCGGTCAAAAGGGCCATCTGAAAAAAGTGTAAAATCCAGAAAGGCAGGACAGGCCATGGAGAACTGGGAGCCTTGTTATGCTGATGGACGGGATGTAAATTGCCAACAGACACTCGGAAAAGTGTATGGTGTTTCCTGAAACATCTAAAAAACAAAGCAACAGAGCCTAGGGCACTTCCACTTATGGTCCTATAGCTTAGGGAAATTAAAATCAAAAAGACACAGCCACCCCAAAGTTTGGGACGCCTCTGTTTACAAGAACCTCGTTTACCGTACAAGTTCAATATCACAGAAAGTGAAAAATGGATAAAGAACTTGTGGTACTTACGTACAATGCAGTATCACTCAGCAATGAAATCTATGTCATCAGGCCCGTAGCAGCATAATGAGTGGATTCAGGTACGATGATTCTAACTGAAATAAGTCACACTGAAAAAGAAACATCATAAGATATCACTAATACACGGAATGTAAACTTGGCTACACAGGAACTGAATTCCAAAACAGAACAGGGTCTCAAATTTAGAAAACCAACTTATGCTTGCTTAAGGGGAAAGGTGAGTTGGGGTGCTGCATAAAACCAGAGATTGAAATGAGCACAGATAAAGTTCCTTAAGCCAAATATGGAATAGACAAGAGCTACTCCTTGCTCAACGAAATGGACTCAACACCCCATATTAAACGCCTAAGAATGTACCTGACTAGTAAGTATCTTAAAACCTATGGATTGCTATGTCTCCAAAAGAGAATCAAGCGTGTGAACAGGGGCATAAACGCAGCAGTCATCGGATTGGAGAGGTTCGGTGAGCAAATGAAGACCCTTTGAAGTCATATTGCATGGTACCCATTCCACGGGTCTCAACTCTCCAGGTTTAAGGTATTCTTCCTTCAGCTAAAACATGCATGTGGAACCCAGAGTATGATCAACCGTGTGAACGGCAGACGGGTTCAAATATGTCTCAGTTTTCCTCCCCTGGTACTCGGGTGCAACATTCCAGACGCTTTACTAACACTCTCCCCACTTGGAGAGTCAGTGCCTTTAACCTCCTGTTTGGCCCAGTTTGCAATTTCTGCGGAAGATGAACAGGAATAGCGAGAACCAATGAGAGACTAGCTGGAGGTGTCTGGACGGGCAAATTTAACTCTCATTTCCCACCAGGAAGAGGAAATAACCAAAGGCTCAGCGTGCCATGCCAGAACCAGATTAGGGCCTGAAGCCATCCTGCGGTGTTGCGGCCAGCTCACAAGAAAGCGAGTTGAAGAAAGGAGCTCAGGGGCACTGTAATTCACAAACATGCAGAGTTATAAATGACAGCTATCGTCCAAAAATATACTGAAGTAAGGCTGCCAAGAGGACTTGAAAGCCGGGCAGAATTGCAGGAAACCGATTTCAGGAGGTAGACTGGAATTGCATTGAACGCATAGGAAAAGAGCAGAACGTCCACAATGATGCACTTGGCCAAACAGGGCGTATGCGTTTTTTCCTGAATATATTCAGGAAAAAACGCATACGCCCTTTTTGGCCAACCAAGCAAGCTTGCAAAGGAAATCTGGACTACAATGAAGTCTCACTTCCCCCCGGTCAAAAGGGCCATCTGAAAAAAGTGTAAAATCCAGAAAGGCAGGACAGGCCATGGAGAACTGGGAGCCTTGTAATGCTGATGGGCGGGATGTAAATTGCCAACAGACACTCGGATGAAGTGTATGGTGTTTCCTGAAACATCTAAAAAACAAAGCAACAGAGCCTAGGGCACTTCCACTTATGGTCCTATAGCTTAGGGAAATTTAAATCAAAAAGACACAGCCACCCCAAAGTTTGGGACGGCTCTGTTTACAAGAACCTCGTTTACAGTACAAGTTCAACATCGCAGAAAGTGAAAAATGGATAAAGAAGTTGTGGTATTTACTTACAAAGCAATATCACTCAGCAATGAAATGTATGTCATCAGGCCCGTAGCAGCATAATGAGTGGATTCAGGTATGATGATTCTAACTGAAATAAGTCACACAGAAAAAGAAACCTCATAAGATATCAGTAATACACGGAATGTAAACTTGGCTACACAGGAACTGAATTACAGAACAGAACAGGGTCTCAAATTTAGAAAACCAACTTATGCTTGCTTAACGGGAAAGGTGAGTTGGGGTGCTGCATAAAACCAGAGATTGAAATGAGCACAGATAAAGTTCCTTAAGCCAAATATGGAATAGACAAGAGCTACTCCTTGCTCAAAGAAATTGACTCAACACCGCATATTAAACGCCTAAGAATGTACCTGAATAGTAAGTATCTTAAAACCTATGGATTGCTATGTCTCCAAAAGAGAATCAAGCGTGTGTACAGGGGCATAAACGCAGCAGTGATAGGATTGGAGAGGTTCGGTGAGCAAATGAAGACCCTTTGAAGTCATATTTCATGGTACCCATTCCACGGGTTTCAACTACCCAGGTTTAAGGTATTCTTCCTTCAGCTAAAACATGCATGTGGAACCTAGAGTATGATCAACCATATGATCGGGAGACGTGTTCAAATATGTCTCAGTTTTCATACCCTGGTACTCGGGTGCAACATTCCAGACGCTTTACTAACACTCTCCCGACATGGAGAGCCAGTCCCTTTAACCTCCTGTTTGGCCCAGTTTGCAATTTCTGCGGAAGATGAACAGGAATAGCGAGAACCAATGAGAGACTAGCTGGAGGTGTCTGGACGGGCAAATTTAACTCTCATTTCCCACCAGGAAGAGGAATTAACCGAAGGCTCAGCGTGCCGTGCCGGAACCAGATTAGGGCCTGAAGCCATCCTGCGGTGTTGCGGCCAGCTCACAAGAAAGCGAGTTGAAGAAAGGAGCTCAGGGGCACTGTAATTCACAAACCTGCAGAGTTATAAATGACAGCTATCGTCCAAAAATATACTGAAGTAAGGCTGCCAAGAGGACTTGAAAGCGGGGCAGAATTGCAGGAAACCGATTTCAGGAGGTAGACTGGAATTGCATTGAAAGCATAGGAAAAGAGGCAGAACGTCCACAATGATGCACTTGGCCAAAAAGGGCGTATGCGTTTTTTCCTGAATATATTCAGGAAAAAACGCATACGCCCTTTTTGGCCAACCAAGCAAGCTTGCAAAGGAAATCTGCACTACAATGAAGTCTCACTTTCCCCAGGTCAAAAGGGGCATCTGAAGAAAATGTAAAATCCAGAAAGGCAGGACAAGCCATGGAGAACTAGGAGCCTTTTTATGCTGATGGGCGGGATGTAAATTGCCAACAGACACTCGGGAGAAGTGTATGGTGTTTCCTGAAACATCTAAAAAACAAAGCAACAGAGCCTAGGGCACTTCCACTTATGGTCCTATAGCTTAGGGAAATTAAAATCAAAAAGACACAGCCACCCCATAGTTTGGGACGCCTCTGTTTACAAGAACCTCGTTTACCGTACAAGTTCAATATCACAGAAAGTGAAAAATGGATAAAGAAGTTGTGGTACTTACGTACAATGCGGTATCACACAGCAATGAAATCTATGTCATCAGGCCCGTAGCAGCATAATGAGTAGATTCAGGTACGATGATTCTAACTGAAATAAGTCACACAGAAAAAGAAACATCATAAGATATCACTAATACACGGAATGTAAACTTGGCTACACAGGAACTGAATTCCAAAACAGAACAGGGTCTCAAATTTAGAAAACCAACTTATGCTTGCTTAAAGGGAAAGGTGAGTTGGGGTTCTGCATAAAACCAGAGATTGAAATGAGCACAGATAAAGTTCCTTAAGCCAAATATGGAATAGACAAGAGCTACTCCTTGCTCAAAGAAATGGACTCAACACCGCATATTAAACGCCTAAGAATGTACCTGACTAGTAAGTATCTTAAAACCTATGGATTGCTATGTCTCCAAAAGAGAATCAAGCGTGTGTACAGGGGCATAAACGCAGCAGTGATAGGATTGGAGAGGTTCGGTGAGCAAATGAAGACCCTTTGAAGTCATATTGCATGGTACCCATTCCACGGGTCTCAACTCTCCAGGTTTAAGGTATTCTTCCTTCAGCTAAAACATGCATGTGGAACCCAGAGTATGATCAACCGTGTGAACGGCAGACGGGTTCAAATATGTCTCAGTTTTCCTCCCCTGGTACTCGGGTGCAACATTCCAGACGCTTTACTAACACTCTCCCCACTTGGAGAGTCAGCGCCTTTAACCTCCTGTTTGGCCCAGTTTGCAATTTCTGCGGAAGATGAACAGGAATAGCGAGAACCAATGAGAGACTAGCTGGAGGTGTCTGGACGGGCAAATTTAACTCTCATTTCCCACCAGGAAGAGGAATTAACCAAAGGCTCAGCGTGCCGTGCCGGAAACAGATTAGGGCCTGAAGCCATCCTGCGGTGTTGCGGCCAGCTCACAAGAAAGCGAGTTGAAGAAAGGAGCTCAGGGGCACTGTAATTCACAAACCTGCAGAGTTATAAATGACAGCTATCGTCCAAAAATATACTGAAGTAAGGCTGCCAAGAGGACTTGAAAGCGGGGCAGAATTGCAGGAAACCGATTTCAGGAGGTAGACTGGAATTGCATTGAAAGCATAGGAAAAGAGGCAGAACGTCCACAATGATGCACTTGGCCAAAAAGGGCGTATGCGTTTTTTCCTGAATATATTCAGGAAAAAACGCATACGCCCTTTTTGGCCAACCAAGCAAACTTGCAAAGGAAATCTGGACTACAATGAAGTCTCACTTCCCCCCGGTCAAAAGGGCCATCTGAAAAAAGTGTAAAATCCAGAAAGGCAGGACAGGCCATGGAGAACTGGGAGCCTTGTAATGCTGATGGGCGGGATGTAAATTGCCAACAGAAACTCGGGAGAAGTGTATGGTGTTTCCTGAAACATCTAAAAAACAAAGCAACAGAGCCTAGGGCACTTCCACTTATGGTCCTATAGCTTAGGGAAATTAAAATCAAAAAGACACAGCCACCCCAAAGTTTGGGACGCCTCTGTTTACAAGAACCTCGTTTGCAGTACAAGTTCAACATCGCAGAAAGTGAAAAATGGATAAAGAAGATGTGGTATTTACTTACAAAGCAATATCACTCAGCAATGAAATGTATGTCATCAGGCCCTTAGCAGCACAATGAGTGGATTCAGGTATGATGATTCTAACTGAAATAAGTAACACAGAAAAAGAAACATCATAAGATATCAGTAATACACGGAATGTAAACTTGGCTACACAGGAACTGAATTACAGAACAGAACAGGGTCTCAAATTTAGAAAACCAACTTATGCTTGCTTAAGGGGAAAGGTGAGTTGGGGTGCTGCATAAAACCAGAGATTGAAATGAGCACAGATAAAGTTCCTTAAGCCAAATATGGAATAGACAAGAGCTACTCCTTGCTCAACGAAATGGACTCAACACCACATATTAAACGCCTAAGAATGTACCTGACTAGTAAGTATCTTAAAACCTATGGATTGCTATGTCTCCAAAAGAGAATCAAGCATGTGTACATGGGCATAATCGCAGCAGTGATAGGATTGGAGAGGTTTGGTGAGCAAATGAAGACCCTTTGAAGTCATATTGCATGGTACCCATTCCACGGGTTTCAACTACCCAGGTTTAAGGTATTCTTCCTTCAGCTAAAACATGCATGTGGAACCTAGAGTATGATCAACCATGTGATCGGGAGACGTGTTCAAATATGTCTCAGTTTTCATACCCTGGTACTCGGGTGCAACATTCCAGACGCTTTACTAACACTCTCCCGACATGGAGAGTCAGTCCCTTTAACCTCCTGTTTGGCCCAGTTTACAATTTCTGCGGAAGATGAACAGGAATAGGGAGAACCAATGAGAGACTAGCTGGAGGTGTCTGGACGGGCAAATTTAACTCTCATTTCCCACCAGGAAGAGGAATTAACCAAAGGCTCAGCGTGCCGTGCCGGAACCAGATTAGGGCCTGAAGCCATCCTGCGGTGTTGCGGCCAGCTCACAAGAAAGCGAGTTGAAGAAAGGAGCTCAGGGGCACTGTAATTCACAAACCTGCAGAGTTATAAATGACAGCTATCGTCCAAAAATATACTGAAGTAAGGCTGCCAAGAGGACTTGAAAGCGGGGCAGAATTGCAGGAAACCGATTTCAGGAGGTAGACTGGAATTGCATTGAAAGCATAGGAAAAGAGGCAGAACGTCCACAATGATGCACTTGGCCAAAAAGGGCGTATGCGTTTTTTCCTGAATATATTCAGGAAAAAACGCATACGCCCTTTTTGGCCAACCAAGCAAACTTGCAAAGGAAATCTGCACTATAATGAAGTCTCACTTCCCCCAGGTCAAAAGGGGCATCTGAAAAAAATATAAAATCCAGAAAGGCAGGACAAGCCATGGAGAACTGGGAGCCTTGTTATGCTGATGGGCGGGATGTAAATTGCCAACAGACACTCGGGAGAAGTGTATGGTGTTTCCTGAAACATCTAAAAAACAAAGCAACAGAGCCTAGGGCACTTCCACTTATGGTCCTATAGCTTAGGGAAATTAAAATCAAAAAGACACAGCCACCCCAAAATTTGGGACGGCTCTTTTTACAGGAATCTCTTCTGTGGCACAAGTTAAATATCCCAGAGAGCAAATAATGGATAAAGAAGTTGCGGTACTTATGTACAACAGAATACCACTCAGCAATGAAATCTATGTCACCAGGCCCGTACCAGCATAATGAGTGGATTGAGGCACGATGATTCTAAGTGAAATAAGTCACACAGAAAAAGAAACATCATAAGTTATCACTAATACATGGAATGTGAACTTGGCTACACATGAACTGAATTACAAAACAGAACAGGGTCTCAAATTTAGAAAACCAACTTATGCTTGCTTAAGGGGGAAGGTGAGTTGGGGTGCTGCATAAAAGCAGAGTTTGAAATTAGCACTGATACCGTTCCATAAGCCAAATATGTAATAGACAAGATCTACCCCTTGCTCAACGAAACGGATTCAACAATGAGGTATCACCTCACACCTGGTAGAATAGGCATCATAGAAAATCTACAAACAAAAAATGCTGGAAAGGGTGTGGAGAAAAGGAACCCTCTTCCACTATTGTTGGGAATATAAATTGATACAGTCATTATGGAGAACAATATGGAATTTCTTAAGAAACTAACAATAGAATTACCATATGATACATCAATCCCAGTACTGGACATATACCCAGACAAAACCATAAATCAAAAAGAGTCATTCACCGCAATGTTCATTGCATCACTATTTACAATATCGAGGTAATGGAAACAACCTAAATGCCCACAGACAGACGAATGCATAAAGCTGTGGTACATATATAAAATGGAATATTACTAAGCCATGAAAAGGAATGAAATTGGGTCATTTGTAGAGACGTCGATGGATCTAGAGACTGTCATACAGAGTGAAGTAAGTCAGAAAGAGAAAAACAAATCTTGTATATTCATGCATATATGTGGAACCTAGAAAAACTGTACAGATTAACCATTTTGCAAGGCATAAATAGAGCAACAGATGTAGACAACAAACGTATGGACAACAAGGGGGGAAAGCTGTTGGGGGGGTGGTGGTGGGAGGAGTTGAGAGACTGGGATTGGCATGTATACATTTATATGTATAAAATAGATAACCAATAAGAACCTGCTGTATAAAAATATAAAATAAAATTCAAAATTAAAAAGAAATAAAATTTAAAAAATAAAACAGAAAAAACAATTATTCCCTGCACATACATGTATTCATATGAATAAATTATTTCCATGCTTATATCTGTAAATACAAAAAAGAGGAATAAAATCTACCTTGAACCAAAAACGAAAAAGAGAAAAAAACACAGAACCCACCAGTTACACAGAGGAAAACCGTATCAGGGCACTTGCTCCAGTTGTAAACAATTCTGAAGTTGGTCAGTGGTGGGGAATCGTCTCCCATTCAGCCAGCAGCCCCCACGCAACAAGCGTCCTCATTGCAAAGCTGGGGCACCGTGCCGAGGCATCTGTGAGTAAACGTGAGCTGAGCCCCAGGCCAGTTGCTGCTGAACTATTCCCACCCGTCCCAGGTAAAACACCTGAATATATACAAGGACTTGAAAGCCTAGAGGAAGGGCCATAGAGCCACACGAGTGACAGCATGCCGGCCGACTTGGTGCCTGCAGGCCAGCCAGGATGGTCCTGGCCCTGGGTGCTCTTCTGGAAGATTTCCATTTCCCTGCCTGAGATACCTGTCCTGTCCCTGCCCCCACTGCTTTTTTCCTTCCTCACCTCTGCCCAGGGAGAAATTCCAGCAGCAGGTATGGGTGACACATCCTCTTCTTTAGCAGGTGGCAGCCTGGCAACTGCTGCAGAAAGTCCAGCAGAGCCCCACTCACACTGGGCCACCCACAAAGCCGTGACCTCTCACTCCCTCCCACCAGCCCAGCCCCGAGACTGCTGACAGGGCAGAGAAAATGGCGTCAGGCACGGCTGCAGGGGCTCTTGCTGCCTGGAGTGGTATTTATATTGATCTCAACCCAGGCACACCTGGGGAGGGCTGGCCGGCACGGTAAGGCTGCCCAGGTCAGCCAATCATCACCCCTCAGGGGCTCACAGTTGCAGAAAATGGAACTTGCTGAACCGGCCAGGTCCAAGGAACAGGTGTGGGCTCCTGAGAGTCAGGATAGACAAGGGGCTGCAGCTTTGGCTTGTTTTCTAATCATTTTATCTGGCCCATGAGTGGGAGACAACTTCAAGAAAACCCTCTCCTAATGAGAGGAACCCAGGAGTCAGGGAGAGGAGGGGTGGGTGGTGGTTGGAGACAGAGGCCTGGTGCCCCGGGTGCAGTGGAAGTCTCTGGAAGACCAGGTGGAGGGAGGCCTCACGGAGTGATGCCCAGGGTCACAGACCTGTCGCAGCTGCTGTTTGTTAGTTCAAGTCCTGCTCTGAGGTGCTCTGTGTCAGCTCTGAGCGACAGGTGAGCTGGGGGTGCTCTGCAATGAGGGCTATGTGCACGGTTCCTGTGTGCCCAGCCCTGCCACGGTACCTGCAAGGGTAGCTCTGTATCCTGGGAGGGGCCTGACCACGAGAGCCCCGTGGGCTGGGGTGGGGGTGGGGTACCTGCCCAGGTGAGCTCCATATTCTGGGATTGGTCTGACCACGAGAGCCCCATGGGCTGCTGGGGACCTGGTAAAGGATATCAGGACAGTCAGTGAAGCCACCGAGGATATACCTCCAGTTGCTCCTAATTCCTACACCCTGCTGGTCATTCTACCAACCACCAGGACATGGTATTCTGTATTAGTCTTCAATGATGCCTTCTTTTGTATTCCATTAGTCCCAGAGTCACAAGAAATTTTGGCTTGTGAGTGGCAGGACTCAACATACAACTAAAACAATACTTCCGGGCCGTCTGGCCCCAAGGGTGCAAAAATTCCCACACCATCTTTGGGGAAAGCTTAGCTAAAGACCTAAAAGTTCTACCTCTGGAAAAGGAAACCCTCCTTCAATATGCAGACGACATTCTGATCGCCAGCCCTACTAAGGAGGCCTCTGAACTACCAAGCCAATAAAGGATAGAAGTTGTCCAAGAAAAAGCTCAAATATCACAGACTGCGGTGACCTGCCTGGGCTTCATTCTCACAGAAGGTCAGAGAAGCCCATCCCAGGAAAGGGAAGAAACCATTTTCAGCCTTACCCCTTTCTAAAACTAGAAGACAGCTTAGGGGTTCCTGGGGAGGCCAGGGTTTGCTGCTTCTGGATCCCTAACTACAGTCTACTAGCTGGGCCTCTATATGAAACACTGAAAGGAAAAGATGATGATCCTTTTGAATAGAATCCAGAAGTGGCCTTTCAAGAATGGAAAGAGCAGTCAATTCAGACCCTTGCCCTGGAACTCCCTAATTTAGCTAAACCCTTTGACCTTTACATTCCCGGTGAAAGGTGAATCGCCATTGGAGAATTAGTGCAAAAACTGGGACCACTTGAAATGGAACAATGCAAGAATGCCATCCAGGTAGGATAAACTACGGTCACTAAGGAGCTTGGCCCACTGCCACATCTGGCCAAGATACTGGCGGTATCTAAAAACCTGGAAATCAGCAGCCCAAAAGGCCACCTCCCTCCTAAGGGAAAAGGACCCCACGTGGTGATCCTAACCACCAACCATGCCCTGAAGTTGCAGGGTTCGCTCCGTGGGCACATCGACCTCGAGTGAGGAGGCCCTCCAACTCCAACATCCAGAGAGATAACCGGGGGCAACAGGGCACCATGACGACTCGTGTGAACATCACTTGACCTGGAGTTTCTCTCATAAAACAACAAGGGTGTGTCCCAAAAGAGTAGACTACTGCTTGCAGGACTTACTGCACCCAGAGGGGAGCTAATAATCTTGGCGGGGGAACAGTATACCACACTGTCACCATAGAAAAGCCTACAGACACCGTGATGATGGTGGCCAATAAGACCGGCTGGACTCCTGTTTACTTCAAAAGGCTGTTGACTCAGTAGCCATCATGGTCCTTATCACCACTGACCCTGGACTGTCTGGGAGTTGAGCGGGCAGGGCTCTGACACCTGGTGCTGTTTGTACGTTAATTCAGGGGCCTAATTGAAGAAAGCGCAGACTACTGGTCAGAGCATCTAGGCTGGCAGAAACGGTCAGCCTAAGGTGGCCGAACAAATGTGGGGCGGGGTGAAACCGGCCCCCACAGCGTCTCTGCACATCTCTTTCCTGGACCCTTAAAGGTCATTAGAATCTATAACACTTCCAATGCTGGTGCTCAGGTGGACGAGCAGGGAGGCAGGGGTCCTGGGGACAATCAATGTCACCGGGAGGCTGCTGGGGAGAAGCTCTGACCCTCGCCCCAGGGTATGAGGGCTCCCAACTCAGCACTCAGCAGTTACAGAAGAAGGGTCTGCACCCTCAGCACTCCAAGAATGAGGAACGGGACAAAAGGCAGAGGAGGGGTTTGTCCCCAGCAAAGCCCATTAAAAATCCCTGGGAGATAAAAATAGAATCTGGGCAATAAAGTCAAGTCTAACCTTTTCTATCCTTTGTGCTTTGTCTAATTTCACGTGCTCCTAGGGTCCCGCATGCAGAGGTTCCACACCCGGCACTTCAGACCAGATTTCCTAGTGCAGAATGGCTGGGTCGACACCTCAGCTCCTGGGGCCCAGTGCAGACTCCACGATATAGAGCCTGAGCTACAGCCAACCTGGCCCTCGAGAGCTCCGCCGCCTCCCTCCCTCCCACTGACTCTGACAGGATCTCTACACAGCAGCCCAGCCCACAGCCCACGGGGTAGTGCATGCTCTCACCTCTCCATTCTCTGATCAAAATATAAAGTTTCCTTTGCTTGTGAACCAAACTCAGTCTCGATCTGTTGGCCCCAATGACACTGGGCAGGGGGACACTTGTTGGGGTCCACTCTGGAGGATCAGTAACAGAAATTGAGACTATTGTAACCTCAATGAACAGATGTGTGAGCCAAACTGTAGTTAACATAGAACAGTGTATAAGGCTCGGGTAAAATAAGATGTTTCTAACACTTCCATTTGATATTTCCATCACTTTTTATAAGCAAGTTCAGTGAAAAGGTTTGTCTTATTTGTCAGGTCAATATTAGAGAAACGAAGTGATTTCTTTCCAAGGATGTACATCTAATAATCTTGGTTAAACCTTCAATCTTGTTTTAAATGCTTTTCCATTGAAAATGATACCTCTCTTTCAGCTCCCCCATTTCTGAGAAGTATAAAATCTTATAATTTATTATTACCAAAGGGGAAAGGTGGGAGGAGGGATAAATTAACAGTTTGGAATTAACACATACACACTGCTATGTATAAAATAGATCATCAACAAGGAACTACTGTATAGCACAGGGAACTACACTCAACATTTTGCAATAACCTATAAGGGGAAATAATCTGAAAAAGAATAGATATTTTTATTGACATCATCTATCAATGATAGTTAAAGTGTAGCCTAAGGGAAGCTGGTGGTGAGTGCTTCTGACCCTGAAGACTTCAATCATCTAAAGTTTGGACTCTGCCTACTTCCCAAGGCCCTTAATGAACATATGTGTAGCCGTAGCTTAAAAACTTCCCCAGTTTGGGTTTCGGGGAGACACTGATTTTGAAAAAGCCCTGGTGTTCTCCTTACATGAATGGGACTCTTCCTACTGCTAAAACATGTCTGTCACACCCAGAGGATGGTATACCGTCTGATCGGGAAGAGTTTGGAAAAGGCATCTCATCTCCTCATCTCCTGGTGCTCGGGTTCACCCCTCCAGCGTCTTTACTAACAGTCTCCCCACTTGGAGATGTCAGCACTGTCAACATCCTGTTGCGTACAGTTTGGAATTTGTCCAGAGGATGAAGCGGAAGGATGAGGAACAATGAGAGACAAGTCCTAGGTGTTCAGACAGGCACATGTCACTCTAATTTCCAATCAGGAAGACGAATTGACCAAAGGCTAGGGTTGCCCATGGAAACAGTATAGGGCTTGAGGAAATCCCGCTGCTTTGTGGCCAGTTCCCATAAACACAAGTTGAACAATGGAACTCAGGGGCAGTAAAATTCACAAAACTGCAGAGTTGAAAATATCCATCACTGAAAAATGTCTTGAGGAAAGTCAGAGAAAAGGACTTGTAAGCAAGGGAGAATGGCAGGAAAGGGATTTGAGGAGGTAGAAAGGACTCGCCATTAAGCACAAGAAAAGGAGCTGAACATTGCCAACATTGCAGTTGGCCAAAAAGGGTGTATGCGTTTTTTTCTGTATATATTCAAGAAAAGGGCATACACTTTTTTAGCCAACCAAACAGGTGGGCACTGGAAGTCAATACTACAAAAGATATCACTTCGCATCAGTCAGAAGAGCCATCCTCATAAAGCGTAAACAACAGAAATGCAGGACAGGGCAACGAGAAGAGGGAGCCCTGTGAGACTTATAGTGGAAATGTATATTGCCAACGGCCATTCTGGAGAAGTGTATTGTGTTTACTAAAGCATCTAAAAAATGAGCTACAGAGCATACGGCACTTGCCCTCATGGGCGTATATCTTGGGAAAAACAAAAATCGAGAGGACACAGGCACCCCAATGTTTACCCCCTCTCTGTTTAAAAGATCCTCGACTAGGATATAACTTAAATGTCTCTGGAGGGAAAAAATGGATAGAGATGTGGTACTTAGGTAGAGTGGAATATTATTCAGCCTGGAAATCAATGAAATATGGCCAGTTGTAACAACTCCGGAGGAGTTACGTATGATCATTCTAAGTGACAGAATTCAAAAAGAAAAAGACACATATCATAAGATATCACTTAAAGGTGGAATCCAAAATGGCTACACATGAAATAAATTACAAAACAAAAACATAGTCAAATATGTAGAAAACACGCATAAGGCTGCTAAACGGGAAAGGTGGGGAGGGGTGAGGCATCATCCAGGAGGTTGAAATTAGCAAAGATACCATTCCAAATACCAAACTGATAATCAACAAGGCCTACACGGTAGCTAAAAGAACTGCACTCAGCACACTCAAGTCACCGGAAAAGAATATATACGACTGGTAAGAATCTGAAAAAGAATTTATTGATGACTCTCTGTACGTGAATCAAGTGGATGTACAGCAGCAAGAAACAGAGCTTTGAAAATCAGCTGTAACCAATATAGTAATAAATTGAAAAAAATAAACGACAGAGAGACAGAGAAAACCTCTTACAACTTTTCCTCAGGGACGGTGATGCAACATGGATTGAACACATCTAGACCCACAGCAGGATGAGACATAAGGCTGGAAACTGTTTGCGCTAAGAGAAATGTGAGGTTGGGTGAGGAAATGCACACCCTTTAAAGTAATACTACCTGGTACCCATTCAATGGGTCCCAAATCTGCAGGTTCAAGGGATCTTCCTACAGCTAAAACATGCATGGAAAACCCAGAGGACTGTACACCATGTGATCGGGAGATGTGTCTAAAATGCACCTCATTTATCCTCTCCTGGTGCTCCTGTTCACCATTCCAGCCACGTTACTTAGAATCTCCCCACTTGGAGAATCAGCACATTTAAACTTCTGTTTCACACATTTTGCAAATTGTGAGGAGGATGAACGGGAAGAGGGGGAACCAATGAGAGAATAGTTGTAGGGGTTTGGACGGGCACATATCACTCTAATTTCCCATTAAGAATAAGAATTAAAGAAAGGCTCAGCCTGCCTCGCCAGAGCCAAAATAGGGCCTGAAGCAATCCTGCGGGTTTGAGGCCAGCTCACAAAAGAGCAACTTAAAAAATGGAGCTCAGGGTCACTGCAATTCACAAACCTGCAGAGTTATAAATGAAAACTAACGTCCAAAAATATGTTGAGGTAAGGCAAAGAAGAGGATCTGAATGCAAGACAGAATTGCAAGAAACAGATTTCAAGAGACAGATTGGACTCGTCTTTAACGCACATGAAAAGCGGCAGAATTTCGACAATGATGCAGTTGGCCCAAAAGGGCGTATGCGTTTTTTCCTGATTATATCCAGGAAAAAACGCATACGCACTTTATGGGCAACGAAGCAAGCAAGCAATGCAAATGTGCACAACAAAGAAGTCTCACTTCCCACCGGTCAAAAGGGCCATCCTAAAAAATTGTAAAAACCAGAAATGCAGGACAGGCCATGGAGAACAGGGAGCCTTTATACGCTGATGGGCAGTGTGTGAACTGCCGAGAGCCACTCTGGAGAAGTGTATGGTCGTTCCTAAATCATCTAAAAAACAGAGCTACAGAGCATAGGACACTTCCAATCATGGGAGTATATCTAGGGAAGTCTAAAAATCAACAAGACACAAGCACACCACAGTTTAGGGCTACTCTGTTTACAAGAACCTCAACTTCAGTACACCTTAAATATCCCAGGAAAGAGAACAATGGATAAAGAAGATGTGGTACTTATGTACAATGGAATATCTCTTCACCATGAAATCAATGTAATAAGGCTAGTAGAAGGATAAAGAGTGGATTTAGGTCCGATAATACTACTTGAAATAAGTCAAACAGAAAAAGAAACATATCATAAGATATCACTTATAGAGGGAGGGTAAATATGGCTGCACAAGAAATGAATTACAGAACAGAACAGTGTCTCACATTTAGAAAACACACTTATGTCAGCTTAAGGGGAAAGGAGAGGTGGGGTGATGCATAAAACCAGAGTTTGAAATTAGCACAGATACCGTTCAATAAACCAAATAGGTATTAGACAAGATCTACACCTTGCTCAATGAACTGGCCTCAACACACCCTATACACCGCAGAGAAATATATCTGAGTAATAAGAATCTTAAAACCCATGTATTGATATATCTCCATAAGGGAATCAAGTGTGTGCAGAGCGGCACAAACACAGCAGTGAAAATGAGCTAAACCCCATTATAGAAATAAATTTTAAAAACAAAACGCTGAAACAATGAAAGAGAGAAAAATTCTTACAAAATTCGCTCAGGGGCTGTGATGCAACCTGGATTGACCACATATAAACCCACAGCTGGATAAGACATAAGGCTGGACACTTGGGGCTGAGAGGATTGGTGAGCTTTGGTGAGCAACTGCCGAAAGTTTAATGCAATACTTCATGCTACTCAGTCCAAGGGTCCCAACACTCCAGGTTGAAGGGAATCTTCCTACAGCTAAACCATGCTTGGGAAACCCAGCGACTGGTATACCATATGATCGGGAAAGGTTTCTAAAACACACCTCATTTTTCCTCTCCTGGGGCTCCGGATCGACATTCCAGCCGCTTTACTAACAACATCCCCACATGGAGTCAATGCCTTTAAGTTCTGGTATCGCACAGTCCGCAGTTAGTGCAGAGGATGAATGGGAATAGGGGGAACCAGTGAGAAACAAGCGGTAGCGGTTTCAATGGGCACATGTCACTCTAATGTCACATCAGTAAGAAGAATTAACCAAAGGCACAGCAAGGTGCCCCAGAAAGAAAAATAGGGCTTCAAGGAATCCTGTGGTTATGGGGCAAAACCACAAAAATAAGAGCTGAAAAGTGGGGTTAAGGGCCACTGCAATTCAAAAACCTGCAGAGTTATAAAGGCCAACTATTTTCAAAAAATATATTGAGGTAAGGCTATGAAGAGACATTGAAAGCAAGGCAGGATTGCAGGAAACCGATTTCAGGAGGTAGACTGGAATTGCATTTCAAGCATAGGAAAAGAGGCAGAACGTCCACAATGATGCACTTTCCCAAAAAGTGCGTATGCATTTTTACCTGAATATATTCAAGAAAAAACGCATACGCACTTTTTGGCCAACCAAGCAAGCTTGCAAAGGAAATCTGCACTACAATGAAGTCTCACTTCTCCCCAGTCAAAAGGGCAATCTGAAAAAAGTGTAAAATCCAGAAAGGCAGGACAGGCCATGGAGAACTGGGAGCCTTGTTATGCTGATGGGCGGGATGTAAATTCCCAACAGACACTTGGGAGAAGTGTATGGTGTTTCCTGAAACATCTAAAAAACAAAGCAACAGAGCCTAGGGCACTTCCACTTATGGTCCTATAGCTTAGGGAAATTAAAATCAAAAAGACACAGCCACCCCAAAGTTTGGGACGCCTCTGTTTACAAGAACCTCGTTTACAGTACAAGTTCAACATCGCAGAAAGTGAAAAATGGATAAAGAAGTTGTGGTATTTACTTACAAAGCAATATCACTCAGCAATGAAATCTATGTCATCAGGCCCTTAGCAGCACAATGAGTGGATTCAGGTATGATGATTCTAACTGAAATAAGTCACACAGAAAAAGAAACATCATAAGATATCAGTAATACACGGAATGTAAACTTGGCTACACAGGAACTGAATTACAGAACAGAACAGGGTCTCAAATTTAGAAAACCAACTTATGCTTGCTTAAGGGTAAAGGTGAGTTGGGGTGCTGCATAAAACCAGAGATTGAAATGAGCACAGATAAAGTTCCTTAAGCCAAATATGGAATAGACAAGAGCTACTCCTTGCTCAATGAAATGGACTCAACACCCCATATTAAACGCCTAAGAATGTACCTGACTAGTAAGTATCTTAAAACCTATGGATTGCTATGTCTCCGAAAGAGAATCAAGCATGAGTACAGGGGCATAAACGCAGCAGTGATAGGATTGGAGAGGTTCGGTGAGCAAATGAAGACACTTTGAAGTCATATTGCATGGTACCCATTCCACAGGTTTCAACTACCAAGGTTTAAGGTATTCTTCCTTCAGCTAAAACATGCATGTGGAACACAGAGTATGATCAACCGTGTGAATGGGAGACGTGTTCAAATATGTCTCAGTTTTCCTCCCCTGGTACTCGGGTGCAACATTCCAGACGCTTTACTAACACTCTCCCCACTTGGAGAGGCAGCGCCTTTAACCTCCTGTTTGGCCCAGTTTGCAATTTCTGCGGAAGATGAACAGGAATAGGGAGAACCAATGAGAGACTAGCTGGAGGTGTCTGGACGGGCAAATTTAACTCTCATTTCCCACCAGGAAGAGGAAATAACCAAAGGCTCAGCGTGCCGTGCCGGAACCAGATTAGGGCCTGAAGCCATCTTGCGGTGTTGCGGCCAGGTCACAAGAAAGCGAGTTGAAGAAAGGAGCTCAGGGGCACTGTAATTCACAAACCTGCAGAGTTATAAATGACAGCTATCGTCCAAAAATATACTGAAGTAAGGCTGCCAAGAGGACTTGAAAGCGGGGCAGAATTGCAGGAAACCGATTTCAGGAGGTAGACTGGAATTGCATTGAAAGCATAGGAAAAGAGGCAGAACGTCCACAATGATGCACTTGGCCAAAAAGGGCGTATGCGTTTTTTCCTGAATATATTCAGGAAAAAACGCATACGCCCTTTTTGGCCAACCAAGCAAGCTTGCAAAGGAAATCTGCTCTACAATGAAGTCTCACTTCCCCCCGGTCAAAAGGGCCATCTGAAAAAAGTGTAAAATCCAGAAACGCAGGACAGGCCATGGAGAACTGGGAGCCTTGTTACGCTGATGGGCGGGATGTAAATTGCCAACAGACACTCGGGAGAAGTGTATGGTGTTTCCTGAAACATCTAAAAAACAAAGCAACAGAGCCTAGGGCACTTCCACTTATGGTCCTATAGCATAGGGAAATTAAAATCAAAAAGACACAGCCACCCCAAAGTTTGGGACGCCTCTGTTTACAAGAACCTCGTTTACCGTACAAGTTCAATATCACAGAAAGTGAAAAATGGATAAAGAACTTGTGGTACTTACGTACAATGCACTATCACTCAGCAATGAAATCTATGTCATCAGGCCCTTAGCAGCATAATGAGTGGATTCAGGTACGATGATTCTAACTGAAATAAGTCACACAGAAAAAGAAACATCATAAGATATCAGTAATACACGGAATGTAAACTTGGCTACACAGGAACTGAATTCCAAAACAGAACAGGGTCTCAAATTTAGAAAACCAACTTATGCTTGCTTAAGGGGAAAGGTGAGTTGGGGTGCTGCATAAAACCAGAGATTGAAATGAGCACAGATAAAGTTCCTTAAGCCAAATATGGAATAGACAAGAGCTACTCCTTGCTCAACGAAATGGACTCAACACCCCATATTAAACGCCTAAGAATGTACCTGACTAGTAAGTATCTTAAAACCTATGGATTGCTATGTCTCCAAAAGAGAATCAAGCGTGTGCACAGGGGCATAAACACAGCAGTGATAGGATTGGAGAGGTTCGGTGAGCAAATGAAGACCCTTTGAAGTCATATTGCATGGTACCCATTCCACGGGTCTCAACTCTCCAGGTTTAAGGTATTCTTCCTTCAGCTAAAACATGCATGTGGAACCCAGAGTATGATCAACCGTGTGATCGGGAGACGTGTTCAAATATGTCTCAGTTTTCCTCCCCTGGTACTCGGGTGCAACATTCCAGACGCTTTACTAACACTCTCCCCACTTGGAGAGTCAGCGCCTTTAACCTCCTGTTTGGCCCAGTTTGCAATTTCTGCGGAAGATGAACAGGAATAGCGAGAACCAATGAGAGACTAGCTGGAGGTGTCTGGACGGGCAAATTTAACTGTCATTTCCCACCAGGAAGAGGAAATAACCAAAGGCTCAGCGTGCCGTGCCGGAACCAGATTAGGGCCTGAAGCCATTATGCGGTGTTGCGGCCAGGTCACAAGAAAGCGAGTTGAAGAAAGGAGCTCAGGGGCACTGTAATTCACAAACCTGCAGAGTTATAAATGACAGCTATCGTCCAAAAATATACTGAAGTAAGGCTGCCAAGAGGACTTGAAAGCGGGGCAGAATTGCAGGAAACCGATTTCAGGAGGTAGACTGGAATTGCATTGAAAGCATAGGAAAAGAGGCAGAACGTCCACAAGGATGCACTTGGCCAAAAAGGGCGTATGCGTTTTTTCCTGAATATATTCAGCAAAAAACGCATACGCCCTTTTTGGCCAACCAAGCAAGCTTGCAAAGGAAATCTGCACTACAATGAAGTCTCACTTCCCCCCGGTCAAAAGGGCCATCTGAAAAAAGTGTAAAATCCAGAAAGGAAGGACAGGCCATGGAGAACTTGGAGCCTTGTTATGCTGATGGGCGGGATGTAAATTGCCAACAGACACTCGGGAGAAGTGTATGGTGTTTCCTGAAACATCTAAGAAACAAAGCAACAGAGCCTAGGGCACTTCCACTTATGGTCCTATAGCTTAGGGAAATTAAAATCAAAAAGACACAGCCACCCCAAAGTTTCGGATGCCTCTGTTTACAAGAACCTCGTTTACCGTACAAGTTCAATATCACAGAAAGTGAAAAATGGATAAAGAACTTGTGGTACTTACGAACAATGCAGTATCACTCAGCAATGAAATCTATGTCTTCAGGCCCATAGCAGCATAATGAGTGGATTCAGGTACGATGATTCTAAGTGAAATAAGTCACACAGAAAAAGAAACATCATAAGATATCAGTAATACAAGGAATGGAAACTTGGCTACACAGGAACTGAATTCCAAAAAGGAACAGGGTCTCAAATTTAGAAAACCAACTTATGCTTGCTTAAGGGTAAAGGTGAGTTGGGGTGCTGCATAAAACCAGAGATTGAAATGAGCACAGATAAAGTTCCCTAAGCCAAATATGGAATAGACAAGAGCTACTCCTGGCTCAACGAAATGGACTCAACACCGCATATAAAACGCCTAAGAATGTACCTGACTAGTAAGTATCTTAAAACCTATGGATTGCTATGTCTCCGAAAGAGAATCAAGCATGTGTACAGGGGCATAAACGCAGCAGTGATAGGATTGGAGAGGTTCGGTGAGCAAATGAAGACCCTTTGAAGTCATATTGCATGGTACCCATTCCACGGGTTTCAACTACCCAGGTTTAAGGTATTCTTCCTTCAGCTAAAACATGCATGTGGAACCCAGAGTATGATCAACCGTGTGAACGGGAGACGTGTTCAAATATGTCTCAGTTTTCCTCCCCTGGTACTCGGGTGCAACATTCCAGACGCTTTACTAACACTCTCCCCACTTGGAGAGTCAGCGCCTTTAACCTCCTGTTTGGCCCAGTTTGCAATTTCTGCGGAAGATGAACAGGAATAGGGAGAACCAATGAGAGACTAGCTGGAGGTTTCTGGACGGGCAAATTTAACTCTCATTTCCCACCAGGAAGAGGAAATAACCAAAGGCTCAGCGTGCCGTGCCGCAACCAGATTAGGGCCTGAAGCCATCCTGCGGTGTTGCGGCCAGGTCACAAGAAAGCGAGTTGAAGAAAGGAGCTCAGGGGCACTGTAATTCACAAACCTGCAGAGTTATAAATGACAGCTATCGTCCAAAAATATACTGAAGTAAGGCTGCCAAGAGGACTTGAAAGCGGGGCAGAATTGCAGGAAACCGATTTCAGGAGGTAGACTGGAATTGCATTGAAAGCATAGGAAAAGAGGCAGAACGTCCACAATGATGCACTTGGCCAAAAAGGGCGTATGCGTTTTTTCCTGAATATATTCAGCAAAAAACGCGTACGTCCTTTTTGGCCAACCAAGCAAGCTTGCAAAGGAAATCTGCACTACAATGAAGTCTCACTTCCCCCCGGTCAAAAGGGCCATCTGAAAAAAGTGTAAAATCCAGAAAGTTAGGACAGGCCATGGAGAACTGGGAGCCTTGTTATGCTGATGGGCGGGATGTAAATTGCCAACAGACACTCGGGAGAAGTGTATGGTGTTTCCTGAAACATCTAAGAAACAAAGCAACAGAGCCTAGGGCACTTCCACTTATGGTCCTATAGCTTAGGGAAATTAAAATCAAAAAGACACAGCCACCCCAACGTTTGGGACGCCTCTGTTTACAAGAACCTCGTTTACAGTACAAGTTCAACATCGCAGAAAGTGAAAAATGGATAAAGAAGTTGTGGTATTTACTTACAAAGCAATATCACTCAGCAATGAAAACTATGTCATCAGGCCCTTAGCAGCACAATGAGTGGATTCAGGTATGATGATTCTAACTGAAATAAGTCACACAACAAAAGAAACCTCATAAGATATCAGTAATACACGGAATGTAAACTTGGCTACACAGGAACTGAATTACAGAACAGAACAGGGTCTCAAATTTAGAAAACCAACTTATGCTTGCTTAAGGGGAAAGGTGAGTTGGGGTGCTGCATAAAACCAGAGATTGAAATGAGCACAGATAAAGTTCCTTAAGCCAAATATGGAATAGACAAGAGCTACTCCTTGCTCAACGAAATGGACTCAACACCCCATATTAAACGCATAAGAATGTACCTGACTAGTAAGTATCTTAAAACCTATGGATTGCTATGTCTCCGAAAGAGAATCAAGCATGTGTACAGGGGCATAAACGCAGCAGTGATAGGATTGGAGAGGTACGGTGAGCAAATGAAGACCCTTTGAAGTCATATTGCATGGTACCCATTACACGGGTCTCAACTCTCCAGGTTTAAGGTATTCTTCCTTCAGCTAAAACATGCATGTGGAACCCAGAGTATGATAAACCGTGTGATCGGGAGACTTGTTCAAATATGTCTCAGTTTTCCTCCCCTGGTACTCGGGTGCAACATTCCAGATGCTTTACTAACACTCTCCCCACTTGGAGAGTCAGCGCCTTTAACCTCCTGTTTGGCCCAGTTTGCAATTTCTGCGGAAGATGAACAGGAATAGGGAGAACCAATGAGAGACTAGCTGGAGGTGTCTGGACGGGCAAATTTAACTCTCATTTCCCACCAGGAAGAAAAAATAACCAAAGGCTCAGCGTGCCGTGCCGGAACCAGATTAGGGCCTGAAGCCATCCTGCGGTGTTGCGGCCAGGTCTCAAGAAAGCGAGTTGAAGAAAGGACCTCAGGGGCACTGTAATTCACAAACCTGCAGAGTTACAAATGACAGCTATCGTCCAAAAATATACTGAACTAAGGCTGCCAAGAGGACTTGAAAGCGGGGCAGAATTGCAGGAAACCGATTTCAGGAGGTAGACTGGAATTGCATTGAAAGCATAGGAAAAGAGGCAGAACATCCACAATGATGCACTTGGCCAAAAAGGACGTATGCGTTTTTTCCTGAATATATTGAGGAAAAAACGCATACGCCCTTTTGGCCAACCAAGCAAGCTTGCAAAGGAAATCTGCACTACAATGAAGTCTCACTTACCCCCGGTCAAAAGGGCCATCTGAAAAAAGTGTAAAATCCAGAAAGGCAGGACAGGCCATGGAGAACTGGGAGCCTTGTTATGCTGATGTGTGGGATGTAAATTGCCAACAGACACTCGGGAGAAGTGTATGGTGTTTCCTGAAACATATAAGAAACAAAGCAACAGAGCCTAGGGCACTTCCACTTATGGTCTTATACCTTAGGGAAATTAAAATCAAAAAGCCACAGCCACCCCAAAGTTTGGGACGCCTCTGTTTACAAGAACCTCGTTTACGGTACAAGTTCAATATCACAGAAAGTGAAAAATGGATAAAGAACTTGTGGTACTTACGTACAATGCAGTATCACTCAGCAATGAAATCTATGTCATCAGGCCCGTAGCAGCATAATGAGTGGATTCAGGTACGATGATTCTAACTGAAATAAGTCACACAGAAAAAGAAACATCATAAGATATCAGTAATACACGGAATGTAAACTTGGCTACACAGGAACTGAATTCCAAAACAGAACAGGGTCTCAAATTTAGAAAACCAACTTATGCTTGCTTAAGGGGAAAGGTGAGTTGGGGTGCTACATAAAACCAGAGATTGAAATGAGCACAGATAAAGTTCCTTAAGCCAAATATGGAATAGACAAGAGCTACTCCTTGCTCAACGAAATGGACTCAACACCCCATATTAAACGCCTAAGAATGTACCTGACTAGTAAGTATCTTAAAACCTATGGATTGCTATGTCTCCGAAAGAGAATCAAGCATGTGTACAGGGGCATAAACGCAGCAGTGATAGGATTGGAGAGGTTCGGTGAGCAAATGAAGACCCTTTGAAGTCATATTGCATGGTTCCCATTCCACGGGTCTCAACTCTCCAGGTTTAAGGTATTCTTCCTTCAGCTAAAACATGCATGTGGAACCCAGAGTATGATCAACCGTGTGATTGGGAGACGTGTTCAAATATGTCTCAGTTTTCCTCCTCTGGTACTCGGGTGCAACATTCCAGACGCTTTACTAACACTCTCCCCACTTGGAGAGTCAGCGCCTTTAACCCCCTGTTTGGCCCAGTTTGCAATTTCGGCGGAAGATGAACAGGAATAGGGAGAACCAATGAGAGACTAGCTGGAGGTGTCTGGACGGGCAAATTTAACTCTCATTTCCCACCAGGAAGAGGAAATAACCAAAGGCTCAGCGTGCCGTGCCGGAACCAGATTAGGGCCTGAAGCCATCTTGCGGTGTTGCGGCCAGGTCACAAGAAAGCGAGTTGAAGAAAGGAGCTCAGGGGCACTGTAATTCACAAACCTGCAGAGTTATAAATGACAGCTATCGTCCAAAAATATACTGAAGTAAGGCTGCCAAGAGGACTTGAAAGCGGGGCAGAATTGCAGGAAACCGATTTCAGGAGGTAGACTGGAATTGCATTGAAAGCATAGGAAAAGAGGCAGAACGTCCACAATGATGCACTTGGCCAAAAAGGGCGTATGCGTTTTTTCCTGAATATATTCAGGAAAAAACGCATACGCCCTTTTTGGCCAACCAAGCAAGCTTGCAAAGGAAATCTGCTCTACAATGAAGTCTCACTTCCCCCCGGTCAAAAGGGCCATCTGAAAAAAGTGTAAAATCCAGAAACGCAGGACAGGCCATGGAGAACTGGGAGCCTTGTTACGCTGATGGGCGGGATGTAAATTGCCAACAGACACTCGGGAGAAGTGTATGGTGTTTCCTGAAACATCTAAAAAACAAAGCAACAGAGCCTAGGGCACTTCCACTTATGGTCCTATAGCATAGGGAAATTAAAATCAAAAAGACACAGCCACCCCAAAGTTTGGGACGCCTCTGTTTACAAGAACCTCGTTTACCGTACAAGTTCAATATCACAGAAAGTGAAAAATGGATAAAGAACTTGTGGTACTTACGTACAATGCACTATCACTCAGCAATGAAATCTATGTCATCAGGCCCTTAGCAGCATAATGAGTGGATTCAGGTACGATGATTCTAACTGAAATAAGTCACACAGAAAAAGAAACATCATAAGATATCAGTAATACACGGAATGTAAACTTGGCTACACAGGAACTGAATTCCAAAACAGAACAGGGTCTCAAATTTAGAAAACCAACTTATGCTTGCTTAAGGGGAAAGGTGAGTTGGGGTGCTGCATAAAACCAGAGATTGAAATGAGCACAGATAAAGTTCCTTAAGCCAAATATGGAATAGACAAGAGCTACTCCTTGCTCAACGAAATGGACTCAACACCCCATATTAAACGCCTAAGAATGTACCTGACTAGTAAGTATCTTAAAACCTATGGATTGCTATGTCTCCAAAAGAGAATCAAGCGTGTGCACAGGGGCATAAACACAGCAGTGATAGGATTGGAGAGGTTCGGTGAGCAAATGAAGACCCTTTGAAGTCATATTGCATGGTACCCATTCCACGGGTCTCAACTCTCCAGGTTTAAGGTATTCTTCCTTCAGCTAAAACATGCATGTGGAACCCAGAGTATGATCAACCGTGTGATCGGGAGACGTGTTCAAATATGTCTCAGTTTTCCTCCCCTGGTACTCGGGTGCAACATTCCAGACGCTTTACTAACACTCTCCCCACTTGGAGAGTCAGCGCCTTTAACCTCCTGTTTGGCCCAGTTTGCAATTTCTGCGGAAGATGAACAGGAATAGCGAGAACCAATGAGAGACTAGCTGGAGGTGTCTGGACGGGCAAATTTAACTGTCATTTCCCACCAGGAAGAGGAAATAACCAAAGGCTCAGCGTGCCGTGCCGGAACCAGATTAGGGCCTGAAGCCATTATGCGGTGTTGCGGCCAGGTCACAAGAAAGCGAGTTGAAGAAAGGAGCTCAGGGGCACTGTAATTCACAAACCTGCAGAGTTATAAATGACAGCTATCGTCCAAAAATATACTGAAGTAAGGCTGCCAAGAGGACTTGAAAGCGGGGCAGAATTGCAGGAAACCGATTTCAGGAGGTAGACTGGAATTGCATTGAAAGCATAGGAAAAGAGGCAGAACGTCCACAAGGATGCACTTGGCCAAAAAGGGCGTATGCGTTTTTTCCTGAATATATTCAGCAAAAAACGCATACGCACTTTTTGGCCAACCAAGCAAGCTTGCAAAGGAAATCTGCACTACAATGAAGTCTCACTTCCCCCCGGTCAAAAGGGCCATCTGAAAAAAGTGTAAAATCCAGAAAGGCAGGACAGGCCATGGAGAACTTGGAGCCTTGTTATGCTGATGGGCGGGATGTAAATTGCCAACAGACACTCGGGAGAAGTGTATGGTGTTTCCTGAAACATCTAAGAAACAAAGCAACAGAGCCTAGGGCACTTCCACTTATGGTCCTATAGCTTAGGGAAATTAAAATCAAAAAGACACAGCCACCCCAAAGTTTCGGATGCCTCTGTTTACAAGAACCTCGTTTACCGTACAAGTTCAATATCACAGAAAGTGAAAAATGGATAAAGAACTTGTGGTACTTACGAACAATGCAGTATCACTCAGCAATGAAATCTATGTCTTCAGGCCCATAGCAGCATAATGAGTGGATTCAGGTACGATGATTCTAAGTGAAATAAGTCACACAGAAAAAGAAACATCATAAGATATCAGTAATACAAGGAATGGAAACTTGGCTACACAGGAACTGAATTCCAAAAAGGAACAGGGTCTCAAATTTAGAAAACCAACTTATGCTTGCTTAAGGGTAAAGGTGAGTTGGGGTGCTGCATAAAACCAGAGATTGAAATGAGCACAGATAAAGTTCCCTAAGCCAAATATGGAATAGACAAGAGCTACTCCTGGCTCAACGAAATGGACTCAACACCGCATATAAAACGCCTAAGAATGTACCTGACTAGTAAGTATCTTAAAACCTATGGATTGCTATGTCTCCGAAAGAGAATCAAGCATGTGTACAGGGGCATAAACGCAGCAGTGATAGGATTGGAGAGGTTCGGTGAGCAAATGAAGACCCTTTGAAGTCATATTGCATGGTACCCATTCCACGGGTTTCAACTACCCAGGTTTAAGGTATTCTTCCTTCAGCTAAAACATGCATGTGGAACCCAGAGTATGATCAACCGTGTGAACGGGAGACGTGTTCAAATATGTCTCAGTTTTCCTCCCCTGGTACTCGGGTGCAACATTCCAGACGCTTTACTAACACTCTCCCCACTTGGAGAGTCAGCGCCTTTAACCTCCTGTTTGGCCCAGTTTGCAATTTCTGCGGAAGATGAACAGGAATAGGGAGATCCAATGAGAGACTAGCTGGAGGTTTCTGGACGGGCAAATTTAACTCTCATTTCCCACCAGGAAGAGGAAATAACCAAAGGCTCAGCGTGCCGTGCCGCAACCAGATTAGGGCCTGAAGCCATCCTGCGGTGTTGCGGCCAGGTCACAAGAAAGCGAGTTGAAGAAAGGAGCTCAGGGGCACTGTAATTCACAAACCTGCAGAGTTATAAATGACAGCTATCGTCCAAAAATATACTGAAGTAAGGCTGCCAAGAGGACTTGAAAGCGGGGCAGAATTGCAGGAAACCGATTTCAGGAGGTAGACTGGAATTGCATTGAAAGCATAGGAAAAGAGGCAGAACGTCCACAATGATGCACTTGGCCAAAAAGGGCGTATGCGTTTTTTCCTGAATATATTCAGCAAAAAACGCGTACGTCCTTTTTGGCCAACCAAGCAAGCTTGCAAAGGAAATCTGCACTACAATGAAGTCTCACTTCCCCCCGGTCAAAAGGGCCATCTGAAAAAAGTGTAAAATCCAGAAAGTTAGGACAGGCCATGGAGAACTGGGAGCCTTGTTATGCTGATGGGCGGGATGTAAATTGCCAACAGACACTCGGGAGAAGTGTATGGTGTTTCCTGAAACATCTAAGAAACAAAGCAACAGAGCCTAGGGCACTTCCACTTATGGTCCTATAGCTTAGGGAAATTAAAATCAAAAAGACACAGCCACCCCAACGTTTGGGACGCCTCTGTTTACAAGAACCTCGTTTACAGTACAAGTTCAACATCGCAGAAAGTGAAAAATGGATAAAGAAGTTGTGGTATTTACTTACAAAGCAATATCACTCAGCAATGAAAACTATGTCATCAGGCCCTTAGCAGCACAATGAGTGGATTCAGGTATGATGATTCTAACTGAAATAAGTCACACAGAAAAAGAAACCTCATAAGATATCAGTAATACACGGAATGTAAACTTGGCTACACAGGAACTGAATTACAGAACAGAACAGGGTCTCAAATTTAGAAAACCAACTTATGCTTGCTTAAGGGGAAAGGTGAGTTGGGGTGCTGCATAAAACCAGAGATTGAAATGAGCACAGATAAAGTTCCTTAAGCCAAATATGGAATAGACAAGAGCTACTCCTTGCTCAACGAAATGGACTCAACACCCCATATTAAACGCATAAGAATGTACCTGACTAGTAAGTATCTTAAAACCTATGGATTGCTATGTCTCCGAAAGAGAATCAAGCATGTGTACAGGGGCATAAACGCAGCAGTGATAGGATTGGAGAGGTACGGTGAGCAAATGAAGACCCTTTGAAGTCATATTGCATGGTACCCATTACACGGGTCTCAACTCTCCAGGTTTAAGGTATTCTTCCTTCAGCTAAAACATGCATGTGGAACCCAGAGTATGATAAACCGTGTGATCGGGAGACTTGTTCAAATATGTCTCAGTTTTCCTCCCCTGGTACTCGGGTGCAACATTCCAGATGCTTTACTAACACTCTCCCCACTTGGAGAGTCAGCGCCTTTAACCTCCTGTTTGGCCCAGTTTGCAATTTCTGCGGAAGATGAACAGGAATAGGGAGAACCAATGAGAGACTAGCTGGAGGTGTCTGGACGGGCAAATTTAACTCTCATTTCCCACCAGGAAGAAAAAATAACCAAAGGCTCAGCGTGCCGTGCCGGAACCAGATTAGGGCCTGAAGCCATCCTGCGGTGTTGCGGCCAGGTCTCAAGAAAGCGAGTTGAAGAAAGGACCTCAGGGGCACTGTAATTCACAAACCTGCAGAGTTACAAATGACAGCTATCGTCCAAAAATATACTGAACTAAGGCTGCCAAGAGGACTTGAAAGCGGGGCAGAATTGCAGGAAACCGATTTCAGGAGGTAGACTGGAATTGCATTGAAAGCATAGGAAAAGAGGCAGAACATCCACAATGATGCACTTGGCCAAAAAGGACGTATGCGTTTTTTCCTGAATATATTGAGGAAAAAACGCATACGCCCTTTTGGCCAACCAAGCAAGCTTGCAAAGGAAATCTGCACTACAATGAAGTCTCACTTACCCCCGGTCAAAAGGGCCATCTGAAAAAAGTGTAAAATCCAGAAAGGCAGGACAGGCCATGGAGAACTGGGAGCCTTGTTATGCTGATGTGTGGGATGTAAATTGCCAACAGACACTCGGGAGAAGTGTATGGTGTTTCCTGAAACATATAAGAAACAAAGCAACAGAGCCTAGGGCACTTCCACTTATGGTCTTATACCTTAGGGAAATTAAAATCAAAAAGCCACAGCCACCCCAAAGTTTGGGACGCCTCTGTTTACAAGAACCTCGTTTACGGTACAAGTTCAATATCACAGAAAGTGAAAAATGGATAAAGAACTTGTGGTACTTACGTACAATGCAGTATCACTCAGCAATGAAATCTATGTCATCAGGCCCGTAGCAGCATAATGAGTGGATTCAGGTACGATGATTCTAACTGAAATAAGTCACACAGAAAAAGAAACATCATAAGATATCAGTAATACACGGAATGTAAACTTGGCTACACAGGAACTGAATTCCAAAACAGAACAGGGTCTCAAATTTAGAAAACCAACTTATGCTTGCTTAAGGGGAAAGGTGAGTTGGGGTGCTACATAAAACCAGAGATTGAAATGAGCACAGATAAAGTTCCTTAAGCCAAATATGGAATAGACAAGAGCTACTCCTTGCTCAACGAAATGGACTCAACACCCCATATTAAACGCCTAAGAATGTACCTGACTAGTAAGTATCTTAAAACCTATGGATTGCTATGTCTCCGAAAGAGAATCAAGCATGTGTACAGGGGCATAAACGCAGCAGTGATAGGATTGGAGAGGTTCGGTGAGCAAATGAAGACCCTTTGAAGTCATATTGCATGGTTCCCATTCCACGGGTCTCAACTCTCCAGGTTTAAGGTATTCTTCCTTCAGCTAAAACATGCATGTGGAACCCAGAGTATGATCAACCGTGTGATTGGGAGACGTGTTCAAATATGTCTCAGTTTTCCTCCTCTGGTACTCGGGTGCAACATTCCAGACGCTTTACTAACACTCTCCCCACTTGGAGAGTCAGCGCCTTTAACCCCCTGTTTGGCCCAGTTTGCAATTTCGGCGGAAGATGAACAGGAATAGCGAGAACCAATGAGAGACTAGCTGGAGGTGTCTGGACGGGCAAATTTAACTCTCATTTCCCACCAGGAAGAAGAAATAACCAAAGGCTCAGCGTGCCGTGCCGCAACCAGATTAGGGCCTGAAGCCATCCTGCGGTGTTGCGGCCAGGTCTCAAGAAAGCGAGTTGAAGAAAGGACCTCAGGGGCACTGTAATTCACAAACCTGCAGAGTTACAAATGACAGCTATCGTCCAAAAATATACTGAAGTAAGGCTGCCAAGAGGACTTGAAAGCGGGGCAGAATTGCAGGAAACCGATTTCAGGAGGTAGACTGGAATTGCATTGAAAGCATAGGAAAAGAGGCAGAACGTCCACAATGATGCACTTGGCCAAAAAGGGCGTATGCGTTTTTTCCTGAATATATTCAGGAAAAAACGCATACGCCCTTTTTGGCCAACCAAGCAAGCTTGCAAAGGAAATCTGCACTACAATGAAGTCTCACTTCACCCCGGTCAAAAGGGCCATCTGAAAAATGTGTAAAATCCAGAAAGGCAGGACAGGCCATGGAGAACTGGGAGCCTTGTTATGCTGATGGGCGGGATGAAAATTGCCAACAGACACTCGGGAGAAGTGTATGGTGTTTCCTGAAACATCTAAAAAACAAAGCAACAGAGCCTAGGGCACTTCCACTTATGGTCCTATAGCTTAGGGAAATTAAATTCAAAAAGACACAGCCACCCCGATGTTTGGAACCTCTCTGTTTACAAGAACCTAGTTTACAGTACAAGTTCAACATCGCAGAAAGTGAAAAATGGATAAAGAATTTGTGGTATTTACTTACAAAGCAATATCACTCAGCAATGAAATCTATGTCATCAGGCCCTTAGCAGCACAATGAGTGAATTCAGGTATGATGATTCTAACTGAAATAAGTCACACAGAAAATGAAACATCATAAGATATCAGTAATACACGGAATGTAATCTTGGCTACACAGGAACTGAATTCCAAAACAGAACAGGGTCTCAAATTTAGAAAACCAACTTATGCTTGCTTAAGGGGAAAGGTGAGTTGGGGTGCTGCATAAAACCAGAGATTGAAATTAGCACAGATAAAGTTCCTTAAGCCAAATATGGAATAGACAAGAGCTACTCCTTGCTCAACGAAAAGGACTCAACACCGCATATTAAACACCTAAGAATGTACCTGACTAGTAAGTATCTTAAAACCTATGGATTGCTATGTCTCCGAAAGAGAATCAAGCATGTGTACAGTGGCATAAACGCAGCAGTGATAGGATTGGAGAGGTTCGGTGAGCAAATGAAGACCCTTTGAAGTCATATTGCATGGCACCCATTCCACAGGTTTCAACTACCAAGGTTTAAGGTATTCTTCCTTCAGCTAAAACATGCATGTGGAACCCAGAGTATGATCAACCGTGTGAATGGGAGACGTGTTCAAATATGTCTCAGTTTTCCTCCCCTGGTACTCGGGTGCAACATTCCAGACGCTTTACTAACACTCTCCCCACTTGGAGAGTCAGCGCCTTTAACCTCCTGTTTGGCCCAGTTTGCAATTTCTGCGGAAGATGAACAGGAATAGGGAGAACCAATGAGAGACTAGCTGGAGGTGTCTGGATGGGCAAATTTAACTCTCATTTCCCACCAGGAAGAGGAAATAACCAAAGGCTCAGCGTGCCGTGCCGGAACCAGATTAGGGCCTGAAGCCATCTTGCGGTGTTGCGGCCAGGTCACAAGAAAGCGAGTTGAAGAAAGGAGCTCAGGGGCACTGTAATTCACAAACCTGCAGAGTTATAAATGACAGCTATCGTCCAAAAATATACTGAAGTAAGGCTGCCAAGAGGACTTGAAAGCGGGGCAGAATTGCAGGAAACCGATTTCAGGAGGTAGACTGGAATTGCATTGAAAGCATAGGAAAAGAGGCAGAACGTCCACAATGATGCACTTGGCCAAAAAGGGCGTATGCGTTTTTTCCTGAATATATTCAGCAAAAAACGCATAGGCCCTTTTTGGCCAACCAAGCAAGCTTGCAAAGGAAATCTGCACTACAATGAAGTCTCACTTCCCCCCGGTCAAAAGGGCCATCTGAAAAAAGTGTAAAATCCAGAAAGGCAGGACAGGCCATGGAGAACTGGGAGCCTTGTTATGCTGATGGGCGGGATGTAAATTGCCAACAGACACTCGGGAGAAGTGTATGGTGTTTCCTGAAACATCTAAAAAACAAAGCAACAAAGCCTAGGGCCCTTCCACTTATGGTCCTATAGCTTAGGGAAATTAAAATCAAAAAGACACAGCCACCCCAAAGTTTGGGACGCCTCTGTTTACAAGAACCTCGTTTACCGTACAAGTTCAATATCACAGAAAGTAAAAAATGGATAAAGAACTTGTGGTACTTACGTACAATGCACTATCACTCAGCAATGAAATCTATGTCATCAGGCCCTTAGCAGCATAATGAGTGGATTCAGGTACGATGATTCTAACTGAAATAAGTCACACAGAAAAAGAAACATCATAAGATATCAGTAATACACGGAATGTAAACTTGGCTACACAGGAACTGAATTCCAAAACAGAACAGGGTCTCAAATTTAGAAAACCAACTTATGCTTGCTTAAGGGGAAAGGTGAGTTGGGGTGCTGCATAAAACCAGAGATTGAAATGAGCACAGATAAAGTTCCTTAAGCCAAATATGGAATAGACAAGAGCTACTCCTTGCTCAACGAAATGGACTCAACACCCCATATTAAACGCCTAAGAATGTACCTGACTAGTAAGTATCTTAACACCTATGGATTGCTATGTCTCCAAAAGAGAATCAAGCGTGTGTACAGGGGCATAAACGCAGCAGTGATAGGATTGGAGAGGTTCGGTGAGCAAATGAAGACCCTTTGAAGTCATATTGCATGGTACCCATTCCACAGGTTTCAACTACCAAGGTTTAAGGTATTCTTCCTTCAGCTAAAACATGCATGTGGAACCCAGAGTATGATCAACCGTGTGAATGGGAGACGTGTTCAAATATGTCTCAGTTTTCCTCCCCTGGTACTCGGGGGCAACATTCCAGACGCTTTACTAACACTCTCCCCACTTGGAGAGTCAGCGCCTTTAACCTCCTGTTTGGCCCAGTTTGCAATTTCTGCGGAAGATGAACAGGAATAGGGAGAACCAATGAGAGACTAGCTGGAGGTGTCTGGACGGGCAAATTTAACTCTCATTTCCCATCAGGAAGAGGAAATAACTAAAGGCTCAGCGTGCCGTGCCAGAACCAGATTAGGGCCTGAAGCCATCCTGCGGTGTTGCGGCCAGCTCAAAAGAAAGCGAGTTGAAGAAAGGAGCTCAGGGGCACTGTAATTCACAAACCTGCAGAGTTATAAATGACAGCTATCGTCCAAAAATATACTGAAGTAAGGCTGCCAAGAGGACTTGAAAGCGGGGCAGAATTGCAGGAAACCGATTTCAGGAGGTAGACTGGAATTGCATTGAAAGCATAGGAAAAGAGGCAGAACGTCCACAAGGATGCACTTGGCCAAAAAGGGCGTATGCGTTTTTTCCTGAATATATTCAGGAAAAAACGCATACGCCCTTTTTGGCCAACCAAGCAAGCTTGCAAAGGAAATCTGCACTACAATGAAGTCTCACTTCCCCCCGGTCAAAAGGGCCATCTGAAAAAAGTGTAAAATCCAGAAAGGCAGGACAGGCCATGGAGAACTGGGAGCCTTGTAATGCTGATGGGCCGGATGTAAATTGCCAACAGACACTCGGGAGAAGTGTATGGTGTTTCCTGAAACATCTAAAAAACAAAGCAACAGAGCCTAGGGCACTTCCACTTATGGTCCTATAGCTTAGGGAAATTAAAATCAAAAAGACACAGCCACCCCAAAGTTTGGGACGCCTCTGTTTACAAGAACCTCGTTTACAGTACAAGTTCAATATCACAGAAAGTGAAAAATGGATAAAGAAGTTGTGGTATTTACTTACAAACAATATCACTCAGCAATGAAATCTATGTCATCAGGCCCTTAGCAGCAAAATGAGTGGATTCAGGTACGATGATTCTAACTGAAATAAGTCACACAGAAAATGAAACATCATAAGATATCAGTAATACACAGAATGTAAACTTGGCTACACAGGAACTGAATTACATAACAGAACAGGGTCTCAAATTTAGAAAACCAACTTATGCTTGCTTAAGGGGAAAGGTGAGTTGGGGTGCTGCACAAAACCAGAGATTGAAATGAGCACAGATAAAGTTCCTTAAGCCAAATATGGAATAGACAAGAGCTACTCCTTACTCAACGAAATGGACTCAACACCGCATATTAAACGCCTAAGAATGTACCTGACTAGTAAGTATCTTAAAACCTATGGATTGCTATGTCTCCAAAAGAGAATCAAGCGTGTGTACAGGGGCATAAACGCAGCAGTGATAGGATTGGAGAGGTTCGGTGAGCAAATGAAGACCCTTTGAAGACATATTGCATGGTACCCATTACACGGGTCTCAACTCTCCAGGTTTAAGGTATTCTTCCTTCAGCTAAAACATGCATGTGGAACCCAGAGTATGATCAACCATGTGAACGGGAGACGTGTTCAAATATGTCTCAGGTTTCCTCCCCTGGTACTCGGGTGCAGCATTCCAGACGCTTTAGTAAAACCCTCCCGACTTGGAGAGTCAGTCCCTTTAACCTCCTGTTTGGCCCAGTTTGCAATTTCTGCGGAAGATGAACAGGAATAGGGAGAACCAATGAGAGACTAGCTGGAGGTGTCTGGACGGGCAAATTTAACTCTCATTTCCCACTAGGAAGAGGAAATAACCAAAGGCTCAGCGTGCCGTGCCCGAACCAGATTAGGGCCTGAAGCCATCTTGCGGTGTTGCGGCCAGCTCACAGGAAAGCGAGTTGAAGAAAGGAGCTCAGGGGCACTGTAATTCACAAACCTGCAGAGTTATAAATGACAGCTATCGTCCAAAATATACTGAAGTAAGGCTGCCAAGAGGACTTGAAAGTGGGGCAGAATTGCAGGAAACCGATTTCAGGAGGTAGACTGGAATTGCATTGAAAGCATAGGAAAAGAGGCAGAACGTCCACAATGATGCACTTGGCCAAAAAGGGCGTATGCGTTTCTTCCTGAATATATTCAGGAAAAAACGCATATGCACTTTTTGGCCAACCAAGCAAGCTTGCAAAGGAAATCTGCACTACAATGAAGTCTCACTTCCCCCCGGTCAAAAGGGCCATCTGAAAAAAGTGTAAAATCCAGAAAGGTAGGACAGTCCATGGAGAACTGGGAGCCTTGTTATGCTGATGGGCGGGATGTAAATTGCCAACAGACACTTGGGAGAAGTGTATGGTGTTTCCTGAAACATCTAAAAAACAAAGCAACAGAGCCTAGGGCACTTCCACTTATGGTCCTATAGCTTAGGGAAATTAAAATCAAAAAGACACAGCCACCCCAAAGTTTGGGACGCCTCTTTTTACAAGAACCTCGTTTACAGTACAAGTTCAACATCGCAGAAAGTGAAAAATGGATAAAGAACTTGTGGTACTTACGTACAATGCAGTATCACTCAGCAATGAAATCTATGTCATCAGGCCCGTAGCAGCATAATGAGTGGATTCAGGTACGATGATTCTAACTGAAATAAGTCACACAGAAAAAGAAACATCATAAGATATCACTAATACACAGAATGTCAACTTGGCTACACAGGAACTGAATTCCAAAACAGAACAGGGTCTCAAATTTAGAAAACCAACTTATGCTTGCTTATGGGGAAAGGTGAGTTGGGGTGCTGTATAAAACCAGAGATTGAAATGAGCACAGATAAAGTTCCTTAAGCCAAATATGGAATAGACAAGAGCTATTCCTTGCTCAACGAAATGGACTCAACACCCCATATTAAACGCCTAAGAATGTACCTGACTAGTAAGTATCTTAAAACCAATGGATTGCTATGTCTCCAAAACAGAATCAAGCGTGTGTACAGGGGCATAAACGCAGCAGTGATAGGATTGGAGAGGTTCGGTGAGCAAATGAAGACCCTTTGAAGTCATATTGCATGGTACCCATTCCACGGGTCTCAACTCTCCAGGTTTAAGGTATTCTTCCTTCAGCTAAAACATGCATGTGGAACCCAGAGTATGATCAACCGTGTGATCGGGAGACGTGTTCAAATATGTCTCAGTTTTCCTCCCCTGGTACTCGGGTGCAACATTCCAGACGCTTTACTAACACTCTCCCCACTTGGAGAGTCAGCGCCTTTAACCTCCTGTTTGGCCCAGTTTGCAATTTCTGCGGAAGATGAACAGGAATAGCGAGAACCAATGAGAGACTAGCTGGAGGTGTCTGGACGGGCAAATTTAACTCTCATTTCCCACCAGGAAGAGGAAATAACCAAAGGCTCAGCGTGCCGTGGCGGAACCAGATTAGGGCCTGAAGCCATCCAGCAGTGTTGCGGCCAGGTCACAAGAAAGCGAGTTGAAGAAAGGAGCTCAGGGGCACTGTAATTCACAAACCTGCAGAGTTATAAATGACAGCTATCGTCCAAAAATATACTGAAGTAAGGCTGCCAAGAGGACTTGAAAACGGGGCAGAATTGCAGGAAACCGATTTCAGGAGGTAGACTGGAATTGCATTGAAAGCATAGGAAAAGAGGCAGAACGTCCACAATGATGCACTTGGCCAAAAAGGGCGTATGCGTTTTTTCCTGAATATATTCAGGAAAAACGCATACGCCCTTTTTGGCCAACCAAGCAAGCTTGCAAAGGAAATCTGCACTACAATGAAGTCTCACTTCGCCCCGGTCAAAAGGGCCATCTGAAAAAAGTGTAAAATCCAGAAAGGCAGGACAGGCCATGGAGAACTGGGAGCCTTGTTATGCTGATGGGCGGGATGTAAATTGCCAACAGACACTCGGGAGAAGTGTATGGTGTTTCCTGAAACATCTAAAAAACAAAGCAACAGAGCCTAGGGCATTTCCACTTATGGTCCTATAGCTTAGGGAAATTAAAATCAAAAAGACACAGCCACCCCAAAGTTTGGGACGCCTCTGTTTACAAGAACCTCGTTTACAGTGCAAGTTCAACATCGCAGAAAGTGAAAAATGGATAAAGAAGTTGTGGTATTACTTACAAAGCAATATCACTCAGCAATGAAATCTATGTCATCAGGCCCTTAGCAGCACAATGAGTGGATTCAGGTATGATGATTCTAACTGAAATAAGTCACACAGAAAAAGAAACATCATAAGATATCACTAATACACGGAATGTAAACTTGGCTACACAGGAACTGAATTACAGAACAGAACATGGTCTCAAATTTAGAAAACCAACTTATGCTTGCTTAAGGGTAAAGGTGAGTTGGGGTGCTGCATAAAACCAGAGATTGAAATGAGCACAGATAAAGTTCCTTAAGCCAAATATGGAATAGACAAGAGCTACTCCTTGCTCAACAAAATGGACTCAACACCGCATATTAAACGCCTAAGAATGTACCTGACTAGTAAGTATCTTAAAACCTATGGATTGCTATGTCTCCAAAAGAGAATCAAGCATGTGTACAGGGGCATAAACGCAGCAGTGATAGGATTGGAGAGGTTCGGTGAGCAAATGAAGACCCTTTGAAGTCATATTGCATGGTACCCATTCCACGGGTTTCAACTACCCAGGTTTAAGGTATTCTTCCTTCAGCTAAAACATGCATGTGGAACCCAGAGTATGATCACCCATGTGAACGGGAGACGTGTTCAAATATTTCTCAGTTTTCCTCCCCTGGTACTCGGGGGCAACATTCCAGACGCTTTACTAACACTCTCCCCACTTGGAGAGTCAGCGCCTTTAACCTCCTGTTTGGCCCAGTTTGCAATTTCTGCGGAAGATGAACAGGAATAGGGAGAACCAATGAGAGACTAGCTGGAGGTGTCTGGACGGGCAAATTTAACTCTCATTTCCCATCAGGAAGAGGAAATAACTAAAGGCTCAGCGTGCCGTGCCAGAACCAGATTAGGGCCTGAAGCCATCCTGCGGTGTTGCGGCCAGCTCAAAAGAAAGCGAGTTGAAGAAAGGAGCTCAGGGGCACTGTAATTCACAAACCTGCAGAGTTATAAATGACAGCTATCGTCCAAAAATATACTGAAGTAAGGCTGCCAAGAGGACTTGAAAGCGGGGCAGAATTGCAGGAAACCGATTTCAGGAGGTAGACTGGAATTGCATTGAAAGCATAGGAAAAGAGGCAGAACGTCCACAAGGATGCACTTGGCCAAAAAGGGCGTATGCGTTTTTTCCTGAATATATTCAGGAAAAAACGCATACGCCCTTTTTGGCCAACCAAGCAAGCTTGCAAAGGAAATCTGCACTACAATGAAGTCTCACTTCCCCCCGGTCAAAAGGGCCATCTGAAAAAAGTGTAAAATCCAGAAAGGCAGGACAGGCCATGGAGAACTGGGAGCCTTGTAATGCTGATGGGCCGGATGTAAATTGCCAACAGACACTCGGGAGAAGTGTATGGTGTTTCCTGAAACATCTAAAAAACAAAGCAACAGAGCCTAGGGCACTTCCACTTATGGTCCTATAGCTTAGGGAAATTAAAATCAAAAAGACACAGCCACCCCAAAGTTTGGGACGCCTCTGTTTACAAGAACCTCGTTTACAGTACAAGTTCAATATCACAGAAAGTGAAAAATGGATAAAGAAGTTGTGGTATTTACTTACAAACAATATCACTCAGCAATGAAATCTATGTCATCAGGCCCTTAGCAGCAAAATGAGTGGATTCAGGTACGATGATTCTAACTGAAATAAGTCACACAGAAAATGAAACATCATAAGATATCAGTAATACACAGAATGTAAACTTGGCTACACAGGAACTGAATTACATAACAGAACAGGGTCTCAAATTTAGAAAACCAACTTATGCTTGCTTAAGGGGAAAGGTGAGTTGGGGTGCTGCACAAAACCAGAGATTGAAATGAGCACAGATAAAGTTCCTTAAGCCAAATATGGAATAGACAAGAGCTACTCCTTACTCAACGAAATGGACTCAACACCGCATATTAAACGCCTAAGAATGTACCTGACTAGTAAGTATCTTAAAACCTATGGATTGCTATGTCTCCAAAAGAGAATCAAGCGTGTGTACAGGGGCATAAACGCAGCAGTGATAGGATTGGAGAGGTTCGGTGAGCAAATGAAGACCCTTTGAAGACATATTGCATGGTACCCATTACACGGGTCTCAACTCTCCAGGTTTAAGGTATTCTTCCTTCAGCTAAAACATGCATGTGGAACCCAGAGTATGATCAACCATGTGAACGGGAGACGTGTTCAAATATGTCTCAGGTTTCCTCCCCTGGTACTCGGGTGCAGCATTCCAGACGCTTTAGTAAAACCCTCCCGACTTGGAGAGTCAGTCCCTTTAACCTCCTGTTTGGCCCAGTTTGCAATTTCTGCGGAAGATGAACAGGAATAGGGAGAACCAATGAGAGACTAGCTGGAGGTGTCTGGACGGGCAAATTTAACTCTCATTTCCCACTAGGAAGAGGAAATAACCAAAGGCTCAGCGTGCCGTGCCCGAACCAGATTAGGGCCTGAAGCCATCTTGCGGTGTTGCGGCCAGCTCACAGGAAAGCGAGTTGAAGAAAGGAGCTCAGGGGCACTGTAATTCACAAACCTGCAGAGTTATAAATGACAGCTATCGTCCAAAATATACTGAAGTAAGGCTGCCAAGAGGACTTGAAAGTGGGGCAGAATTGCAGGAAACCGATTTCAGGAGGTAGACTGGAATTGCATTGAAAGCATAGGAAAAGAGGCAGAACGTCCACAATGATGCACTTGGCCAAAAAGGGCGTATGCGTTTCTTCCTGAATATATTCAGGAAAAAACGCATATGCACTTTTTGGCCAACCAAGCAAGCTTGCAAAGGAAATCTGCACTACAATGAAGTCTCACTTCCCCCCGGTCAAAAGGGCCATCTGAAAAAAGTGTAAAATCCAGAAAGGTAGGACAGTCCATGGAGAACTGGGAGCCTTGTTATGCTGATGGGCGGGATGTAAATTGCCAACAGACACTCGGGAGAAGTGTATGGTGTTTCCTGAAACATCTAAAAAACAAAGCAACAGAGCCTAGGGCACTTCCACTTATGGTCCTATAGCTTAGGGAAATTAAAATCAAAAAGACACAGCCACCCCAAAGTTTGGGACGCCTCTTTTTACAAGAACCTCGTTTACAGTACAAGTTCAACATCGCAGAAAGTGAAAAATGGATAAAGAACTTGTGGTACTTACGTACAATGCAGTATCACTCAGCAATGAAATCTATGTCATCAGGCCCGTAGCAGCATAATGAGTGGATTCAGGTACGATGATTCTAACTGAAATAAGTCACACAGAAAAAGAAACATCATAAGATATCACTAATACACAGAATGTCAACTTGGCTACACAGGAACTGAATTCCAAAACAGAACAGGGTCTCAAATTTAGAAAACCAACTTATGCTTGCTTATGGGGAAAGGTGAGTTGGGGTGCTGTATAAAACCAGAGATTGAAATGAGCACAGATAAAGTTCCTTAAGCCAAATATGGAATAGACAAGAGCTATTCCTTGCTCAACGAAATGGACTCAACACCCCATATTAAACGCCTAAGAATGTACCTGACTAGTAAGTATCTTAAAACCAATGGATTGCTATGTCTCCAAAACAGAATCAAGCGTGTGTACAGGGGCATAAACGCAGCAGTGATAGGATTGGAGAGGTTCGGTGAGCAAATGAAGACCCTTTGAAGTCATATTGCATGGTACCCATTCCACGGGTTTCAACTACCCAGGTTTAAGGTATTCTTCCTTCAGCTAAAACATGCATGTGGAACCTAGAGTATGATCAACCATGTGATCGGGAGACGTGTTCAAATATGTCTCAGTTTTCGTACCCTGGTACTCGGGTGCAACATTCCAGACGCTTTATTAACACTCTCCCGACTTGGAGAGTCAGTCCCTTTAACCTCCTGTTTGGCCCAGTTTGCAATTTCTGCGGAAGATGAACAGGAATAGGGAGAACCAATGAGAGACTAGCTGGAGGTGTCTGGACGGGCAAATTTAACTCTCATTTCCCACCAGGAAGAGGAATTAACCAAAGGCTCAGCGTGCCGTGCCGGAACCAGATTAGGGCCTGAAGCCATCCTGCAGTGTTGCGGCCAGATCAAAAGAAAGCGAGTTGAAGAAAGGAGCTCAGGGGCACTGTAATTCACAAACCTGCATAGTTATAAATGACAGCTATCGTCCAAAAATATACTGAAGTAAGGCTGCCAAGAAGACTTGAAAGTGGGGCAGAATTGCAGGAAACCGATTTCAGGAGGTAGACTGGAATTGCCTTTCAAGCATAGGAAAAGAGGCAGAACGTCCACAATGCTGCACTTGGCCAAAAAGGGCGTATGCATTTTTTTCTGAATATATTCAGGAAAAAACGCATACGCCCTTTTTGGCCAACCAAGCAAGCTTGCAAAGGAAATCTGCACTACAATGAAGTCTCACTTCCCCCCGGTCAAAAGGGCCATCTGAAAAAGTGTAAAATCCAGGAAGGCAGGACAGGCTATGGAAAACTGGGAGCCTTGTTATGCTGATGGGCGGGATGTAAATTGCCAACAGACACTCGGGAGAAGTGTATGGTGTTTCCTGAAACATATAAAAAACAAAGCAACAGAGCCTAGGGCACTTCCACTTATGGTCCTATAGCTTAGGGAAATTAAAATCAAAAAGACACAGCCACCCCAAAGTTTGGGACGCCTCTGTTTACAAGAACCTCGTTTACCGTACAAGTTCAATATCGGAGAAAGTGAAAAATGGATAAAGAACTTGTGGTACTTACGTACAATGCAGTATCACTCAGCAATGAAATCTATGTCATCAAGCCCGTAGCAGCATAATGAGTGGATTCAGGTACGATGATTCTAACTGAAATAAGTCACACAGAAAAAGAAACATCATAAGATATCACTAATACACGGAATGAAAACTTGGCTACACAGGAACTGAATTACAGAACAGAACAGGGTATCAAATTTAGAAAACCAACTTATGCTTGCTTAAGGGGAAAGGTGAGTTGGGGTGCTGCATAAAACCAGAGATTGAAATGAGCACAGATAAAGTTCCTTAAGCCAAATATGGAATAGACAAGAGCTACTCCTTGCTCAACAAAATGGACTCAACACCGCATATTAAACGCCTAAGAATGTACCTGACTAGTAAGTATCTTAAAACCTATGGATTGCTACGTCTCCGAAAGAGAATCAAGCATGTGTACAGGGGCATAAACGCAGCAGTGATAGGATTGGAGAGGTTCGGTGAGCAAATGAAGACCCTTTGAAGTCATATTGCATGGTACCCATTCCACGGGTTTCAACTACCCAGGTTTAAGGTATTCTTCCTTCAGCTAAAACATGCATGTGGAACCTAGAGTATGATCAACCATGTGACCGGGAGACGTGTTCAAATATGTCTCAGTTTTCGTAACCTGGTACTCGGGTGCAACATTCCAGACACTTTACTAACACTCTCCCAACTTGGAGAGTCAGTCCCTTTAACCTCCTGTTTGGCCCAGTTTGCAATTTCTCCGGAAGATGAACAGGAATAGCGAGAACCAATGAGAGACTAGCTGGAGGTGTCTGGACGGGCAAATTTAACTCTCATTTCCCACCAGGAATAGGAATTAACCAAAGGCTCAGCGTGCCGTGCCGGAACAAGATTAGGGCCTGAAGCCATCCTGCGGTGTTGCGGCCAGATCACAAGAAAGCGAGTTGAAGAAAGGAGCTCAGGGGCACTGTAATTCACAAACCTGCAGAGTTATAAATGACAGCTCTCGTCCAAAAATATACTGAAGTAAGGCTGCCAAGAGGACTTGAAAGCGGGGCAGAATTGCAGGAAACCGATTTCAGGAGGTAGACTGGAATTGCATTGAAAGCATAGGAAAAGAGGCAGAACGTCCACAAGGATGCACTTGGCCAAAAAGTGCGTATGCGCTTTTCCTGAATATATTCAGGAAAAAACGCATACGCCCTTTTTGGCCAACCAAGCAAGCTTGCAAAGGAAATCTGCACTACAATGAAGTCTCACTTCCCCCCGGTCAAAAGGGCCATCTGAAAAAAGTGTAAAATCCAGAAAGGCAGGACAGGCCATGGAGAACTGGGAGCCTTGTTATGCTGATGGGCGGGATGTAAATTACCAACAGACACTCGGGAGAAGTGTATGGTGTTTCCTGAAACATCTAAAAAACAAAGCAACAGAGCCTAGGGCACTTCCACTTATGGTCCTATAGCTTAGGGAAATTAAAATCAAAAAGACACAGCCACCCCAAAGTTTGGGACGCCTCTGTTTACAAGAACCTCGTTTACAGTACAAGTTCAACATCGCAGAAAGTGAAAAATGGATAAAGAAGGTGTGGTATTTACTTACAAAGAAATATCACTCAGCAATGAAATCTATGTCATCAGGCCCTTAGCAGCACAATGAGTGGATTCAGGTATGATAATTCTAACTGAAATAAGTCACACAGAAAAAGAAACATCATATGATATCACTAATACACGGAATGTAAACTTGGCTACACAGGAACTGAATTACAGAACAGAACAGGGTCTCAAATTTAGAAAACCAACTTATGCTTGCTTAAGGGGAAAGGTGAGTTGGGGTGCTGCATAAAACCAGAGATTGAAATGAGCACAGATAAAGTTCCTTAAGCCAAATATGGAATAGACAAGAGCTACTCCTTGCTCAACGAAATGGACTCAACACCCCATATTAAACGCCTAAGAATGTACCTGACTAGTAAGTATCTTAAAACCTATGGATTGCTATGTCTCCAAAAGAGAATCAAGTGTGTGTACAGGGGCATAAACGCAGCAGTGATAGGATTGGAGAGGTTCGGTGAGCAAATGAAGACCCTTTGAAGTCATATTGCATGGTACCCATTCCACGGGTTTCAACTACCCAGGTTTAAGGTATTCTTCCTTCAGCTAAAACATGCATGTGGAACCTAGAGTATGATCAACAATGTGACCGGGAGACGTGTTCAAATATGTCTCAGTTTTCGTAACCTGGTACTCGGGTGCAACATTCCAGACACTTTACTAACACTCTCCCAACTTGGAGAGTCAGTCCCTTTAACCTCCTGTTTGGCCCAGTTTGCAATTTCTGCGGAAGATGAACAGGAATAGCGAGAACCAATGAGAGACTAGCTGGAGGTGTCTGGACGGGCAAATTTAACTCTCATTTCCCACCAGGAATAGGAATTAACCAAAGGCTCAGCGTGCCGTGCCGGAACAAGATTAGGGCCTGAAGCCATCCTGCGGTGTTGCGGCCAGATCACAAGAAAGCGAGTTGAAGAAAGGAGCTCAGGGGCACTGTAATTCACAAACCTGCAGAGTTATAAATGACAGCTCTCGTCCAAAAATATACTGAAGTAAGGCTGCCAAGAGGACTTGAAAGCGGGGCAGAATTGCAGGAAACCGATTTCAGGAGGTAGACTGGAATTGCATTGAAAGCATAGGAAAAGAGGCAGAACGTCCACAAGGATGCACTTGGCCAAAAAGGGCGTATGCGCTTTTTCCTGAATATATTCAGGAAAAAACGCATACGCCCTTTTTGGCCAACCAAGCAAGCTTGCAAAGGAAATCTGCACTACAATGAAGTCTCACTTCCCCCCGGTCAAAAGGGCCATCTGAAAAAAGTGTAAAATCCAGAAAGGCAGGACAGGCCATGGAGAACTGGGAGCCTTGTTATGCTGATGGGCGGGATGTAAATTACCAACAGACACTCGGGAGAAGTGTATGGTGTTTCCTGAAACATCTAAAAAACAAAGCAACAGAGCCTAGGGCACTTCCACTTATGGTCCTATAGCTTAGGGAAATTAAAATCAAAAAGACACAGCCACCCCAAAGTTTGGGACGCCTCTGTTTACAAGAACCTCGTTTACAGTACAAGTTCAACATCGCAGAAAGTGAAAAATGGATAAAGAAGGTGTGGTATTTACTTACAAAGAAATATCACTCAGCAATGAAATCTATGTCATCAGGCCCTTAGCAGCACAATGAGTGGATTCAGGTATGATAATTCTAACTGAAATAAGTCACACAGAAAAAGAAACATCATATGATATCACTAATACACGGAATGTAAACTTGGCTACACAGGAACTGAATTACAGAACAGAACAGGGTCTCAAATTTAGAAAACCAACTTATGCTTGCTTAAGGGGAAAGGTGAGTTGGGGTGCTGCATAAAACCAGAGATTGAAATGAGCACAGATAAAGTTCCTTAAGCCAAATATGGAATAGACAAGAGCTACTCCTTGCTCAACGAAATGGACCCAACACCCCATATTAAACGCCTAAGAATGTACCTGACTAGTAAGTATCTTAAAACCTATGGATTGCTATGTCTCCAAAAGAGAATCAAGTGTGTGTACAGGGGCATAAACGCAGCAGTGATAGGATTGGAGAGGTTCGGTGAGCAAATGAAGACCCTTTGAAGTCATATTGCATGGTACCCATTCCACGGGTTTCAACTACCCAGGTTTAAGGTATTCTTCCTTCAGCTAAAACATGCATGTGGAACCTAGAGTATGATCAACCATGTGACCGGGAGACGTGTTCAAATATGTCTCAGTTTTCGTAACCTGGTACTCGGGTGCAACATTCCAGACACTTTACTAACACTCTCCCAACTTGGAGAGTCAGTCCCTTTAACCTCCTGTTTGGCCCAGTTTGCAATTTCTGCGGAAGATGAACAGGAATAGCGAGAACCAATGAGAGACTAGCTGGAGGTTTCTGGACGGGCAAATTTAACTCTCATTTCCCACCAGGAAGAGGAATTAACCAAAGGCTCAGCGTGCCGTGCCGGAACCAGATTAAGGCCTGAAGCCATCCTGCGGTGTTGCGGCCAGATCACAAGAAAGCGAGTTGAAGAAAGGAGCTCAGGGGCACTGTAATTCACAAACCTGCAGAGTTATAAATGACAGCTATCGTCCAAAAATATACTGAAGTAAGGCTGCCAAGAGGACTTGAAAGTGGGGCAGAATTGCAGGAAACCGATTTCAGGAGGTAGACTGGAATTGCATTGAAAGCATAGGAAAAGAGGCAGAACGTCCACAAGGATGCACTTGGCCAAAAAGGGCGTATGCGCTTTTTCCTGAATATATTCAGGAAAAAACGCATACGCCCTTTTTGGCCAACCAAGCAAGCTTGCAAAGGAAATCTGCACTACAATGAAGTCTCACTTCCCCACGGTCAAAAGGGCCATCTGAAAAAAGTGTAAAATCCAGAAAGGCAGGACAGGCCATGGAGAACTGGGAGCCTTGTTATGCTGATGGGCGGGATGTAAATTGCCAACAGACACTCGGGAGAAGTGTATGGTGTTTCCTGAAACATCTAAAAAACAAAGCAACAGAGCCTAGGGCACTTCCACTTATGGTCCTATAGCTTAGGGAAATTAAAATCAAAAAGACACAGCCACCCCAATGTTTGGGACGCCTCTGTTTACAAGAACCTCGTTTACCGTACAAGTTCAATATCACAGAAAGTAAAAGATGGATAAAGAACTTGTGGTACTTACGTACAATGCACTATCACTCAGCAATGAAATCTATGTCATCAGGCCCTTAGCAGCATAATGAGTGGATTCAGGTACGATGATTCTAACTGAAATAAGTCACACAGAAAAAGAAACATCATAAGATATCAGTAATACACGGAATGTAAACTTGGCTACACAGGAACTGAATTCCAAAACAGAACAGGGTCTCAAATTTAGAAAACCAACTTATGCTTGCTTAAGGGGAAAGGTGAGTTGGGGTGCTGCATAAAACCAGAGATTGAAATGAGCACAGATAAAGTTCCTTAAGCCAAATATGGAATAGACAAGAGCTACTCCTTGCTCAACGAAATGGACTCAACACCCCATATTAAACGCCTAAGAATGTACCTGACTAGTAAGTATCTTAAAACCTATGGATTGCTATGTCTCCAAAAGAGAATCAAGCGTGTGTACAGGGGCATAAACGCAGCAGTGATAGGATTGGAGAGGTTCGGTGAGCAAATGAAGACCCTTTGAAGTCATATTGCATGGTACCCATTCCACAGGTTTCAACTACCAAGGTTTAAGGTATTCTTCCTTCAGCTAAAACATGCATGTGGAACCCAGAGTATGATCAACCGTGTGAATGGGAGACGTGTTCAAATATGTCTCAGTTTTCCTCCCCTGGTACTCGGGTGCAACATTCCAGACACTTTACTAACACTCTCCCCACTTGGAGAGTCAGCGCCTTTAACCTCCTGTTTGGCCCAGTTTGCAATTTCTGCGGAAGATGAACAGGAATAGGGAGAACCAATGAGAGACTAGCTGGAGGTGTCTGGACGGGCAAATTTAACTCTCATTTCCCATCAGGAAGAGGAAATAACCAAAGGCTCAGCGTGCCGTGCCGGAAACAGATTAGGGCCTGAAGCCATCCTGCGGTGTTGCGGCCAGCTCAAAAGAAAGCGAGTTGAAGAAAGGAGCTCAGGGGCACTGTAATTCACAAACCTGCAGAGTTATAAATGACAGCTATCGTCCAAAAATATACTGAAGTAAGGCTGCCAAGAGGACTTGAAAGCGGGGCAGAATTGCAGGAAACCGATTTCAGGAGGTAGACTGGAATTGCATTGAAAGCATAGGAAAAGAGGCAGAACGTCCACAATGATGCACTTGGCCAAAAAGGGCGTATGCGTTTTTTCCTGAATATATTCAGGAAAAAACGCATACGCCCTTTTTGGCCAACCAAGCAAGCTTGCAAAGGAAATCTGCACTACAATGAAGTCTCACTTCCCCCCGGTCAAAAGGGCCATCTGAAAAAAGTGTAAAATCCAGAAAGGCAGGACAGGCCATGGAGAACTGGGAGCCTTGTTATGCTGATGGGCGGGATGTAAATTGCCAACAGACACTCGGGAGAAGTGTATGGTGTTTCCTGAAACATCTAAAAAACAAAGCAACAGAGCCTAGGGCACTTCCACTTATGGTCCTATAGCTTAGGGAAATTAAAATCAAAAAGACACAGCCACCCCAAAGTTTGGGACGCCTCTGTTTACAAGAACCTCGTTTACAGTACAAGTTCAACATCGCAGAAAGTGAAAAATGGATAAAGAAGTTGTGGTATTTACTTACAAAGCAATATCACTCAGCAATGAAATCTATGTCATCAGGCCCTTAGCAGCACAATGAGTGGATTCAGGTATGATGATTCTAACTGAAATAAGTCACACCGAAAAAGAAACATCATAAGATATCAGTAATACACGGAATGTAAACTTGGCTACACAGGAACTGAATTACAGAACAGAACAGGGTCTCAAATTTAGAAAACCAACTTATGCTTGCTTAACGGGAAAGGTGAGTTGGGGTGCTGCATAAAACCAGAGATTGAAATGAGCACAGATAAAGTTCCTTAAGCCAAATATGGAATAGACAAGAGCTACTCCTTGCTCAACAAAATGGACTCAACACCCCATATTAAACGCCTAAGAATGTACCTGACTAGTAAGTATCTTAAAACCTATGGATTGCTATGTCTCCAAAAGAGAATCAAGCGTGTGTACAGGGGCATAAACGCAGCAATGATAGGATTGGAGAGGTTCGGTGAGCAAATGAAGACCCTTTGAAGTCATATTGCATGGGACCCATTCCACGGGTTTCAACTACCCAGGTTTAAGGTATTCTTCCTTCAGCTAAAACATGCATGTGGAACGTAGAGTATGATCAACCATGTGATCGGGAGACGTGTTCAAATATGTCTCAGTTTTCGTACCCTGATACTCGGGTGCAACATTCCAGACGCTTTACTAACACTCTCCCGACTTGGAGAGTCAGTCCCTTTAACCTCCTGTTTGGCCCAGTTTGCAATTTCTGCGGAAGATGAACAGGAATAGCGAGAACCAATGAGAGACTAGCTGGAGGTGTCTGGACGGGCAAATTTAACTCTCATTTCCCACCAGGAAGAGGAATTAACCAAAGGCTCAGCGTGCCGTGCCGGAACCAGATTAGGGCCTGAAGCCATCCTGCGGTGTTGCGGCCAGGTCACAAGAAAGCGAGTTGAAGAAAGGAGCTCAGGGGCACTGTAATTCACAAACCTGCAGAGTTATAAATGACAGCTATCGTCCAAAAATATACTAAAGTAAGGCTGCCAAGAGGACTTGAAAGCGGGGAAGAATTGCAGGAAACCGATTTCAGGAGGTAGACTGGAATTGCATTGAAAGCATAGGAAAAGAGGCAGAACGTCCACAAGGATGCACTTGGCCAAAAAGGGCGTGTGCGTTTTTTCCTGAATATATTCAGGAAAAAACGCATACGCCCTTTTTGGCCAACCAAGCAAGCTTGCAAAGGAAATCTGCACTACAATGAAGTCTCACTTCCCCCCGGTCAAAAGGGCCATCTGAAAAAAGTGTAAAATCCAGAAAGGCAGGACAGGCCATGGAGAACTGGGAGCCTTGTTATGCTGATGGCCGGGATGTAAATTGCCAACAGACACTCGGGAGAAGTGTATGGTGTTTTCTGAAACATCTAAAAAACAAAGCAACAGAGCCTAGGGCACTTCCACTTATGGTCCTATAGCTTAGGGAAATTAAAATAAAAAAGACACAGCCACCCCAAAGTTTGGGACGCCTCTGTTTACAAGAACCTCGTTTACAGTACAAGTTCAACATCGCAGAAAGTGAAAAATGGATAAAGAAGTTGTGGTATTTACTTACAAAGCAATATCACTCAGCAATGAAATCTATGTCATCAGGCCCTTAGCAGCACAATGAGTGGATTCAGGTATGATGATTCTAACTGAAATAAGTCACACCGAAAAAGAAACATCATAAGATATCAGTAATACACGGAATGTAAACTTGGCTACACAGGAACTGAATTACAGAACAGAACAGGGTCTCAAATTTAGAAAACCAACTTATGCTTGCTTAACGGGAAAGGTGAGTTGGGGTGCTGCATAAAACCAGAGATTGAAATGAGCACAGATAAAGTTCCTTAAGCCAAATATGGAATAGACAAGAGCTACTCCTTGCTCAACAAAATGGACTCAACACCCCATATTAAACGCCTAAGAATGTACCTGACTAGTAAGTATCTTAAAACCTATGGATTGCTATGTCTCCAAAAGAGAATCAAGCGTGTGTACAGGGGCATAAACGCAGCAATGATAGGATTGGAGAGGTTCGGTGAGCAAATGAAGACCCTTTGAAGTCATATTGCATGGGACCCATTCCACGGGTTTCAACTACCCAGGTTTAAGGTATTCTTCCTTCAGCTAAAACATGCATGTGGAACGTAGAGTATGATCAACCATGTGATCGGGAGACGTGTTCAAATATGTCTCAGTTTTCGTACCCTGATACTCGGGTGCAACATTCCAGACGCTTTACTAACACTCTCCCGACTTGGAGAGTCAGTCCCTTTAACCTCCTGTTTGGCCCAGTTTGCAATTTCTGCGGAAGATGAACAGGAATAGCGAGAACCAATGAGAGACTAGCTGGAGGTGTCTGGACGGGCAAATTTAACTCTCATTTCCCACCAGGAAGAGGAATTAACCAAAGGCTCAGCGTGCCGTGCCGGAACCAGATTAGGGCCTGAAGCCATCCTGCGGTGTTGCGGCCAGGTCACAAGAAAGCGAGTTGAAGAAAGGAGCTCAGGGGCACTGTAATTCACAAACCTGCAGAGTTATAAATGACAGCTATCGTCCAAAAATATACTAAAGTAAGGCTGCCAAGAGGACTTGAAAGCGGGGAAGAATTGCAGGAAACCGATTTCAGGAGGTAGACTGGAATTGCATTGAAAGCATAGGAAAAGAGGCAGAACGTCCACAAGGATGCACTTGGCCAAAAAGGGCGTGTGCGTTTTTTCCTGAATATATTCAGGAAAAAACGCATACGCCCTTTTTGGCCAACCAAGCAAGCTTGCAAAGGAAATCTGCACTACAATGAAGTCTCACTTCCCCCCGGTCAAAAGGGCCATCTGAAAAAAGTGTAAAATCCAGAAAGGCAGGACAGGCCATGGAGAACTGGGAGCCTTGTTATGCTGATGGCCGGGATGTAAATTGCCAACAGACACTCGGGAGAAGTGTATGGTGTTTTCTGAAACATCTAAAAAACAAAGCAACAGAGCCTAGGGCACTTCCACTTATGGTCCTATAGCTTAGGGAAATTAAAATAAAAAAGACACAGCCACCCCAAAGTTTGGGATGCCTCTGTTTACAAGAACCTCGTTTACAGTACAAGTTCAACATCGCAGAAAGTGAAAAATGGATAAAGAATTTGTGGTATTTACTTACAAAGCAATATCACTCAGCAATGAAATCTATGTCATCAGGCCCTTAGCAGCACAATGAGTGGATTCAGGTATGATGATTCTAACTGAAATAAGTCACACAGAAAAAGAAACATCATAAGATATCAGTAATACACGGAATGTAAACTTGGCTACACAGGAACTGAATTACAGAACAGAACAGGGTCTCAAATTTAGAAAACCAACTTATGCTTGCTTAAGGGGAAAGGTGAGTTGGGGTGCTGCATAAAACCAGAGATTGAAATGAGCACAGATAAAGTTCCTTAAGCCAAATATGGAATAGACAAGAGCTACTCCTTGCTCAACGAAATGGACTCAACACCCCATATTAAACGCCTAAGAATGTACCTGACTAGTAAGTATCTTAAAACCTATGGATTGCTATGTCTCCAAAAGAGAATCAAGCGTGTGTACAGGGGCATAAACGCAGCAGTGATAGGATTGGAGAGGTTTGGTGAGCAAATGAAGACCCTTTGAAGTCATATTGCATGGTACCCATTCCACGGGTTTCAACTACCAAGGTTTAAGGTATTCTTCCTGCAGCTAAAACATGCATGTGGAACCTAGAGTATGATCAACCGTGTGAACGGGAGACGTGTTCAAATATGTCTCAGTTTTCCTCCCCTGGTACTCGGGTGCAACATTCCAGACGCTTTACTAACACTCTCCCCACATGGAGAGTCAGCGCCTTTAACCTCCTGTTTGGCCCAGTTTGCAATTTCTGCGGAAGATGAACAGGAATAGCGAGAACCAATGAGAGACTAGCTGGAGGTGTCTGGACGGGCAAATTTAACTCTCATTTCCCACCAGGAAGAGGAATTAACCAAAGGCTCAGCATGCCGTGCCGGAACCAGATTAGGGCCTGAAGCCATCCTGCGGTGTTGCGGCCAGCTCAAAAGAAAGCGAGTTGAAGAAAGGAGCTCAGGGGCACTGTAATTCACAAACCTGCAGAGTTATAAATGACAGCTATCGTCCAAAAATATACTGAAGTAAGGCTGCCAAGAGGACTTGAAAGCGGGGCAGAATTGCAGGAAACCGATTTCAGGAGGTAGACTGGAATTGCATTGAAAGCATAGGAAAAGAGGCTGAACATCCACAAGGATGCACTTGGCCAAAAAGGGCGTATGCGTTTCTTCCTGAATATATTCAGGAAAAAACGCATACGCCCTTTTTGGCCAACCAAGCAAGCTTGCAAAGGAAATCTGCACTACAATGAAGTCTCACTTCCCCCCGGTCAAAAGGGCCATCTGAAAAAAGTGTAAAATCCAGAAAGGCAGGACAGGCCATGGAGAACTGGGAGCCTTGTTATGCTGATGGGCGGGATGTAAATTGCCAACAGACACTCGGGAGAAGTGTATGGTGTTTCCTGAAACATCTAAAAAACAAAGCAACAGAGCCTAGGGCACTTCCACTTATGGTCCTATAGCTTAGGGAAATTAAAATCAAAAAGACACAGCCACCCCAAAGTTTGGGACGCCTCTGTTTACAAGAACCTCGTTTACAGTACAAGTTCAACATCGCAGAAAGTGAAAAATGGATAAAGAAGTTGTGGTATTTATTACAAAGCAATATCACTCAGCAATGAAATCTATGTCATCAGGCCCTTAGCAGCACAATGAGTGGATTCAGGTATGATGATTCTAACTGAAATAAGTCACACAGAAAAAGAAACATCATAAGATATTAGTAATACACGGAATGTAAACTTGGCTACACAGGAACTGAATTACAGAACAGAACAGGGTCTCAAATTTAGAAAACCAACTTATGCTTGCTTAACGGGAAAGGTGAGTTGGGGTGCTGCATAAAACCAGAGATTGAAATGAGCACAGATAAAGTTCCTTAAGCCAAATATGGAATAGACAAGAGCTACTCCTTGCTCAACAAAATGGACTCAACACCCCATATTAAACGCCTAAGAATGTACCTGACTAGTAAGTATCTTAAAACCTATGGATTGCTATGTCTCCAAAAGAGAATCAAGCGTGTGTACAGGGGCGTAAACGCAGCAATGATAGGATTGGAGAGGTCCGGTGAGCAAATGAAGACCCTTTGAAGTCATATTGCATGGTACCCATTCCACGGGTTTCAACTACCCAGGTTTAAGGTATTCTTCCTTCAGCTAAAACATGCATGTGGAACCTAGAGTATGATCAACCATGTGATCGGGAGACGTGTTCAAATATGTCTCAGTTTTCGTACCCTGGTACTCGGGTGCAACATTCCAGACGCTTTACTAACACTCTCCCCACTTGGAGAGTCAGTCCCTTTAACCTCCTGTTTGGCCCAGTTTGCAATTTCTGCGGAAGATGAACAGGAATAGCGAGAACCAATGAGAGACTAGCTGGAGGTGTCTGGACGGGCAAATTTAACTCTCATTTCCCACCAGGAAGAGGAATTAACCAAAGGCTCAGCATGCCGTGCCGGAACCAGATTAGGGCCTGAAGCCATCCTGCGGTGTTGCGGCCAGGTCACAAGAAAGCGAGTTGAAGAAAGGAGCTCAGGGGCACTGTAATTCACAAACCTGCAGAGTTATAAATAACAGCTATCGTCCAAAAATATACTAAAGTAAGGCTGCCAAGAGGACTTGAAAGCGGGGAAGAATTGCAGGAAACCGATTTCAGGAGGTAGACTGGAATTGCATTGAAAGCATAGGAAAAGAGGCAGAACGTCCACAAGGATGCACTTGGCCAAAAAGGGCGTGTGTGTTTTTTCCTTAATATATTCAGGAAAAAACGCATACGCCCTTTTTGGCCAACCAAGCAAGCTTGCAAAGGAAATCTGCACTACAATGAAGTCTCACTTCCCCCCGGTCAAAAGGGCCATCTGAAAAAAGTGTAAAATCCAGAAAGGCAGGACAGGCCATGGAGAACTGGGAGCCTTGTTATGCTGATGGCCGGGATGTAAATTGCCAACAGACACTCGGGAGAAGTGTATGGTGTTTCCTGAAACATCTAAAAAACAAAGCAACAGAGCCTAGGGCACTTCCACTTATGGTCCTATAGCTTAGGGAAATTAAAATCAAAAAGACACAGCCACCCCAAAGTTTGGGACGCCTCTGTTTACAAGAACCTCGTTTACAGTACAAGTTCAACATCACAGAAAGTGAAAAATGGATAAAGAAGTTGTGGTATTTACTTACAAAGCAATATCACTCAGCAATGAAATCTATGTCATCAGGCCCTTAGCAGCACAATGAGTGGATTCAGGTATGATGATTCTAACTGAAATAAGTCACACAGAAAAAGAAACATCATAAGATATCAGTAATACACGGAATGTAAACTTGGCTACACAGGAACTGAATTACAGAACAGAACAGGGTCTCAAATTTAGAAAACCAACTTATGCTTGCTTAAGGGGAAAGGTGAGTTGGGGTGCTGCATAAAACCAGAGATTGAAATGAGCACAGATAAAGTTCCTTAAGCCAAATATGGAATAGACAAGAGCTACTCCTTGCTCAACGAAATGGACTCAACACCCCATATTAAACGCCTAAGAATGTACCTGACTAGTAAGTATCTTAAAACCTATGGATTGCTATGTCTCCAAAAGAGAATCAAGCGTGTGTACAGGGGCATAAACGCAGCAGTGATAGGATTGGAGAGGTTCGGTGAGCAAATGAAGACCCTTTGAAGTCATATTGCATGGTACCCATTCCACGGGTCTGAACTCTCCAGTTTTAAGGTATTCTTCCTTCAGCTAAAACATGCATGTGGAACCCAGAGTATGATCAACCGTGTGAACGGGAGACGTGTTCAAATATGTCTCAGTTTTCCTCCCCTGGTACTCGGGTGCAACATTCCAGATGCTTTACTAACACTCTCCCCACATGGAGAGTCAGCGCCTTTAACCTCCTGTTTGGCCCAGTTTGCAATTTCTGCGGAAGATGAACAAGAATAGCGAGAACCAATGAGAGACTAGCTGGAGGTGCCTGGACGGGCAAATTTAACTCTCATTTCCCACCAGGAAGAGGAAATAACCAAAGGCTCAGCATGCCATGCCAGAACCAGATTAGGGCCTGAAGCCATCCTGCGGTGTTGCGGCCAGCTCAAAAGAAAGCGAGTTGAAGAAAGGAGCTCAGGGGCACTGTAATTCACAAACCTGCAGAGTTATAAATGACAGCTATCGTCCAAAAATATACTGAAGTAAGGCTGCCAAGAGGACTTGAAAGCGGGGCAGAATTGCAGGAAACCGATTTCAGGAGGTAGACTGGAATTGCATTGAAAGCATAGGAAAAGAGGCAGAACGTCCACAAGGATGCACTTGGTCAAAAAGGGCGTATGCGTTTTTTCCTGAATATATTCAGGAAAAAACGCATACGCCCTTTTTGGCCAACCAAGCAAGCTTGCAAAGGAAATCTGCACTACAATGAAGTCTCACTTCCCCCCGGTCAAAAGGGCCATCTGAAAAAAGTGTAAAATCCAGAAAGGCAGGACAGGCCATGGAGAACTGGGAGCCTTGTTATGCTGATGGCCGGGATGTAAATTGCCAACAGACACTCGGGAGAAGTGTATGGTGTTTCCTGAAACATCTAAAAAACAAAGCAACAGAGCCTAGGGCACTTCCACTTATGGTCCTATAGCTTAGGGAAATTAAAATAAAAAAGACACAGCCACCCCAAAGTTTGGGACGCCTCTGTTTACAAGAACCTCGTTTACAGTACAAGTTCAACATCGCAGAAAGTGAAAAATGGATAAAGAAGTTGTGGTATTTACTTATAAAGCAATATCACTCAGCAATGAAATCTATGTCATCAGGCCCTTAGCAGCACAATGAGTGGATTCAGGTATGATGATTCTAACTGAAATAAGTCACACAGAAAAAGAAACATCATATGATATCACTAATACACGGAATGTAAACTTGGCTACACAGGAACTGAATTACAGAACAGAACAGGGTCTCAAATTTAGAAAACCAACTTATGCTTGCTTAACGGGAAAGGTGAGTTGGGGTGCTGCATAAAACCAGAGATTGAAATGAGCACAGATAAAGTTCCTTAAGCCAAATATGGAATAGACAAGAGCTACTCCTTGCTCAACAAAATGGACTCAACACCCCATATTAAACGCCTAAGAATGTACCTGACTAGTAAGTATCTTAAAACCTATGGATTGCTATGTCTCCAAAAGAGAATCAAGCGTGTGTACAGGGGCATAAACGCAGCAGTGATAGGATTGGAGAGGTTCGGTGAGCAAATGAAGACCCTTTGAAGTCATATTGCATGGTACCCATTCCACGGGTCTCAACTACCCAGGTTTAAGGTATTCTTCCTTCAGCTAAAACATGCATGTGGAACCCAGAGTATGATCAACCATGTGATCGGGAGACGTGTTCAAATATGTCTCAGTTTTCATACCCTGGTACTCGGGTGCAACATTCCAGACGCTTTACTAACACTCTCCCGACTTGGAGAGTCAGTCCCTTTAACCTCCTGTTTGGCCCAGTTTGCAATTTCTGCGGAAGATGAACAGGAATAGCGAGAACCAATGAGAGACTAGCTGGAGGTGTCTGGACGGGCAAATTTAACTCTCATTTCCCACCAGGAAGAGGAATTAACCAAAGGCTCAGCGTGCCGTGCCGGAACCAGATTAGGGCCTGAAGCCATCCTGCGGTGTTGCGGCCAGGTCACAAGAAAGCGAGTTGAAGAAAGGAGCTCAGGGGCACTGTAATTCACAAACCTGCAGAGTTATAAATGACAGCTATCGTCCAAAAATATACTGAAGTAAGGCTGCCAAGAGGACTTGAAAGCGGGGAAGAATTGCAGGAAACCGATTTCAGGAGGTAGACTGGAATTGCATTGAAAGCATAGGAAAAGAGGCAGAACGTCCACAAGGATGCACTTGGCCAAAAAGGGCGTGTGCGTTTTTTCCTGAATATATTCAGGAAAAAACGCACACGCCCTTTTTGGCCAACCAAGCAAGCTTGCAAAGGAAATCTGCACTACAATGAAGTCTCACTTCCCCCCGGTCAAAAGGGCCATCTGAAAAAAGTGTAAAATCCAGAAAGGCAGGACAGGCCATGGAGAACTGGGAGCCTTGTTATGCTGATGGGCGGGATGTAAATTGCCAACAGACACTCGGGAGAAGTGTATGGTGTTTCCTGAAACATCTAAAAAACAAAGCAACAGAGCCTAGGGCACTTCCACTTATGGTCCTATAGCTTAGGGAAATTAAAATCAAAAAGACACAGCCACCCCAAAGTTTGGGACGCCTCTGTTTACAAGAACCTCGTTCACAGTACAAGTTCAACATCGCAGAAAGTGAAAAATGGATAAAGAAGTTGTGGTATTTACTTACAAAGCAATATCACTCAGCAATGAAATCTATGTCATCAGGCCCTTAGCAGCACAATGAGTGGATTCAGGTATGATGATTCTAACTGAAATAAGTCACACAGAAAAAGAAACATCATAAGATATCAGTAATACAATGAATGTAAACTTGGCTACACAGGAACTGAATTACAGAACAGAACAGGGTCTCAAATTTAGAAAACCAACTTATGCTTGCTTAAGGGGAAAGGTGAGTTGGGGTGCTGCATAAAACCAGAGATTGAAATGAGCACAGATAAAGTTCCTTAAGCCAAATATGGAATAGACAAGAGCTACTCCTTGCTCAACGAAATGGACTCAACACCCCATATTAAACGCCTAAGAATGTACCAGACTAGTAAGTATCTTAAAACCTATGGATTGCTATGTCTCCAAAAGAGAATCAAGCGTGTGTACAGGGGCATAAATGCAGCAGTGATAGGATTGGAGAGGTTCGTTGAGCAAATGAAGACCCTTTGAAGTCATATTGCATGGTACCCATTCCACGGGTCTCAACTCTCCAGTTTTAAGGTATTCTTCCTTCAGCTAAAACATGCATGTGGAACCCAGAGTATGATCAACCGTGTGAACGGGAGACGTGTTCAAATATGTCTCAGTTTTCCTCCCCTGGTACTCGGGTGCAACATTCCAGATGCTTTACTAACACTCTCCCCACATGGAGAGTCAGCGCCTTTAACCTCCTGTTTGGCCCAGTTTGCAATTTCTGTGGAAGATGAACAGGAATAGCGAGAACCAATGAGAGACTAGCTGGAGGTGCCTGGACGGGCAAATTTAACTCTCATTTCCCACCAGGAAGAGGAAATAACCAAAGGCTCAGCATGCCGTGCCAGAACCAGATTAGGGCCTGAAGCCATCCTGCGGTGTTGCGGCCAGCTCAAAAGAAAGCGAGTTGAAGAAAGGAGCTCAGGGGCACTGTAATTCACAAACCTGCAGAGTTATAAATGACAGCTATCGTCCAAAAATATACTGAAGTAAGGCTGCCAAGAGGACTTGAAAGCGGGGCAGAATTGCAGGAAACCGATTTCAGGAGGTAGACTGGAATTGCATTGAAAGCATAGGAAAAGAGGCAGAACGTCCACAATGATGCACTTGGTCAAAAAGGGCGTATGCGTTTTTTCCTGAATATATTCAGGAAAAAACGCATACACCCTTTTTGGCCAACCAAGCAAGCTTGCAAAGGAAATCTGCACTACAATGAAGTCTCACTTCCCCCCGGTCAAAAGGGCCATCTGAAAAAAGTGTAAAATCCAGAAAGGCAGGACAGGCCATGGAGAACTGGGAGCCTTGTTATGCTGATGGCCGGGATGTAAATTGCCAACAGACACTCGGGAGAAGTGTATGGTGTTTCCTGAAACATTTAAAAAACAAAGCAACAGAGCCTAGGGCACTTCCACTTATGGTCCTATAGCTTAGGGAAATTAAAATAAAAAAGACACAGCCACCCCAAAGTTTGGGACGCCTCTGTTTACAAGAACCTCGTTTACAGTACAAGTTCAACATCGCAGAAAGTGAAAAATGGATAAAGAAGTTGTGGTATTTACTTATAAAGCAATATCACTCAGCAATGAAATCTATGTCATCAGGCCCTTAGCAGCACAATGAGTGGATTCAGGTATGATGATTCTAACTGAAATAAGTCACACAGAAAAAGAAACATCATATGATATCACTAATACACGGAATGTAAACTTGGCTACACAGGAACTGAATTACAGAACAGAACAGGGTCTCAAATTTAGAAAACCAACTTATGCTTGCTTAACGGGAAAGGTGAGTTGGGGTGCTGCATAAAACCAGAGATTGAAATGAGCACAGATAAAGTTCCTTAAGCCAAATATGGAATAGACAAGAGCTACTCCTTGCTCAACAAAATGGACTCAACACCCCATATTAAACGCCTAAGAATGTACCTGACTAGTAAGTATCTTAAAACCTATGGATTGCTATGTCTCCAAAAGAGAATCAAGCGTGTGTACAGGGGCATAAACGCAGCAGTGATAGGATTGGAGAGGTTCGGTGAGCAAATGAAGACCCTTTGAAGTCATATTGCATGGTACCCATTCCACGGGTCTCAACTACCCAGGTTTAAGGTATTCTTCCTTCAGCTAAAACATGAATGTGGAACCCAGAGTATGATCAACCATGTGATCGGGAGACGTGTTCAAATATGTCTCAGTTTTCATACCCTGGTACTCGGGTGCAACATTCCAGACGCTTTACTAACACTCTCCCGACTTGGAGAGTCAGCGCCTTTAACCTCCTGTTTGGCCCAGTTTGCAATTTCTGTGGAAGATGAACAGGAATAGCGAGAACCAATGAGAGACTAGCTGGAGGTGCCTGGACGGGCAAATTTAACTCTCATTTCCCACCAGGAAGAGGAATTAACCAAAGGCTCAGCGTGCCGTGCCGGAACCAGATTAGGGCCTGAAGCCATCCTGCGGTGTTGCGGCCAGGTCACAAGAAAGCGAGTTGAAGAAAGGAGCTCAGGGGCACTGTAATTCACAAACCTGCAGAGTTATAAATGACAGCTCTCGTCCAAAAATATACTGAAGTAAGGCTGCCAAGAGGACTTGAAAGCGGGGCAGAATTGCAGGAAACCGATTTCAGGAGGTAGACTGGAATTGCATTGAAAGCATAGGAAAAGAGGCAGAACGTCCACAAGGATGCACTTGGCCAAAAAGGGCGTATGCGCTTTTTCCTGAATATATTCAGGAAAAAACGCATACGCCCTTTTTGGCCAACCAAGCAAGCTTGCAAAGGAAATCTGCACTACAATGAAGTCTCACTTCCCCCCGGTCAAAAGGGCCATCTGAAAAAAGTGTAAAATCCAGAAAGGCAGGACAGGCCATGGAGAACTGGGAGCCTTGTTATGCTGATGGGCGGGATGTAAATTACCAACAGACACTCGGGAGAAGTGTATGGTGTTTCCTGAAACATCTAAAAAACAAAGCAACAGAGCCTAGGGCACTTCCACTTATGGTCCTATAGCTTAGGGAAATTAAAATCAAAAAGACACAGCCACCCCAAAGTTTGGGACGCCTCTGTTTACAAGAACCTCGTTTACAGTACAAGTTCAACATCGCAGAAAGTGAAAAATGGATAAAGAAGGTGTGGTATTTACTTACAAAGAAATATCACTCAGCAATGAAATCTATGTCATCAGGCCCTTAGCAGCACAATGAGTGGATTCAGGTATGATAATTCTAACTGAAATAAGTCACACAGAAAAAGAAACATCATATGATATCACTAATACACGGAATGTAAACTTGGCTACACAGGAACTGAATTACAGAACAGAACAGGGTCTCAAATTTAGAAAACCAACTTATGCTTGCTTAAGGGGAAAGGTGAGTTGGGGTGCTGCATAAAACCAGAGATTGAAATGAGCACAGATAAAGTTCCTTAAGCCAAATATGGAATAGACAAGAGCTACTCCTTGCTCAACGAAATGGACCCAACACCCCATATTAAACGCCTAAGAATGTACCTGACTAGTAAGTATCTTAAAACCTATGGATTGCTATGTCTCCAAAAGAGAATCAAGTGTGTGTACAGGGGCATAAACGCAGCAGTGATAGGATTGGAGAGGTTCGGTGAGCAAATGAAGACCCTTTGAAGTCATATTGCATGGTACCCATTCCACGGGTTTCAACTACCCAGGTTTAAGGTATTCTTCCTTCAGCTAAAACATGCATGTGGAACCTAGAGTATGATCAACCATGTGACCGGGAGACGTGTTCAAATATGTCTCAGTTTTCGTAACCTGGTACTCGGGTGCAACATTCCAGACACTTTACTAACACTCTCCCAACTTGGAGAGTCAGTCCCTTTAACCTCCTGTTTGGCCCAGTTTGCAATTTCTGCGGAAGATGAACAGGAATAGCGAGAACCAATGAGAGACTAGCTGGAGGTGTCTGGACGGGCAAATTTAACTCTCATTTCCCACCAGGAAGAGGAATTAACCAAAGGCTCAGCGTGCCGTGCCGGAACCAGATTAGGGCCTGAAGCCATCCTGCGGTGTTGCGGCCAGATCACAAGAAAGCGAGTTGAAGAAAGGAGCTCAGGGGCACTGTAATTCACAAACCTGCAGAGTTATAAATGACAGCTATCGTCCAAAAATATACTGAAGTAAGGCTGCCAAGAGGACTTGAAAGTGGGGCAGAATTGCAGGAAACCGATTTCAGGAGGTAGACTGGAATTGCATTGAAAGCATAGGAAAAGAGGCAGAACGTCCACAAGGATGCACTTGGCCAAAAAGGGCGTATGCGCTTTTTCCTGAATATATTCAGGAAAAAGCGCATACGCCCTTTTTGGCCAACCAAGCAAGCTTGCAAAGGAAATCTGCACTACAATGAAGTCTCACTTCCCCACGGTCAAAAGGGCCATCTGAAAAAAGTGTAAAATCCAGAAAGGCAGGACAGGCCATGGAGAACTGGGAGCCTTGTTATGCTGATGGCCGGGATGTAAATTGCCAACAGACACTCGGGAGAAGTGTATGGTGTTTCCTGAAACATCTAAAAAACAAAGCAACAGAGCCTAGGGCACTTCCACTTATGGTCCTATAGCTTAGGGAAATTAAAATCAAAAAGACACAGCCACCCCAATGTTTGGGACGCCTCTGTTTACAAGAACCTCGTTTACCGTACAAGTTCAATATCACAGAAAGTAAAAAATGGATAAAGAACTTGTGGTACTTACGTACAATGCACTATCACTCAGCAATGAAATCTATGTCATCAGGCCCTCAGCAGCATAATGAGTGGATTCAGGTACGATGATTCTAACTGAAATAAGTCACACAGAAAAAGAAACATCATAAGATATCAGTAATACACGGAATGTAAACTTGGCTACACAGGAACTGAATTCCAAAACAGAACAGGGTCTCAAATTTAGAAAACCAACTTATGCTTGCTTAAGGGGAAAGGTGAGTTGGGGTGCTGCATAAAACCAGAGATTGAAATGAGCACAGATAAAGTTCCTTAAGCCAAATATGGAATAGACAAGAGCTACTCCTTGCTCAACGAAATGGACTCAACACCCCATATTAAACGCCTAAGAATGTACCTGACTAGTAAGTATCTTAAAACCTATGGATTGCTATGTCTCCAAAAGAGAATCAAGCGTGTGTACAGGGGCATAAACGCAGCAGTGATAGGATTGGAGAGGTTCGGTGAGCAAATGAAGACCCTTTGAAGTCATATTGCATGGTACCCATTCCACAGGTTTCAACTACCAAGGTTTAAGGTATTCTTCCTTCAGCTAAAACATGCATGTGGAACCCAGAGTATGATCAACCGTGTGAATGGGAGACGTGTTCAAATATGTCTCAGTTTTCCTCCCCTGGTACTCGGGTGCAACATTCCAGACGCTTTACTAACACTCTCCCCACTTGGAGAGTCAGCGCCTTTAACCTCCTGTTTGGCCCAGTTTGCAATTTCTGCGGAAGATGAACAGGAATAGGGAGAACCAATGAGAGACTAGCTGGAGGTGTCTGGACGGGCAAATTTAACTCTCATTTCCCATCAGGAAGAGGAAATAACCAAAGGCTCAGCGTGCCGTGCCGGAACCAGATTAGGGCCTGAAGCCATCCTGCGGTGTTGCGGCCAGCTCAAAAGAAAGCGAGTTGAAGAAAGGAGCTCAGGGGCACTGTAATTCACAAACCTGCAGAGTTATAAATGACAGCTATCGTCCAAAAATATACTGAAGTAAGGCTGCCAAGAGGACTTGAAAGCGGGGCAGAATTGCAGGAAACCGATTTCAGGAGGTAGACTGGAATTGCATTGAAAGCATAGGAAAAGAGGCAGAACGTCCACAATGATGCACTTGGCCAAAAAGGGCGTATGCGTTTTTTCCTGAATATATTCAGGAAAAAACGCATACGCCCTTTTTGGCCAACCAAGCAAGCTTGCAAAGGAAATCTGCACTACAATGAAGTCTCACTTCCCCCCGGTCAAAAGGGCCATCTGAAAAAAGTGTAAAATCCAGAAAGGCAGGACAGGCCATGGAGAACTGGGAGCCTTGTTATGCTGATGGGCGGGATGTAAATTGCCAACAGACACTCGGGAGAAGTGTATGGTGTTTCCTGAAACATCTAAAAAACAAAGCAACAGAGCCTAGGGCACTTCCACTTATGGTCCTATAGCTTAGGGAAATTAAAATCAAAAAGACACAGCCACACCAAAGTTTGGGACGCCTCTGTTTACAAGAACCTCGTTTACAGTACAAGTTCAACATCGCAGAAAGTGAAAAATGGATAAAGAAGTTGTGGTATTTACTTACAAAGCAATATCACTCAGCAATGAAATCTATGTCATCAGGCCCTTAGCAGCACAATGAGTGGATTCAGGTATGATGATTCTAACTGAAATAAGTCACACCGAAAAAGAAACATCATAAGATATCAGTAATACACGGAATGTAAACTTGGCTACACAGGAACTGAATTACAGAACAGAACAGGGTCTCAAATTTAGAAAACCAACTTATGCTTGCTTAACGGGAAAGGTGAGTTGGGGTGCTGCATAAAACCAGAGATTGAAATGAGCACAGATAAAGTTCCTTAAGCCAAATATGGAATAGACAAGAGCTACTCCTTGCTCAACAAAATGGACTCAACACCCCATATTAAACGCCTAAGAATGTACCTGACTAGTAAGTATCTTAAAACCTATGGATTGCTATGTCTCCAAAAGAGAATCAAGCGTGTGTACAGGGGCATAAACGCAGCAATGATAGGATTGGAGAGGTTCGGTGAGCAAATGAAGACCCTTTGAAGTCATATTGCATGGTACCCATTCCACGGGTTTCAACTACCCAGGTTTAAGGTATTCTTCCTTCAGCTAAAACATGCATGTGGAACGTAGAGTATGATCAACCATGTGATCGGGAGACGTGTTCAAATATGTCTCAGTTTTCGTACCCTGGTACTCGGGTGCAACATTCCAGACGCTTTACTAACACTCTCCCGACTTGGAGAGTCAGTCCCTTTAACCTCCTGTTTGGCCCAGTTTGCAATTTCTGCGGAAGATGAACAGGAATAGCGAGAACCAATGAGAGACTAGCTGGAGGTGTCTGGACGGGCAAATTTAACTCTCATTTCCCACCAGGAAGAGGAATTAACCAAAGGCTCAGCGTGCCGTGCCGGAACCAGATTAGGGCCTGAAGCCATCCTGCGGTGTTGCGGCCAGGTCACAAGAAAGCGAGTTGAAGAAAGGAGCTCAGGGGCACTGTAATTCACAAACCTGCAGAGTTATAAATGACAGCTATCGTCCAAAAATATACTAAAGTAAGGCTGCCAAGAGGACTTGAAAGCGGGGAAGAATTGCAGGAAACCGATTTCAGGAGGTAGACTGGAATTGCATTGAAAGCATAGGAAAAGAGGCAGAACGTCCACAAGGATGCACTTGGCCAAAAAGTGCGTGTGCGTTTTTTCCTGAATATATTCAGGAAAAAACGCATACGCCCTTTTTGGCCAACCAAGCAAGCTTGCAAAGGAAATCTGCACTACAATGAAGTCTCACTTCCCCCCGGTCAAAAGGGCCATCTGAAAAAAGTGTAAAATCCAGAAAGGCAGGACAGGCCATGGAGAACTGGGAGCCTTGTTATGCTGATGGGCGGGATGTAAATTGCCAACAGACACTCGGGAGAAGTGTATGGTGTTTCCTGAAACATCTAAAAAACAAAGCAACAGAGCCTAGGGCACTTCCACTTATGGTCCTATAGCTTAGGGAAATTAAAATCAAAAAGACACAGCCACCCCAAAGTTTGGGACGCCTCTGTTTACAAGAACCTCGTTTACAGTACAAGTTCAACATCGCAGAAAGTGAAAAATGGATAAAGAAGTTGTGGTATTTACTTACAAAGCAATATCACTCAGCAATGAAATCTATGTCATCAGGCCCTTAGCAGCACAATGAGTGGATTCAGGTATGATGATTCTAACTGAAATAAGTCACACAGAAAAAGAAACATCATATGATATCACTAATACACGGAATGTAAACTTGGCTACACAGGAACTGAATTACAGAACAGAACAGGGTCTCAAATTTAGAAAACCAACTTATGCTTGCTTAAGGGGAAAGGTGAGTTGGGGTGCTGCATAAAACCAGAGATTGAAATGAGCACAGATAAAGTTCCTTAAGCCAAATATGGAATAGACAAGAGCTACTCCTTGCTCAACGAAATGGACTCAACACCCCATATTAAACGCCTAAGAATGTACCTGACTAGTAAGTATCTTAAAACCTATGGATTGCTATGTCTCCAAAAGAGAATCAAGCGTGTGTACAGGGGCATAAACGCAGCAGTGATAGGATTGGAGAGGTTCGGTGAGCAAATGAAGACCCTTTGAAGTCATATTGCATGGTACCCATTCCACGGGTTTCAACTACCCAGGTTTAAGGTATTCTTCCTTCAGCTAAAACATGCATGTGGAACCTAGAGTATGATCAACCATGTGATCGGGAGACGTGTTCAAATATGTCTCAGTTTTCGTACCCTGGTACTCGGGTGCAACATTCCAGATGCTTTACTAACACTCTGCCGACTTGGAGAGTCAGTCCCTTTAACCTCCTGTTTGGCCCAGTTTGCAATTTCTGCGGAAGATGAACAGGAATAGCGAGAACCAATGAGAGACTAGCTGGAGGTGTCTGGACGGGCAAATTTAACTCTCATTTCCCACCAGGAAGAGGAATTAACCAAAGGCTCAGCGTGCCGTGCCGGAACCAGATTAGGGCCTGAAGCCATCCTGCGGTGTTGCGGCCAGGTCACAAGAAAGCGAGTTGAAGAAAGGAGCTCAGGGGCACTGTAATTCACAAACCTGCAGAGTTATAAATGACAGCTCTCGTCCAAAAATATACTGAAGTAAGGCTGCCAAGAGGACTTGAAAGCGGGGCAGAATTGCAGGAAACCGATTTCAGGAGGTAGACTGGAATTGCATTGAAAGCATAGGAAAAGAGGCAGAACGTCCACAAGGATGCACTTGGCCAAAAAGGGCGTATGCGCTTTTTCCTGAATATATTCAGGAAAAAACGCATACGCCCTTTTTGGCCAACCAAGCAAGCTTGCAAAGGAAATCTGCACTACAATGAAGTCTCACTTCCCCCCGGTCAAAAGGGCCATCTGAAAAAAGTGTAAAATCCAGAAAGGCAGGACAGGCCATGGAGAACTGGGAGCCTTGTTATGCTGATGGGCGGGATGTAAATTACCAACAGACACTCGGGAGAAGTGTATGGTGTTTCCTGAAACATCTAAAAAACAAAGCAACAGAGCCTAGGGCACTTCCACTTATGGTCCTATAGCTTAGGGAAATTAAAATCAAAAAGACACAGCCACCCCAAAGTTTGGGACGCCTCTGTTTACAAGAACCTCGTTTACAGTACAAGTTCAACATCGCAGAAAGTGAAAAATGGATAAAGAAGGTGTGGTATTTACTTACAAAGAAATATCACTCAGCAATGAAATCTATGTCATCAGGCCCTTAGCAGCACAATGAGTGGATTCAGGTATGATAATTCTAACTGAAATAAGTCACACAGAAAAAGAAACATCATATGATATCACTAATACACGGAATGTAAACTTGGCTACACAGGAACTGAATTACAGAACAGAACAGGGTCTCAAATTTAGAAAACCAACTTATGCTTGCTTAAGGGGAAAGGTGAGTTGGGGTGCTGCATAAAACCAGAGATTGAAATGAGCACAGATAAAGTTCCTTAAGCCAAATATGGAATAGACAAGAGCTACTCCTTGCTCAACGAAATGGACCCAACACCCCATATTAAACGCCTAAGAATGTACCTGACTAGTAAGTATCTTAAAACCTATGGATTGCTATGTCTCCAAAAGAGAATCAAGTGTGTGTACAGGGGCATAAACGCAGCAGTGATAGGATTGGAGAGGTTCGGTGAGCAAATGAAGACCCTTTGAAGTCATATTGCATGGTACCCATTCCACGGGTTTCAACTACCCAGGTTTAAGGTATTCTTCCTTCAGCTAAAACATGCATGTGGAACCTAGAGTATGATCAACCATGTGACCGGGAGACGTGTTCAAATATGTCTCAGTTTTCGTAACCTGGTACTCGGGTGCAACATTCCAGACACTTTACTAACACTCTCCCAACTTGGAGAGTCCGTCCCTTTAACCTCCTGTTTGGCCCAGTTTGCAATTTCTGCGGAAGATGAACAGGAATAGCGAGAACCAATGAGAGACTAGCTGGAGGTGTCTGGACGGGCAAATTTAACTCTCATTTCCCACCAGGAAGAGGAATTAACCAAAGGCTCAGCGTGCCGTGCCGGAACCAGATTAGGGCCTGAAGCCATCCTGCGGTGTTGCGGCCAGATCACAAGAAAGCGAGTTGAAGAAAGGAGCTCAGGGGCACTGTAATTCACAAACCTGCAGAGTTATAAATGACAGCTATCGTCCAAAAATATACTGAAGTAAGGCTGCCAAGAGGACTTGAAAGTGGGGCAGAATTGCAGGAAACCGATTTCAGGAGGTAGACTGGAATTGCATTGAAAGCATAGGAAAAGAGGCAGAACGTCCACAAGGATGCACTTGGCCAAAAAGGGCGTATGCGCTTTTTCCTGAATATATTCAGGAAAAAGCGCATACGCCCTTTTTGGCCAACCAAGCAAGCTTGCAAAGGAAATCTGCACTACAATGAAGTCTCACTTCCCCACGGTCAAAAGGGCCATCTGAAAAAAGTGTAAAATCCAGAAAGGCAGGACAGGCCATGGAGAACTGGGAGCCTTGTTATGCTGATGGCCGGGATGTAAATTGCCAACAGACACTCGGGAGAAGTGTATGGTGTTTCCTGAAACATCTAAAAAACAAAGCAACAGAGCCTAGGGCACTTCCACTTATGGTCCTATAGCTTAGGGAAATTAAAATCAAAAAGACACAGCCACCCCAATGTTTGGGACGCCTCTGTTTACAAGAACCTCGTTTACCGTACAAGTTCAATATCACAGAAAGTAAAAAATGGATAAAGAACTTGTGGTACTTACGTACAATGCACTATCACTCAGCAATGAAATCTATGTCATCAGGCCCTCAGCAGCATAATGAGTGGATTCAGGTACGATGATTCTAACTGAAATAAGTCACACAGAAAAAGAAACATCATAAGATATCAGTAATACACGGAATGTAAACTTGGCTACACAGGAACTGAATTCCAAAACAGAACAGGGTCTCAAATTTAGAAAACCAACTTATGCTTGCTTAAGGGGAAAGGTGAGTTGGGGTGCTGCATAAAACCAGAGATTGAAATGAGCACAGATAAAGTTCCTTAAGCCAAATATGGAATAGACAAGAGCTACTCCTTGCTCAACGAAATGGACTCAACACCCCATATTAAACGCCTAAGAATGTACCTGACTAGTAAGTATCTTAAAACCTATGGATTGCTATGTCTCCAAAAGAGAATCAAGCGTGTGTACAGGGGCATAAACGCAGCAGTGATAGGATTGGAGAGGTTCGGTGAGCAAATGAAGACCCTTTGAAGTCATATTGCATGGTACCCATTCCACAGGTTTCAACTACCAAGGTTTAAGGTATTCTTCCTTCAGCTAAAACATGCATGTGGAACCCAGAGTATGATCAACCGTGTGAATGGGAGACGTGTTCAAATATGTCTCAGTTTTCCTCCCCTGGTACTCGGGTGCAACATTCCAGACGCTTTACTAACACTCTCCCCACTTGGAGAGTCAGCGCCTTTAACCTCCTGTTTGGCCCAGTTTGCAATTTCTGCGGAAGATGAACAGGAATAGGGAGAACCAATGAGAGACTAGCTGGAGGTGTCTGGACGGGCAAATTTAACTCTCATTTCCCATCAGGAAGAGGAAATAACCAAAGGCTCAGCGTGCCGTGCCGGAACCAGATTAGGGCCTGAAGCCATCCTGCGGTGTTGCGGCCAGCTCAAAAGAAAGCGAGTTGAAGAAAGGAGCTCAGGGGCACTGTAATTCACAAACCTGCAGAGTTATAAATGACAGCTATCGTCCAAAAATATACTGAAGTAAGGCTGCCAAGAGGACTTGAAAGCGGGGCAGAATTGCAGGAAACCGATTTCAGGAGGTAGACTGGAATTGCATTGAAAGCATAGGAAAAGAGGCAGAACGTCCACAATGATGCACTTGGCCAAAAAGGGCGTATGCGTTTTTTCCTGAATATATTCAGGAAAAAACGCATACGCCCTTTTTGGCCAACCAAGCAAGCTTGCAAAGGAAATCTGCACTACAATGAAGTCTCACTTCCCCCCGGTCAAAAGGGCCATCTGAAAAAAGTGTAAAATCCAGAAAGGCAGGACAGGCCATGGAGAACTGGGAGCCTTGTTATGCTGATGGGCGGGATGTAAATTGCCAACAGACACTCGGGAGAAGTGTATGGTGTTTCCTGAAACATCTAAAAAACAAAGCAACAGAGCCTAGGGCACTTCCACTTATGGTCCTATAGCTTAGGGAAATTAAAATCAAAAAGACACAGCCACACCAAAGTTTGGGACGCCTCTGTTTACAAGAACCTCGTTTACAGTACAAGTTCAACATCGCAGAAAGTGAAAAATGGATAAAGAAGTTGTGGTATTTACTTACAAAGCAATATCACTCAGCAATGAAATCTATGTCATCAGGCCCTTAGCAGCACAATGAGTGGATTCAGGTATGATGATTCTAACTGAAATAAGTCACACCGAAAAAGAAACATCATAAGATATCAGTAATACACGGAATGTAAACTTGGCTACACAGGAACTGAATTACAGAACAGAACAGGGTCTCAAATTTAGAAAACCAACTTATGCTTGCTTAACGGGAAAGGTGAGTTGGGGTGCTGCATAAAACCAGAGATTGAAATGAGCACAGATAAAGTTCCTTAAGCCAAATATGGAATAGACAAGAGCTACTCCTTGCTCAACAAAATGGACTCAACACCCCATATTAAACGCCTAAGAATGTACCTGACTAGTAAGTATCTTAAAACCTATGGATTGCTATGTCTCCAAAAGAGAATCAAGCGTGTGTACAGGGGCATAAACGCAGCAATGATAGGATTGGAGAGGTTCGGTGAGCAAATGAAGACCCTTTGAAGTCATATTGCATGGTACCCATTCCACGGGTTTCAACTACCCAGGTTTAAGGTATTCTTCCTTCAGCTAAAACATGCATGTGGAACGTAGAGTATGATCAACCATGTGATCGGGAGACGTGTTCAAATATGTCTCAGTTTTCGTACCCTGGTACTCGGGTGCAACATTCCAGACGCTTTACTAACACTCTCCCGACTTGGAGAGTCAGTCCCTTTAACCTCCTGTTTGGCCCAGTTTGCAATTTCTGCGGAAGATGAACAGGAATAGCGAGAACCAATGAGAGACTAGCTGGAGGTGTCTGGACGGGCAAATTTAACTCTCATTTCCCACCAGGAAGAGGAATTAACCAAAGGCTCAGCGTGCCGTGCCGGAACCAGATTAGGGCCTGAAGCCATCCTGCGGTGTTGCGGCCAGGTCACAAGAAAGCGAGTTGAAGAAAGGAGCTCAGGGGCACTGTAATTCACAAACCTGCAGAGTTATAAATGACAGCTATCGTCCAAAAATATACTAAAGTAAGGCTGCCAAGAGGACTTGAAAGCGGGGAAGAATTGCAGGAAACCGATTTCAGGAGGTAGACTGGAATTGCATTGAAAGCATAGGAAAAGAGGCAGAACGTCCACAAGGATGCACTTGGCCAAAAAGTGCGTGTGCGTTTTTTCCTGAATATATTCAGGAAAAAACGCATACGCCCTTTTTGGCCAACCAAGCAAGCTTGCAAAGGAAATCTGCACTACAATGAAGTCTCACTTCCCCCCGGTCAAAAGGGCCATCTGAAAAAAGTGTAAAATCCAGAAAGGCAGGACAGGCCATGGAGAACTGGGAGCCTTGTTATGCTGATGGCCGGGATGTAAATTGCCAACAGACACTCGGGAGAAGTGTATGGTGTTTCCTGAAACATCTAAAAAACAAAGCAACAGAGCCTAGGGCACTTCCACTTATGGTCCTATAGCTTAGGGAAATTAAAATCAAAAAGACACAGCCACCCCAAAGTTTGGGACGCCTCTGTTTACAAGAACCTCGTTTACAGTACAAGTTCAACATCGCAGAAAGTGAAAAATGGATAAAGAAGGTGTGGTATTTACTTACAAAGCAATATCACTCAGCAATGAAATCTATGTCATCAGGCCCTTAGCAGCACAATGAGTGGATTCAGGTATGATGATTCTAACTGAAATAAGTCACACAGAAAAAGAAACATCATAAGATATCAGTAATACACGGAATGTAAACTTGGCTACACAGGAACTGAATTACAGAACAGAACAGGGTCTCAAATTTAGAAAACCAACTTATGCTTGCTTAAGGGGAAAGGTGAGTTGGGGTGCTGCATAAAACCAGAGATTGAAATGAGCACAGATAAAGTTCCTTAAGCCAAATATGGAATAGACAAGAGCTACTCCTTGCTCAACGAAATGGACACAACACCCCATATTAAACGCCTAAGAATGTACCTGACTAGTAAGTATCTTAAAACCTATGGATTGCTATGTCTCCAAAAGAGAATCAAGCGTGTGTACAGGGGCATAAATGCAGCAGTGATAGGATTGGAGAGGTTCGGTGAGCAAATGAAGACCCTTTGAAGTCATATTGCATGGTACCCATTCCACGGGTCTCAACTCTCCAGTTTTAAGGTATTCTTCCTTCAGCTAAAACATGCATGTGGAACCCAGAGTATGATCAACCGTGTGAACGGGAGACGTGTTCAAATATGTCTCAGTTTTCCTCCCCTGGTACTCGGGTGCAACATTCCAGATGCTTTACTAACACTCTCCCCACATGGAGAGTCAGCGCCTTTAACCTCCTGTTTGGCCCAGTTTGCAATTTCTGTGGAAGATGAACAGGAATAGCGAGAACCAATGAGGGACTAGCTGGAGGTGCCTGGACGGGCAAATTTAACTCTCATTTCCCACCAGGAAGAGGAAATAACCAAAGGCTCAGCATGCCGTGCCAGAACCAGATTAGGGCCTGAAGCCATCCTGCGGTGTTGCGGCCAGCTCAAAAGAAAGCGAGTTGAAGAAAGGAGCTCAGGGGCACTGTAATTCACAAACCTGCAGAGTTATAAATGACAGCTCTCGTCCAAAAATATACTGAAGTAAGGCTGCCAAGAGGACTTGAAAGCGGGGCAGAATTGCAGGAAACCGATTTCAGGAGGTAGACTGGAATTGCATTGAAAGCATAGGAAAAGAGGCAGAACGTCCACAATGATGCACTTGGCCAAAAAGGGCGTATGCGTTTTTTCCTGAATATATTCAGGAAAAAACGCATACGCCCTTTTTGGCCAACCAAGCAAGCTTGCAAAGGAAATCTGCACTACAATGAAGTCTCACTTCCCCCCGGTCAAAAGGGCCATCTGAAAAAAGTGTAAAATCCATAAAGGCAGGACAGGCCATGGAGAACTGGGAGCCTTGTTATGCTGATGGGCGGGATGTAAATTGCCAACAGACACTCGGGAGAAGTGTATGGTGTTTCCTGAAACATCTAAAAAACAAAGCAACAGAGCCTAGGGCACTTCCACTTATGGTCCTATAGCTTAGGGAAATTAAAATCAAAAAGACACAGCCACCCCAAAGTTTGGGACGCCTCTGTTTACAAGAACCTCGTTTACAGTACAAGTTCAACATCGCAGAAAGTGAAAAATGGATAAAGAAGTTGTGGTATTTACTTACAAAGCAATATCACTCAGCAATGAAATCTATGTCATCAGGCCCTTAGCAGCACAATGAGTGGATTCAGGTATGATGATTCTAACTGAAATAAGTCACACAGAAAAAGAAACATCATATGATATCACTAATACACGGAATGTAAACTTGGCTACACAGGAACTGAATTACAGAACAGAACAGGGTCTCAAATTTAGAAAACCAACTTATGCTTGCTTAAGGGGAAAGGTGAGTTGGGGTGCTGCATAAAACCAGAGATTGAAATGAGCACAGATAAAGTTCCTTAAGCCAAATATGGAATAGACAAGAGCTACTCCTTGCTCAACGAAATGGACTCAACACCCCATATTAAACGCCTAAGAATGTACCTGACTAGTAAGTATCTTAAAACCTATGGATTGCTATGTCTCCAAAAGAGAATCAAGCGTGTGTACAGGGGCATAAACGCAGCAGTGATAGGATTGGAGAGGTTCGGTGAGCAAATGAAGACCCTTTGAAGTCATATTGCATGGTACCCATTCCTCGGGTTTCAACTACCAAGGTTTAAGGTATTCTTCCTTCAGCTAAAACATGCATGTGGAACCTAGAGTATGATCAACCATGTGATCGGGAGACGTGTTCAAATATGTCTCAGTTTTCGTACCCTGGTACTCGGGTGCAACATTCCAGACGCTTTACTAACACTCTCCCGACTTGGAGAGTCAGTCCCTTTAACCTCCTGTTTGGCCCAGTTTGCAATTTCTGCGGAAGATGAACAGGAATAGCGAGAACCAATGAGAGACTAGCTGGAGGTGTCTGGACGGGCAAATTTAACTCTCATTTCCCACCAGGAAGAGGAATTAACCAAAGGCTCAGCATGCCGTGCCGGAACCAGATTAGGGCCTGAAGCCATCCTGCGGTGTTGCGGCCAGGTCACAAGAAAGCGAGTTGAAGAAAGGAGCTCAGGGGCACTGTAATTCACAAACATGCAGAGTTATAAATGACAGCTATCGTCCAAAAATATACTGAAGTAAGGCTGCCAAGAGGACTTGAAAGCAGGGCAGAATTGCAGGAAACCGATTTCAGGAGGTAGACTGGAATTGCATTGAAAGCATAGGAAAAGAGGCAGAACGTCCACAATGATGCACTTGGCCAAAAAGGGCGTATGCGTTTTTTCCTGAATATATTCAGGAAAAAACGCATACGCCCTTTTTGGCCAACCAAGCAAGCTTGCAAAGGAAATCTGCACTACAATGAAGTCTCACTTCCCCCCGGTCAAAAGGGCCATCTGAAAAAAGTGTAAAATCCAGAAAGGCAGGACAGGCCATGGAGAACTGGGAGCCTTGTTATGCTGATGGGCGGGATGTAAATTGCCAACAGACACTCGCGAGAAGTGTATGGTGTTTCCTGAAACATCTAAAAAACAAAGCAACAGAGCCTAGGGCACTTCCACTTATGGTCCTATAGCTTAGGGAAATTAAAATCAAAAAGACACAGCCACCCCAAAGTTTGGGACGCCTCTGTTTACAAGAACCTCGTTTACAGTACAAGTTCAACATCGCAGAAAGTGAAAAATGGATAAAGAAGTTGTGGTATTTATTACAAAGCAATATCACTCAGCAATGAAATCTATGTCATCAGGCCCTTAGCAGCACAATGAGTGGATTCAGGTATGATGATTCTAACTGAAATAAGTCACACAGAAAAAGAAACATCATAAGATATCAGTAATACACGGAATGTAAACTTGGCTACACAGGAACTGAATTACAGAACAGAACAGGGTCTCAAATTTAGAAAACCAACTTATGCTTGCTTAAGGGGAAAGGTGAGTTGGGGTGCTGCATAAAACCAGAGATTGAAATGAGCACAGATAAAGTTCCTTAAGCCAAATATGGAATAGACAAGAGCTACTCCTTGCTCAACGAAATGGACACAACACCCCATATTAAACGCCTAAGAATGTACCTGACTAGTAAGTATCTTAAAACCTATGGATTGCTATGTCTCCAAAAGAGAATCAAGCGTGTGTACAGGGGCATAAATGCAGCAGTGATAGGATTGGAGAGGTTCGGTGAGCAAATGAAGACCCTTTGAAGTCATATTGCATGGTACCCATTCCACGGGTCTCAACTCTCCAGTTTTAAGGTATTCTTCCTTCAGCTAAAACATGCATGTGGAACCCAGAGTATGATCAACCGTGTGAACGGGAGACGTGTTCAAATATGTCTCAGTTTTCCTCCCCTGGTACTCGGGTGCAACATTCCAGATGCTTTACTAACACTCTCCCCACATGGAGAGTCAGCGCCTTTAACCTCCTGTTTGGCCCAGTTTGCAATTTCTGTGGAAGATGAACAGGAATAGCGAGAACCAATGAGGGACTAGCTGGAGGTGCCTGGACGGGCAAATTTAACTCTCATTTCCCACCAGGAAGAGGAAATAACCAAAGGCTCAGCATGCCGTGCCAGAACCAGATTAGGGCCTGAAGCCATCCTGCGGTGTTGCGGCCAGCTCAAAAGAAAGCGAGTTGAAGAAAGGAGCTCAGGGGCACTGTAATTCACAAACCTGCAGAGTTATAAATGACAGCTCTCGTCCAAAAATATACTGAAGTAAGGCTGCCAAGAGGACTTGAAAGCGGGGCAGAATTGCAGGAAACCGATTTCAGGAGGTAGACTGGAATTGCATTGAAAGCATAGGAAAAGAGGCAGAACGTCCACAACGATGCACTTGGCCAAAAAGGGCGTATGCGTTTTTTCCTGAATATATTCAGGAAAAAACGCATACGCCCTTTTTGGCCAACCAAGCAAGCTTGCAAAGGAAATCTGCACTACAATGAAGTCTCACTTCCCCCCGGTCAAAAGGGCCATCTGAAAAAAGTGTAAAATCCATAAAGGCAGGACAGGCCATGGAGAACTGGGAGCCTTGTTATGCTGATGGGCGGGATGTAAATTGCCAACAGACACTCGGGAGAAGTGTATGGTGTTTCCTGAAACATCTAAAAAACAAAGCAACAGAGCCTAGGGCACTTCCACTTATGGTCCTATAGCTTAGGGAAATTAAAATCAAAAAGACACAGCCACCCCAAAGTTTGGGACGCCTCTGTTTACAAGAACCTCGTTTACAGTACAAGTTCAACATCGCAGAAAGTGAAAAATGGATAAAGAAGTTGTGGTATTTACTTACAAAGCAATATCACTCAGCAATGAAATCTATGTCATCAGGCCCTTAGCAGCACAATGAGTGGATTCAGGTATGATGATTCTAACTGAAATAAGTCACACAGAAAAAGAAACATCATATGATATCACTAATACACGGAATGTAAACTTGGCTACACAGGAACTGAATTACAGAACAGAACAGGGTCTCAAATTTAGAAAACCAACTTATGCTTGCTTAAGGGGAAAGGTGAGTTGGGGTGCTGCATAAAACCAGAGATTGAAATGAGCACAGATAAAGTTCCTTAAGCCAAATATGGAATAGACAAGAGCTACTCCTTGCTCAACGAAATGGACTCAACACCCCATATTAAACGCCTAAGAATGTACCTGACTAGTAAGTATCTTAAAACCTATGGATTGCTATGTCTCCAAAAGAGAATCAAGCGTGTGTACAGGGGCATAAACGCAGCAGTGATAGGATTGGAGAGGTTCGGTGAGCAAATGAAGACCCTTTGAAGTCATATTGCATGGTACCCATTCCTCGGGTTTCAACTACCAAGGTTTAAGGTATTCTTCCTTCAGCTAAAACATGCATGTGGAACCTAGAGTATGATCAACCATGTGATCGGGAGACGTGTTCAAATATGTCTCAGTTTTCGTACCCTGGTACTCGGGTGCAACATTCCAGACGCTTTACTAACACTCTCCCGACTTGGAGAGTCAGTCCCTTTAACCTCCTGTTTGGCCCAGTTTGCAATTTCTGCGGAAGATGAACAGGAATAGCGAGAACCAATGAGAGACTAGCTGGAGGTGTCTGGACGGGCAAATTTAACTCTCATTTCCCACCAGGAAGAGGAATTAACCAAAGGCTCAGCATGCCGTGCCGGAACCAGATTAGGGCCTGAAGCCATCCTGCGGTGTTGCGGCCAGGTCACAAGAAAGCGAGTTGAAGAAAGGAGCTCAGGGGCACTGTAATTCACAAACATGCAGAGTTATAAATGACAGCTATCGTCCAAAAATATACTGAAGTAAGGCTGCCAAGAGGACTTGAAAGCGGGGCAGAATTGCAGGAAACCGATTTCAGGAGGTAGACTGGAATTGCATTGAAAGCATAGGAAAAGAGGCAGAACGTCCACAATGATGCACTTGGCCAAAAAGGGCGTATGCGTTTTTTCCTGAATATATTCAGGAAAAAACGCATACGCCCTTTTTGGCCAACCAAGCAAGCTTGCAAAGGAAATCTGCACTACAATGAAGTCTCACTTCCCCCCGGTCAAAAGGGCCATCTGAAAAAAGTGTAAAATCCAGAAAGGCAGGACAGGCCATGGAGAACTGGGAGCCTTGTTATGCTGATGGGCGGGATGTAAATTGCCAACAGACACTCGCGAGAAGTGTATGGTGTTTCCTGAAACATCTAAAAAACAAAGCAACAGAGCCTAGGGCACTTCCACTTATGGTCCTATAGCTTAGGGAAATTAAAATCAAAAAGACACAGCCACCCCAAAGTTTGGGACGCCTCTGTTTACAAGAACCTCGTTTACAGTACAAGTTCAACATCGCAGAAAGTGAAAAATGGATAAAGAAGTTGTGGTATTTATTACAAAGCAATATCACTCAGCAATGAAATCTATGTCATCAGGCCCTTAGCAGCACAATGAGTGGATTCAGGTATGATGATTCTAACTGAAATAAGTCACACAGAAAAAGAAACATCATAAGATATTAGTAATACACGGAATGTAAACTTGGCTACACAGGAACTGAATTACAGAACAGAACAGGGTCTCAAATTTAGAAAACCAACTTATGCTTGCTTAACGGGAAAGGTGAGTTGGGGTGCTGCATAAAACCAGAGATTGAAATGAGCACAGATAAAGTTCCTTAAGCCAAATATGGAATAGACAAGAGCTACTCCTTGCTCAACAAAATGGACTCAACACCCCATATTAAACGCCTAAGAATGTACCTGACTAGTAAGTATCTTAAAACCTATGGATTGCTATGTCTCCAAAAGAGAATCAAGCGTGTGTACAGGGGCGTAAACGCAGCAATGATAGGATTGGAGAGGTTCGGTGAGCAAATGAAGACCCTTTGAAGTCATATTGCATGGTACCCATTCCACGGGTTTCAACTACCCAGGTTTAAGGTATTCTTCCTTCAGCTAAAACATGCATGTGGAACCTAGAGTATGATCAACCATGTGATCGGGAGACGTGTTCAAATATGTCTCAGTTTTCGTACCCTGGTACTGGGTGCAACATTCCAGACGCTTTACTAACACTCTCCCCACTTGGAGAGTCAGTCCCTTTAACCTCCTGTTTGGCCCAGTTTGCAATTTCTGCGGAAGATGAACAGGAATAGCGAGAACCAATGAGAGACTAGCTGGAGGTGTCTGGACGGGCAAATTTAACTCTCATTTCCCACCAGGAAGAGGAATTAACCAAAGGCTCAGCATGCCGTGCCGGAACCAGATTAGGGCCTGAAGCCATCCTGCGGTGTTGCGGCCAGGTCACAAGAAAGCGAGTTGAAGAAAGGAGCTCAGGGGCACTGTAATTCACAAACCTGCAGAGTTATAAATAACAGCTATCGTCCAAAAATATACTAAAGTAAGGCTGCCAAGAGGACTTGAAAGCGGGGAAGAATTGCAGGAAACCGATTTCAGGAGGTAGACTGGAATTGCATTGAAAGCATAGGAAAAGAGGCAGAACGTCCACAAGGATGCACTTGGCCAAAAAGGGTGTGTGCGTTTTTTCCTGAATATATTCAGGAAAAAACGCACACGCCCTTTTTGGCCAACCAAGCAAGCTTGCAAAGGAAATCTGCACTACAATGAAGTCTCACTTCCCCCCGGTCAAAAGGGCCATCTGAAAAAAGTGTAAAATCCAGAAAGGCAGGACAGGCCATGGAGAACTGGGAGCCTTGTTATGCTGATGGCCGGGATGTAAATTGCCAACAGACACTCGGGAGAAGTGTATGGTGTTTCCTGAAACATCTAAAAAACAAAGCAACAGAGCCTAGGGCACTTCCACTTATGGTCCTATAGCTTAGGGAAATTAAAATCAAAAAGACACAGCCACCCCAAAGTTTGGGACGCCTCTGTTTACAAGAACCTCGTTTACAGTACAAGTTCAACATCACAGAAAGTGAAAAATGGATAAAGAAGTTGTGGTATTTACTTACAAAGCAATATCACTCAGCAATGAAATCTATGTCATCAGGCCCTTAGCAGCACAATGAGTGGATTCAGGTATGATGATTCTAACTGAAATAAGTCACACAGAAAAAGAAACATCATAAGATATCAGTAATACACGGAATGTAAACTTGGCTACACAGGAACTGAATTACAGAACAGAACAGGGTCTCAAATTTAGAAAACCAACTTATGCTTGCTTAAGGGGAAAGGTGAGTTGGGGTGCTGCATAAAACCAGAGATTGAAATGAGCACAGATAAAGTTCCTTAAGCCAAATATGGAATAGACAAGAGCTACTCCTTGCTCAACGAAATGGACTCAACACCCCATATTAAACGCCTAAGAATGTACCTGACTAGTAAGTATCTTAAAACCTATGGATTGCTATGTCTCCAAAAGAGAATCAAGCGTGTGTACAGGGGCATAAACGCAGCAGTGATAGGATTGGAGAGGTTCGGTGAGCAAATGAAGACCCTTTGAAGTCATATTGCATGGTACCCATTCCACGGGTTTCAACTACCCAGGTTTAAGGTATTCTTCCTTCAGCTAAAACATGCATGTGGAACCTAGAGTATGATCAACCATGTGATCGGGAGACGTGTTCAAATATGTCTCAGTTTTCGTACCCTGGTACTGGGTGCAACATTCCAGACGCTTTACTAACACTCTCCCCACTTGGAGAGTCAGTCCCTTTAACCTCCTGTTTGGCCCAGTTTGCAATTTCTGCGGAAGATGAACAGGAATAGCGAGAACCAATGAGAGACTAGCTGGAGGTGTCTGGACGGGCAAATTTAACTCTCATTTCCCACCAGGAAGAGGAATTAACCAAAGGCTCAGCATGCCGTGCCGGAACCAGATTAGGGCCTGAAGCCATCCTGCGGTGTTGCGGCCAGGTCACAAGAAAGCGAGTTGAAGAAAGGAGCTCAGGGGCACTGTAATTCACAAACCTGCAGAGTTATAAATGACAGCTATCGTCCAAAAATATACTAAAGTAAGGCTGCCAAGAGGACTTGAAAGCGGGGAAGAATTGCAGGAAACCGATTTCAGGAGGTAGACTGGAATTGCATTGAAAGCATAGGAAAAGAGGCAGAACGTCCACAAGGATGCACTTGGTCAAAAAGGGTGTGTGCGTTTTTTCCTGAATATATTCAGGAAAAAACGCACACGCCCTTTTTGGCCAACCAAGCAAGCTTGCAAAGGAAATCTGCACTACAATGAAGTCTCACTTCCCCCCGGTCAAAAGGGCCATCTGAAAAAAGTGTAAAATCCAGAAAGGCAGGACAGGCCATGGAGAACTGGGAGCCTTGTTATGCTGATGGCCGGGATGTAAATTGCCAACAGACACTCGGGAGAAGTGTATGGTGTTTCCTGAAACATCTAAAAAACAAAGCAACAGAGCCTAGGGCACTTCCACTTATGGTCCTATAGCTTAGGGAAATTAAAATCAAAAAGACACAGCCACCCCAAAGTTTGGGACGCCTCTGTTTACAAGAACCTCGTTCACAGTACAAGTTCAACATCGCAGAAAGTGAAAAATGGATAAAGAAGTTGTGGTATTTACTTACAAAGCAATATCACTCAGCAATGAAATCTATGTCATCAGGCCCTTAGCAGCACAATGAGTGGATTCAGGTATGATGATTCTAACTGAAATAAGTCACACAGAAAAAGAAACATCATAAGATATCAGTAATACACGGAATGTAAACTTGGCTACACAGGAACTGAATTACAGAACAGAACAGGGTCTCAAATTTAGAAAACCAACTTATGCTTGCTTAAGGGGAAAGGTGAGTTGGGGTGCTGCATAAAACCAGAGATTGAAATGAGCACAGATAAAGTTCCTTAAGCCAAATATGGAATAGACAAGAGCTACTCCTTGCTCAACGAAATGGACTCAACACCCCATATTAAACGCCTAAGAATGTACCAGACTAGTAAGTATCTTAAAACCTATGGATTGCTATGTCTCCAAAAGAGAATCAAGCGTGTGTACAGGGGCATAAATGCAGCAGTGATAGGATTGGAGAGGTTCGTTGAGCAAATGAAGACCCTTTGAAGTCATATTGCATGGTACCCATTCCACGGGTCTCAACTCTCCAGTTTTAAGGTATTCTTCCTTCAGCTAAAACATGCATGTGGAACCCAGAGTATGATCAACCGTGTGAACGGGAGACGTGTTCAAATATGTCTCAGTTTTCCTCCCCTGGTACTCGGGTGCAACATTCCAGATGCTTTACTAACACTCTCCCCACATGGAGAGTCAGCGCCTTTAACCTCCTGTTTGGCCCAGTTTGCAATTTCTGTGGAAGATGAACAGGAATAGCGAGAACCAATGAGAGACTAGCTGGAGGTGCCTGGACGGGCAAATTTAACTCTCATTTCCCACCAGGAAGAGGAAATAACCAAAGGCTCAGCATGCCGTGCCAGAACCAGATTAGGGCCTGAAGCCATCCTGCGGTGTTGCGGCCAGCTCAAAAGAAAGCGAGTTGAAGAAAGGAGCTCAGGGGCACTGTAATTCACAAACCTGCAGAGTTATAAATGACAGCTATCGTCCAAAAATATACTGAAGTAAGGCTGCCAAGAGGACTTGAAAGCGGGGCAGAATTGCAGGAAACCGATTTCAGGAGGTAGACTGGAATTGCATTGAAAGCATAGGAAAAGAGGCAGAACGTCCACAATGATGCACTTGGCCAAAAAGGGCGTATGCGTTTTTTCCTGAATATATTCAGGAAAAAACGCATACGCCCTTTTTGGCCAACCAAGCAAGCTTGCAAAGGAAATCTGCACTACAATGAAGTCTCACTTCCCCCCGGTCAAAAGGGCCATCTGAAAAAAGTGTAAAATCCAGAAAGGCAGGACAGGCCATGGAGAACTGGGAGCCTTGTTATGCTGATGGCCGGGATGTAAATTGCCAACAGACACTCGGGAGAAGTGTATGGTGTTTCCTGAAACATCTAAAAAACAAAGCAACAGAGCCTAGGGCACTTCCACTTATGGTCCTATAGCTTAGGGAAATTAAAATCAAAAAAACACAGCCACCCCAAAGTTTGGGACGCCTCTGTTTACAAGAACCTCGTTTACAGTACAAGTTCAACATCGCAGAAAGTGAAAAATGGATAAAGAAGTTGTGGTATTTACTTACAAAGCAATATCACTCAGCAATGAAATCTATGTCATCAGGCCCTTAGCAGCACAATGAGTGGATTCAGGTATGATGATTCTAACTGAAATAAGTCACACAGAAAAAGAAACATCATATGATATCACTAATACACGGAATGTAAACTTGGCTACACAGGAACTGAATTACAGAACAGAACAGGGTCTCAAATTTAGAAAACCAACTTATGCTTGCTTAAGGGGAAAGGTGAGTTGGGGTGCTGCATAAAACCAGAGATTGAAATGAGCACAGATAAAGTTCCTTAAGCCAAATATGGAATAGACAAGAGCTACTCCTTGCTCAACGAAATGGACTCAACACCCCATATTAAACGCCTAAGAATGTACCTGACTAGTAAGTATCTTAAAACCTATGGATTGCTATGTCTCCAAAAGAGAATCAAGCGTGTGTACAGGGGCATAAATGCAGCAGTGATAGGATTGGAGAGGTTCGTTGAGCAAATGAAGACCCTTTGAAGTCATATTGCATGGTACCCATTCCACGGGTCTCAACTCTCCAGTTTTAAGGTATTCTTCCTTCAGCTAAAACATGCATGTGGAACCCAGAGTAAGATCAACCGTGTGAACGGGAGACGTGTTCAAATATGTCTCAGTTTTCCTCCCCTGGTACTCGGGTGCAACATTCCAGATGCTTTACTAACACTCTCCCCACATGGAGAGTCAGCGCCTTTAACCTCCTGTTTGGCCCAGTTTGCAATTTCTGTGGAAGATGAACAGGAATAGCGAGAACCAATGAGAGACTAGCTGGAGGTGCCTGGACGGGCAAATTTAACTCTCATTTCCCACCAGGAAGAGGAAATAACCAAAGGCTCAGCATGCCGTGCCAGAACCAGATTAGGGCCTGAAGCCATCCTGCGGTGTTGCGGCCAGCTCAAAAGAAAGCGAGTTGAAGAAAGGAGCTCAGGGGCACTGTAATTCACAAACCTGCAGAGTTATAAATGACAGCTATCGTCCAAAAATATACTGAAGTAAGGCTGCCAAGAGGACTTGAAAGCGGGGCAGAATTGCAGGAAAGCGATTTCAGGAGGTAGACTGGAATTGCATTGAAAGCATAGGAAAAGAGGCAGAACGTCCACAATGATGCACTTGGCCAAAAAGGGCGTATGCGTTTTTTCCTGAATATATTCAGGAAAAAACGCATACGCCCTTTTTGGCCAACCAAGCAAGCTTGCAAAGGAAATCTGCACTACAATGAAGTCTCACTTCCCCCCGGTCAAAAGGGCCATCTGAAAAAAGTGTAAAATCCAGAAAGGCAGGACAGGCCATGGAGAACTGGGAGCCTTGTTATGCTGATGGCCGGGATGTAAATTGCCAACAGACACTCGGGAGAAGTGTATGGTGTTTCCTGAAACATCTAAAAAACAAAGCAACAGAGCCTAGGGCACTTCCACTTATGGTCCTATAGCTTAGGGAAATTAAAATCAAAAAAACACAGCCACCCCAAAGTTTGGGACGCCTCTGTTTACAAGAACCTCGTTTACAGTACAAGTTCAACATCGCAGAAAGTGAAAAATGGATAAAGAAGTTGTGGTATTTACTTACAAAGCAATATCACTCAGCAATGAAATCTATGTCATCAGGCCCTTAGCAGCACAATGAGTGGATTCAGGTATGATGATTCTAACTGAAATAAGTCACACAGAAAAAGAAACATCATATGATATCACTAATACACGGAATGTAAACTTGGCTACACAGGAACTGAATTACAGAACAGAACAGGGTCTCAAATTTAGAAAACCAACTTATGCTTGCTTAAGGGGAAAGGTGAGTTGGGGTGCTGCATAAAACCAGAGATTGAAATGAGCACAGATAAAGTTCCTTAAGCCAAATATGGAATAGACAAGAGCTACTCCTTGCTCAACGAAATGGACTCAACACCCCATATTAAACGCCTAAGAATGTACCTGACTAGTAAGTATCTTAAAACCTATGGATTGCTATGTCTCCAAAAGAGAATCAAGCGTGTGTACAGGGGCATAAACGCAGCAGTGATAGGATTGGAGAGGTTCGGTGAGCAAATGAAGACCCTTTGAAGTCATATTGCATGGTACCCATTCCACGGGTTTCAACTACCCAGGTTTAAGGTATTCTTCCTTCAGCTAAAACATGCATGTGGAACCTAGAGTATGATCAACCATGTGATCGGGAGACGTGTTCAAATATGTCTCAGTTTTCGTACCCTGGTACTCGGGTGCAACATTCCAGATGCTTTACTAACACTCTCCCGACTTGGAGAGTCAGTCCCTTTAACCTCCTGTTTGGCCCAGTTTGCAATTTCTGCGGAAGATGAACAGGAATAGCGAGAACCAATGAGAGACTAGCTGGAGGTGTCTGGACGGGCAAATTTAACTCTCATTTCCCACCAGGAAGAGGAATTAACCAAAGGCTCAGCGTGCCGTGCCGGAACCAGATTAGGGCCTGAAGCCATCCTGCGGTGTTGCGGCCAGGTCACAAGAAAGCGAGTTGAAGAAAGGAGCTCAGGGGCACTGTAATTCACAAACCTGCAGAGTTATAAATGACAGCTATCCTCCAAAACTATACTAAAGTAAGGCTGCCAAGAGGACTTGAAAGCGGGGAAGAATTGCAGGAAACCGATTTCAGGAGGTAGACTGGAATTGCATTGAAAGCATAGGAAAAGAGGCAGAACGTCCACAAGGATGCACTTGGCCAAAAAGGGCGTGTGCGTTTTTTCCTAATATATTCAGGAAAAAACGCATACGCCCTTTTTGGCCAACCAAGCAAGCTTGCAAAGGAAATCTGCACTACAATGAAGTCTCACTTCCCCCCGGTCAAAAGGGCCATCTGAAAAAAGTGTAAAATCCAGAAAGGCAGGACAGGCCATGGAGAACTGGGAGCCTTGTTATGCTGATGGGCGGGATGTAAATTGCCAACAGACACTCGGGAGAAGTGTATGGTGTTTCCTGAAACATCTAAAAAACAAAGCAACAGAGCCTAGGGCACTTCCACTTATGGTTCTATAGCTTAGGGAAATTAAAATCAAAAAGACACAGCCACCCCAAAGTTTGGGACGCCTCTGTTTACAAGAACCTCGTTTACAGTACAAGTTCAACATCGCAGAAAGTGAAAACTGGATAAAGAAGTTGTGGTATTTACTTACAAAGCAATATTACTCAGCAATGAAATCTATGTCATCAGGCCCTTAGCAGCACAATGAGTGGATTCAGGTATGATGATTCTAACTGAAATAAGTCACACAGAAAAAGAAACATCATAAGATATCAGTAATACACGGAATGTAAACTTGGCTACACAGGAACTGAATTACAGAACAGAACAGGGTCTCAAATTTAGAAAACCAACTTATGCTTGCTTAAGGGGAAAGGTGAGTTGGGGTGCTGCATAAAACCAGACATTGAAATGAGCACAGATAAAGTTCCTTAAGCCAAATATGGAATAGACAAGAGCTACTCCTTGCTCAACGAAATGGACTCAACACCCCATATTAAACGCCTAAGAATGTACCTGACTAGTAAGTATCTTAAAACCTATGGATTGCTATGTCTCCAAAAGAGAATCAAGCGTGTGTACAGGGGCATAAATGCAGCAGTGATAGGATTGGAGAGGTTCGGTGAGCAAATGAAGACCCTTTGAAGTCATATTGCATTGTACCCATTCCACGGGTCTGAACTCTCCAGTTTTAAGGTATTCTTCCTTCAGCTAAAACATGCATGTGGAACCCAGAGTATGATCAACCGTGTGAACGGGAGACGTGTTCAAATATGTCTCAGTTTTCCTCCCCTGGTACTCGGGTGCAACATTCCAGATGCTTTACTAACACTCTCCCCACATGGAGAGTCAGCGCCTTTAACCTCCTGTTTGGCCCAGTTTGCAATTTCTGCGGAAGATGAACAGGAATAGCGAGAACCAATGAGAGACTAGCTGGAGGTGCCTGGACGGGCAAATTTAACTCTCATTTCCCACCAGGAAGAGGAAATAACCAAAGGCTCAGCATGCCGTGCAGAACCAGATTAGGGCCTGAAGCCATCCTGCGGTGTTGCGGCCAGCTCAAAAGAAAGCGAGTTGAAGAAAGGAGCTCAGGGGCACTGTAATTCACAAACCTGCAGAGTTATAAATGACAGCTATCGTCCAAAAATATACTAAAGTAAGGCTGCCAAGAGGACTTGAAAGCGGGGCAGAATTGCAGGAAACCGATTTCAGGAGGTAGACTGGAATTGCATTGAAAGCATAGGAAAAGAGGCAGAACGTCCACAAGGATGCACTTGGCCAAAAAGGGCGTGTGCGTTTTTTCCTGAATATATTCAGGAAAAAACGCATACGCCCTTTTTGGCCAACCAAGCAAGCTTGCAAAGGAAATCTGCACTACAATGAAGTCTCACTTCCCCCCGGTCAAAAGGGCCATCTGAAAAAAGTGTAAAATCCAGAAAGGCAGGACAGGCCATGGAGAACTGGGAGCCTTGTTATGCTGATGGCCGGGATGTAAATTGCCAACAGACACTCGGGAGAAGTGTATGGTGTTTCCTGAAACATCTAAAAAACAAAGCAACAGAGCCTAGGGCACTTCCACTTATGGTCCTATAGCTTAGGGAAATTAAAATCAAAAAGACACAGCCACCCCAAAGTTTGGGACGCCTCTGTTTACAAGAACCTCGTTCACAGTACAAGTTCAACATCGCAGAAAGTGAAAAATGGATAAAGAAGTTGTGGTATTTACTTACAAAGCAATATCACTCAGCAATGAAATCTATGTCATCAGGCCCTTAGCAGCACAATGAGTGGATTCAGGTATGATGATTCTAACTGAAATAAGTCACACAGAAAAAGAAACATCATAAGATATCACTAATACACGGAATGTAAACTTGGCTACACAGGAACTGAATTACAGAACAGAACAGGGTCTCAAATTTAGAAAACCAACTTATGCTTGCTTAACGGGAAAGGTGAGTTGGGGTGCTGCATAAAACCAGAGATTGAAATGAGCACAGATAAAGTTCCTTAAGCCAAATATGGAATAGACAAGAGCTACTCCTTGCTCAACAAAATGGACTCAACACCCCATATTAAACGCCTAAGAATGTACCTGACTAGTAAGTATCTTAAAACCTATGGATTGCTATGTCTCCAAAAGAGAATCAAGCGTGTGTACAGGGGCATAAACGCAGCAGTGATAGGATTGGAGAGGTTCGGTGAGCAAATGAAGACCCTTTGAAGTCATATTGCATGGTACCCATTCCACGGGTCTCAACTCTCCAGTTTTAAGGTATTCTTCCTTCAGCTAAAACATGCATGTGGAACCTAGAGTATGATCAACCGTGTGAACGGGAGATGTGTTCAAATATGTCTCAGTTTTCCTCCCCTGGTACTCGGGTGCAACATTCCAGACGCTTTACTAACACTCTCCCGACTTGGAGAGTCAGTCCCTTTAACCTCCTGTTTGGCCCAGTTTGCAATTTCTGCGGAAGATGAACAGGAATAGCGAGAACCAATGAGAGACTAGCTGGAGGTGCCTGGACGGGCAAATTTAACTCTCATTTCCCACCAGGAAGAGGAAATAACCAAAGGCTCAGCGTGCCGTGCCGGAACCAGATTAGGGCCTGAAGCCATCCTGCGGTGTTGCGGCCAGCTCAAAAGAAAGCGAGTTGAAGAAAGGAGCTCAGGGGCACTGTAATTCACAAACCTGCAGAGTTATAAATGACAGCTATCGTCCAAAAATATACTGAAGTAAGGCTGCCAAGAGGACTTGAAAGCGGGGCAGAATTGCAGGAAACTGATTTCAGGAGGTAGACTGGAATTGCATTCAAAGCATAGGAAAAGAGGCAGAACGTCCACAAGGATGCACTTGGCCAAAAAGGGCGTATGCGTTTTTTCCTGAATATATTCAGGAAAAAACGCATACGCCCTTTTTGGCCAACCAAGCAAGCTTGCAAAGGAAATCTGCACTACAATGAAGTCTCACTTCCCCCCGGTCAAAAGGGCCATCTGAAAAAAGTGTAAAATCCAGAAAGGCAGGACAGGCCATGGAGAACTGGGAGCCTTGTTATGCTGATGGGCAGGATGTAAATTGCCAACAGACACTCGGGAGAAGTGTATGGTGTTTCCTGAAACATCTAAAAAACAAAGCAACAGAGCCTAGGGCACTTCCACTTATGGTCCTATAGCTTAGGGAAATTAAAATCAAAAAGACACAGCCACCCCAAAGTTTGGGACGCCTCTGTTTACAAGAACCTCGTTTACAGTACAAGTTCAACATCGCAGAAAGTGAAAAATGGATAAAGAAGTTGTGGTATTTACTTACAAAGCAATATCACTCAGCAATGAAATCTATGTCATCAGGCCCTTAGCAGCACAATGAGTGGATTCAGGTATGATGATTCTAACTGAAATAAGTCACACAGAAAAAGAAACATCATATGATATCACTAATACACGGAATGTAAACTTGGCTACACAGGAACTGAATTACAGAACAGAACAGGGTCTCAAATTTAGAAAACCAACTTATGCTTGCTTAAGGGGAAAGGTGAGTTGGGGTGCTGCATAAAACCAGAGATTGAAATGAGCACAGATAAAGTTCCTTAAGCCAAATATGGAATAGACAAGAGCTACTCCTTTCTCAACGAAATGGACTCAACACCCCATATTAAACGCCTAAGAATGTACCTGACTAGTAAGTATCTTAAAACCTATGGATTGCTATGTCTCCAAAAGAGAATCAAGCGTGTGTACAGGGGCATAAACGCAGCAGTGATAGGATTGGAGAGGTTCGGTGAGCAAATGAAGACCCTTTGAAGTCATATTGCATGGTACCCATTCCACGGGTCTCAACTCTCCAGTTTTAAGGTATTCTTCCTTCAGCTAAAACATGCATGTGGAACCTAGAGTATGATCAACCGTGTGAACGGGAGACGTGTTCAAATATGTCTCAGTTTTCCTCCCCTGGTACTCGGGTGCAACATTCCAGACGCTTTACTAACACTCTCCCGACTTGGAGAGTCAGTCCCTTTAACCTCCTGTTTGGCCCAGTTTGCAATTTCTGCGGAAGATGAACAGGAATAGCGAGAACCAATGAGAGACTAGCTGGAGGTACCTGGACGGGCAAATTTAACTCTCATTTCCCACCAGGAAGAGGAAATAACCAAAGGCTCAGCGTGCCGTGCCAGAACCAGATTAGGGCCTGAAGCCATCCTGCGGTATTGCGGCCAGCTCAAAAGAAAGCGAGTTGAAGAAAGGAGCTCAGGGGCACTGTAATTCACAAACCTGCAGAGTTATAAATGACAGCTATCGTCCAAAAATATACTGAAGTAAGGCTGCCAAGAGGACTTGAAAGCGGGGCAGAATTGCAGGAAACCGATTTCAGGAGGTAGACTGGAATTGCATTGAAAGCATAGGAAAAGAGGCAGAACGTCCACAATGATGCACTTGGCCAAAAAGGGCGTATGCGTTTTTTCCTGAATATATTCAGGAAAAAACGCATACGCCCTTTTTGGCCAACCAAGCAAGCTTGCAAAGGAAATCTGCACTACAATGAAGTCTCACTTCGCCCCGGTCAAAAGGGCCATCTGAAAAAAGTGTAAAATCCAGAAAGGCAGGACAGGCCATGGAGAACTGGGAGCCTTGTTATGCTGATGGCCAGGATGTAAATTGCCAACAGACACTCGGGAGAAGTGTATGGTGTTTCCTGAAACATCTAAAAAACAAAGCAACAGAGCCTAGGGCACTTCCACTTATGGTCCTATAGCTTAGGGAAATTAAAATCAAAAAGACACAGCCACCCCAAAGTTTGGGACGCCTCTGTTTACAAGAACCTCGTTTACAGTACAAGTTCAACATCGCAGAAAGTGAAAAATGGATAAAGAAGTTGTGGTATTTACTCACAAAGCAATATCACTCAGCAATGAAATCTATGTCATCAGGCCCTTAGCAGCACAATGAGTGGATTCAGGTATGATGATTCTAACTGAAATAAGTCACACAGAAAATGAAACATCATATGATATCACTAATACACGGAATGTAAACTTGGCTAAACAGGAACTGAATTACAGAACAGAACAGGGTCTCAAATTTAGAAAACCAACTTATGCTTGCTTAAGGGGAAAGGTGAGTTGGGGTGCTGCATAAAACCAGAGATTGAAATGAGCACAGATAAAGTTCCTTAAGCCAAATATGGAATAGACAAGAGCTACTCCTTGCTCAACGAAATGGACTCAACACCCCATATTAAACGCCTAAGAATGTACCTGACTTGTAAGTATCTTAAAACCTATGGATTGCTATGTCTCCAAAAGAGAATCAAGCGTGTGTACAGGGGCATAAACGCAGCAGTGATAGGATTGGAGAGGTTCGGTGAGCAAATGAAGACCCTTTGAAGTCATATTGCATGGTACCCATTCCACGGGTCTCAACTCTCCAGTTTTAAGGTATTCTTCCTTCAGCTAAAACATGCATGTGGAACCTAGAGTATGATCAACCGTGTGAACGGGAGACGTGTTCAAATATGTCTCAGTTTTCCTCCCCTGGTACTCGGGTGCAACATTCCAGACGCTTTACTAACACTCTCCCGACTTGGAGAGTCAGTCCCTTTAACCTCCTGTTTGGCCCAGTTTGCAATTTCTGCGGAAGATGAACAGGAATAGCGAGAACCAATGAGAGACTAGCTGGAGGTGCCTGGACGGGCAAATTTAACTCTCATTTCCCACCAGGAAGAGGAAATAACCAAAGGCTCAGCGTGCCGTGCCGGAACCAGATTAGGGCCTGAAGCCATCCTGCGGTGTTGCGGCCAGGTCACAAGAAAGCGAGTTGAAGAAAGGAGCTCAGGGGCACTGTAATTCACAAACCTGCAGAGTTATAAATGACAGCTATCGTCCAAAAATATACTGAAGTAAGGCTGCCAAGAGGACTTGAAAGCGGGGCAGAATTGCAGGAAACCGATTTCAGGAGGTAGACTGGAATTGCATTCAAAGCATAGGAAAAGAGGCAGAACGTCCACAAGGATGCACTTGGCCAAAAAGGGCGTATGCGTTTTTTCCTGAATATATTCAGGAAAAAACGCATACGCCCTTTTTGGCCAACCAAGCAAGCTTGCAAAGGAAATCTGCACTACAATGAAGTCTCACTTCCCCCCGGTCAAAAGGGCCATCTGAAAAAAGTGTAAAATCCAGAAAGGCAGGACAGGCCATGGAGAACTGGGAGCCTTGTTATGCTGATGGGCGGGATGTAAATTGCCAACAGACACTTGGGAGAAGTGTATGGTGTTTCCTGAAACATCTAAAAAACAAAGCAACAGAGCCTAGGGCACTTCCACTTATGGTCCTATAGCTTAGGGAAATTAAAATCAAAAAGACACAGCCACCCCAAAGTTTGGGACGCCTCTGTTTACAAGAACCTCGTTTACAGTACAAGTTCAACATTGCAGAAAGTGAAAAATGGATAAAGAAGTTGTGGTATTTACTTACAAAGCAATATCACTCAGCAATGAAATCTATGTCATCAGGCCCTTAGCAGCACAATGAGTGGATTCAGGTATGATGATTCTAACTGAAATAAGTCACACAGAAAAAGAAACATCATAAGATATCAGTAATACACGGAATGTAAACTTGGCTACACAGGAACTGAATTACAGAACAGAACAGGGTCTCAAATTTAGAAAACCAACTTATGCTTGCTTAAGGGGAAAGGTGAGTTGGGGTGCTGCATAAAACCAGACATTGAAATGAGCACAGATAAAGTTCCTTAAGCCAAATATGGAATAGACAAGAGCTACTCCTTGCTCAACGAAATGGACTCAACACCCCATATTAAACGCCTAAGAATGTACCTGACTAGTAAGTATCTTAAAACCTATGGATTGCTATGTCTCCAAAAGAGAATCAAGCGTGTGTACAGGGGCATAAATGCAGCAGTGATAGGATGGGAGAGGTTCGGTGAGCAAATGAAGACCCTTTGAAGTCATATTGCATGGTACCCATTCCACGGGTCTGAACTCTCCAGTTTTAAGGTATTCTTCCTTCAGCTAAAACATGCATGTGGAACCCAGAGTATGATCAACCGTGTGAACGGGAGACGTGTTCAAATATGTCTCAGTTTTCCTCCCCTGGTACTCGGGTGCAACATTCCAGATGCTTTACTAACACTCTCCCCACATGGAGAGTCAGCGCCTTTAACCTCCTGTTTGGCCCAGTTTGCAATTTCTGCGGAAGATGAACAGGAATAGCGAGAACCAATGAGAGACTAGCTGGAGGTGCCTGGACGGGCAAATTTAACTCTCATTTCCCACCAGGAAGAGGAAATAACCAAAGGCTCAGCATGCCGTGCAGAACCAGATTAGGGCCTGAAGCCATCCTGCGGTGTTGCGGCCAGCTCAAAAGAAAGCGAGTTGAAGAAAGGAGCTCAGGGGCACTGTAATTCACAAACCTGCAGAGTTATAAATGACAGCTATCGTCCAAAAATATACTAAAGTAAGGCTGCCAAGAGGACTTGAAAGCGGGGAAGAATTGCAGGAAACCGATTTCAGGAGGTAGACTGGAATTGCATTGAAAGCATAGGAAAAGAGGCAGAACGTCCACAAGGATGCACTTGGCCAAAAAGGGCGTGTGCGTTTTTTCCTGAATATATTCAGGAAAAAACGCATACGCACTTTTTGGCCAACCAAGCAAGCTTGCAAAGGAAATCTGCACTACAATGAAGTCTCACTTCCCCCCGGTCAAAAGGGCCATCTGAAAAAAGTGTAAAATCCAGAAAGGCAGGACAGGCCATGGAGAACTGGGAGCCTTGTTATGCTGATGGCCGGGATGTAAATTGCCAACAGACACTCGGGAGAAGTGTATGGTGTTTCCTGAAACATCTAAAAAACAAAGCAACAGAGCCTAGGGCACTTCCACTTATGGTCCTATAGCTTAGGGAAATTAAAATCAAAAAGACACAGCCACCCCAAAGTTTGGGACGCCTCTGTTTACAAGAACCTCGTTCACAGTACAAGTTCAACATCGCAGAAAGTGAAAAATGGATAAAGAAGTTGTGGTATTTACTTACAAAGCAATATCACTCAGCAATGAAATCTATGTCATCAGGCCCTTAGCAGCACAATGAGTGGATTCAGGTATGATGATTCTAACTGAAATAAGTCACACAGAAAAAGAAACATCATAAGATATCACTAATACACGGAATGTAAACTTGGCTACACAGGAACTGAATTACAGAACAGAACAGGGTCTCAAATTTAGAAAACCAACTTATGCTTGCTTAACGGGAAAGGTGAGTTGGGGTGCTGCATAAAACCAGAGATTGAAATGAGCACAGATAAAGTTCCTTAAGCCAAATATGGAATAGACAAGAGCTACTCCTTGCTCAACAAAATGGACTCAACACCCCATATTAAACGCCTAAGAATGTACCTGACTAGTAAGTATCTTAAAACCTATGGATTGCTATGTCTCCAAAAGAGAATCAAGCGTGTGTACAGGGGCATAAACGCAGCAGTGATAGGATTGGAGATGTTCGGTGAGCAAATGAAGACCCTTTGAAGTCATATTGCATGGTACCCATTCCACGGGTCTCAACTCTCCAGTTTTAAGGTATTCTTCCTTCAGCTAAAACATGCATGTGGAACCTAGAGTATGATCAACCGTGTGAACGGGAGATGTGTTCAAATATGTCTCAGTTTTCCTCCCCTGGTACTCGGGTGCAACATTCCAGACGCTTTACTAACACTCTCCCGACTTGGAGAGTCAGTCCCTTTAACCTCCTGTTTGGCCCAGTTTGCAATTTCTGCGGAAGATGAACAGGAATAGCGAGAACCAATGAGAGACTAGCTGGAGGTGCCTGGACGGGCAAATTTAACTCTCATTTCCCACCAGGAAGAGGAAATAACCAAAGTCTCAGCGTGCCGTGCCGGAACCAGATTAGGGCCTGAAGCCATCCTGCGGTGTTGCGGCCAGCTCAAAAGAAAGCGAGTTGAAGAAAGGAGCTCAGGGGCACTGTAATTCACAAACCTGCAGAGTTATAAATGACAGCTATCGTCCAAAAATATACTGAAGTAAGGCTGCCAAGAGGACTTGAAAGCGGGGCAGAATTGCAGGAAACCGATTTCAGGAGGTAGACTGGAATTGCATTGAAAGCATAGGAAAAGAGGCAGAACGTCCACAAGGATGCACTTGGCCAAAAAGGGCGTGTGCGTTTTTTCCTGAATATATTCAGGAAAAAACGCATACGCCCTTTTTGGCCAACCAAGCAAGCTTGCAAAGGAAATCTGCACTACAATGAAGTCTCACTTCCCCCCGGTCAAAAGGGCCATCTGAAAAAAGTGTAAAATCCAGAAAGGCAGGACAGGCCATGGAGAACTGGGAGCCTTGTTATGCTGATGGGCGGGATGTAAATTGCCAACAGACACTCGGGAGAAGTGTATGGTGTTTCCTGAAACATCTAAAAAACAAAGCAACAGAGCCTAGGGCACTTCCACTTATGGTCCTATAGCTTAGGGAAATTAAAATCAAAAAGACACAGCCACCCCAAAGTTTGGGACGCCTCTGTTTACAAGAACCTCGTTCACAGTACAAGTTCAACATCGCAGAAAGTGAAAAATGGATAAAGAAGTTGTGGTATTTACTTACAAAGCAATATCACTCAGCAATGAAATCTATGTCATCAGGCCCTTAGCAGCACAATGAGTGGATTCAGGTATGATGATTCTAACTGAAATAAGTCACACAGAAAATGAAACATCATATGATATCACTAATACACGGAATGTAAACTTGGCTACACAGGAACTGAATTACAGAACAGAACAGGGTCTCAAATTTAGAAAACCAACTTATGCTTGCTTAAGGGGAAAGGTGAGTTGGGGTGCTGCATAAAACCAGAGATTGAAATGAGCACAGATAAAGTTCCTTAAGCCAAATATGGAATAGACAAGAGCTACTCCTTGCTCAACGAAATGGACTCAACACCCCATATTAAACGCCTAAGAATGTACCTGACTAGTAAGTATCTTAAAACCTATGGATTGCTATGTCTCCAAAAGAGAATCAAGCGTGTGTACAGGGGCATAAACGCAGCAGTGATAGGATTGAAGAGGTTCGGTGAGCAAATGAAGACCCTTTGAAGTCATATTGCATGGTACCTATTCCACGGGTTTCAACTACCCAGGTTTAAGGTATTCTTCCTTCAGCTAAAACATGCATGTGGAACCTAGAGTATGATCAACCATGTGATCGGGAGACGTGTTCAAATATGTCTCAGTGTTCGTACCCTGGTACTCGGGTGCAACATTCCAGACGCTTTACTAACACTCTCCCGACTTGGAGAGTCAGTCCCTTTAACCTCCTGTTTGGCCCAGTTTGCAATTTCTGCGGAAGATGAACAGGAATAGCGAGAACCAATGAGAGACTAGCTGGAGGTGTCTGGACGGGCAAATTTAACTCTCATTTCCCACCAGGAAGAGGAATTAACCAAAGGCTCAGCGTGCCGTGCCGGAACCAGATTAGGGCCTGAAGCCATCCTGCGGTGTTGCGGCCAGGTCACAAGAAAGCGAGTTGAAGAAAGGAGCTCAGGGGCACTGTAATTCACAAACCTGCAGAGTTATAAATGACAGCTATCGTCCAAAAATATACTGAAGTAAGGCTGCCAAGAGGACTTGAAAGCGGGGCAGAATTGCAGGAAACCGATTTCAGGAGGTAGACTGGAATTGCATTTAAAGCATAGGAAAAGAGGCAGAACGTCCACAAGGATGCACTTGGCCAAAAAGGGCGTGTGCGTTTTTTCCTGAATATATTCAGGAAAAAACGCATACGCCCTTTTTGGCCAACCAAGCAAGCTTGCAAAGGAAATCTGCACTACAATGAAGTCTCACTTCCCCCCGGTCAAAAGGGCCATCTGAAAAAAGTGTAAAATCCAGAAAGGCAGGACAGGCCATGGAGAACTGGGAGCCTTGTTATGCTGATGGGCGGGATGTAAATTGCCAACAGACACTCGGGAGAAGTGTATGGTGTTTCCTGAAACATCTAAAAAACAAAGCAACAGAGCCTAGGGCACTTCCACTTATGGTCCTATAGCTTAGGGAAATTAAAATCAAAAAGACACAGCCACCCCAAAGTTTGGGACGCCTCTGTTTACAAGAACCTCGTTCACAGTACAAGTTCAACATCGCAGAAAGTGAAAAATGGATAAAGAAGTTGTGGTATTTACTTACAAAGCAATATCACTCAGCAATGAAATCTATGTCATCAGGCCCTTAGCAGCACAATGAGTGGATTCAGGCATGATGATTCTAACTGAAATAAGTCACACAGAAAAAGAAACATCATAAGATATCAGTAATACACGGAATGTAAACTTGGCTACACAGGAACTGAATTACAGAACAGAACAGGGTCTCAAATTTAGAAAACCAACTTATGCTTGCTTAAGGGGAAAGGTGAGTTGGGGTGCTGCATAAAACCAGAGATTGAAATGAGCACAGATAAAGTTCCTTAAGCCAAATATGGAATAGACAAGAGCTACTCCTTGCTCAACGAAATGGACTCAACACCCCATATTAAACGCCTAAGAATGTACCTGACTAGTAAGTATCTTAAAACCTATGGATTGCTATGTCTCCAAAAGAGAATCAAGCGTGTGTACAGGGGCATAAACGCAGCAGTGATAGGATTGGAGAGGTTCGGTGAGCAAATGAAGACCCTTTGAAGTCATATTGCATGGTACCCATTCCACGGGTCTCAACTCTCCAGTTTTAAGGTATTCTTCCTTCAGCTAAAACATGCATGTGGAACCTAGAGTATGATCAACCGTGTGAACGGGAGACGTGTTCAAATATGTCTCAGTTTTCCTCCCCTGGTACTCGGGTGCAACATTCCAGACGCTTTACTAACACTCTCCCGACTTGGAGAGTCAGTCCCTTTAACCTCCTGTTTGGCCCAGTTTGCAATTTCTGCGGAAGATGAACAGGAATAGCGAGAACCAATGAGAGACTAGCTGGAGGTGCCTGGACGGGCAAATTTAACTCTCATTTCCCACCAGGAAGAGGAAATAACCAAAGGCTCAGCGTGCCATGCCAGAACCAGATTAGGGCCTGAAGCCATCCTGCGGTATTGCGGCCAGCTCAAAAGAAAGCGAGTTGAAGAAAGGAGCTCAGGGGCACTGTAATTCACAAACCTGCAGAGTTATAAATGACAGCTATCGTCCAAAAATATACTGAAGTAAGGCTGCCAAGAGGACTTGAAAGCGGGGCAGAATTGCAGGAAACCGATTTCAGGTGGTAGACTGGAATTGCATTCAAAGCATAGGAAAAGAGGCAGAACGTCCACAAGGATGCACTTGGCCAAAAAGTGCGTATGCGTTTTTTCCTGAATATATTCAGGAAAAAACGCATACGCCCTTTTTGGCCAACCAAGCAAGCTTGCAAAGGAAATCTGCACTACAATGAAGTCTCACTTCGCCCCGGTCAAAAGGGCCATCTGAAAAAAGTGTAAAATCCAGAAAGGCAGGACAGGCCATGGAGAACTGGGAGCCTTGTTATGCTGATGGCCGGGATGTAAATTGCCAACAGACACTCGGGAGAAGTGTATGGTGTTTCCTGAAACATCTAAAAAACAAAGCAACAGAGCCTAGGGCACTTCCACTTATGGTCCTATAGCTTAGGGAAATTAAAATCAAAAAGACACAGCCACCCCAAAGTTTGGGACGCCTCTGTTTACAAGAACCTCGTTTACAGTACAAGTTCAACATCGCAGAAAGTGAAAAATGGATAAAGAAGTTGTGGTATTTACTCACAAAGCAATATCACTCAGCAATGAAATCTATGTCATCAGGCCCTTAGCAGCACAATGAGTGGATTCAGGTATGATGATTCTAACTGAAATAAGTCACACAGAAAATGAAACATCATATGATATCACTAATACACGGAATGTAAACTTGGCTACACAGGAACTGAATTACAGAACAGAACAGGGTCTCAAATTTAGAAAACCAACTTATGCTTGCTTAAGGGGAAAGGTGAGTTGGGGTGCTGCATAAAACCAGAGATTGAAATGAGCACAGATAAAGTTCCTTAAGCCAAATATGGAATAGACAAGAGCTACTCCTTGCTCAACGAAATGGACTCAACACCCCATATTAAACGCCTAAGAATGTACCTGACTAGTAAGTATCTTAAAACCTATGGATTGCTATGTCTCCAAAAGAGAATCAAGCGTGTGTACAGGGGCATAAACGCAGCAGTGATAGGATTGGAGAGGTTCGGTGAGCAAATGAAGACCCTTTGAAGTCATATTGCATGGTACCCATTCCACGGGTCTCAACTCTCCAGTTTTAAGGTATTCTTCCTTCAGCTAAAACATGCATGTGGAACCTAGAGTATGATCAACCGTGTGAACGGGAGACGTGTTCAAATATGTCTCAGTTTTCCTCCCCTGGTACTCGGGTGCAACATTCCAGACGCTTTACTAACACTCTCCCGACTTGGAGAGTCAGTCCCTTTAACCTCCTGTTTGGCCCAGTTTGCAATTTCTGCGGAAGATGAACAGGAATAGCGAGAACCAATGAGAGACTAGCTGGAGGTGCCTGGACGGGCAAATTTAACTCTCATTTCCCACCAGGAAGAGGAAATAACCAAAGGCTCAGCGTGCCGTGCCGGAACCAGATTAGGGCCTGAAGCCATCCTGCGGTGTTGCGGCCAGGTCACAAGAAAGCGAGTTGAAGAAAGGAGCTCAGGGGCACTGTAATTCACAAACCTGCAGAGTTATAAATGACAGCTATCGTCCAAAAATATACTGAAGTAAGGCTGCCAAGAGGACTTGAAAGCGGGGCAGAATTGCAGGAAACCGATTTCAGGAGGTAGACTGGAATTGCATTGAAAGCATAGGAAAAGAGGCAGAACGTCCACAAGGATGCACTTGGCCAAAAAGGGCGTATGCGTTTTTTCCTGAATATATTCAGGAAAAAACGCATACGCCCTTTTTGGCCAACCAAGCAAGCTTGCAAAGGAAATCTGCACTACAATGAAGTCTCACTTCCCCCCGGTCAAAAGGGCCATCTGAAAAAAGTGTAAAATCCAGAAAGGCAGGACAGGCCATGGAGAACTGGGAGCCTTGTTATGCTGATGGGCGGGATGTAAATTGCCAACAGACACTCGGGAGAAGTGTATGGTGTTTCCTGAAACATCTAAAAAACAAAGCAACAGAGCCTAGGGCACTTCCACTTATAGTCCTATAGCTTAGGGAAATTAAAATCAAAAAGACACAGCCACCCCAAAGTTTGGGACGCCTCTGTTTACAAGAACCTCGTTTACAGTACAAGTTCAACATCGCAGAAAGTGAAAAATGGATAAAGAAGTTGTGGTATTTACTTACAAAGCAATATCACTCAGCAATGAAATCTATGTCATCAGGCCCTTAGCAGCACAATGAGTGGATTCAGGTATGATGATTCTAACTGAAATAAGTCACACAGAAAAAGAAACATCATAAGATATCAGTAATACACGGAATGTAAACTTGGCTACACAGGAACTGAATTACAGAACAGAACAGGGTCTCAAATTTAGAAAACCAACTTATGCTTGCTTAAGGGGAAAGGTGAGTTGGGGTGCTGCATAAAACCAGAGATTGAAATGAGCACAGATAAAGTTCCTTAAGCCAAATATGGAATAGACAAGAGCTACTCCTTGCTCAACGAAATGGACTCAACACCCCATATTAAACGCCTAAGAATGTACCTGACTAGTAAGTATCTTAAAACCTATGGATTGCTATGTCTCCAAAAGAGAATCAAGCGTGTGTACAGGGGCATAAACGCAGCAGTGATAGGATTGGAGAGGTTCGGTGAGCAAATGAAGACCCTTTGAAGTCATATTGCATGGTACCCATTCCACGGGTTTCAACTACCCAGGTTTAAGGTATTCTTCCTTCAGCTAAAACATGCATGTGGAACCTAGAGTATGATCAACCATGTGATCGGGAGACGTGTTCAAATATGTCTCAGTTTTCGTACCCTGGTACTCGGGTGCAACATTCCAGACGCTTTACTAACACTCTCCCGACTTGGAGAGTCAGTCCCTTTAACCTCCTGTTTGGCCCAGTTTGCAATTTCTGCGGAAGATGAACAGGAATAGCGAGAACCAATGAGAGACTAGCTGGAGGTGTCTGGACGGGCAAATTTAACTCTCATTTCCCACCAGGAAGAGGAATTAACCAAAGGCTCAGCGTGCCGTGCCGGAACCAGATTAGGGCCTGAAGCCATCCTGCGGTGTTGCGGCCAGGTCACAAGAAAGCGAGTTGAAGAAAGGAGCTCAGGGGCACTGTAATTCACAAACCTGCAGAGTTATAAATGACAGCTATCGTCCAAAAATATACTAAAGTAAGGCTGCCAAGAGGACTTGAAAGCGGGGAAGAATTGCAGGAAACCGATTTCAGGAGGTAGACTGGAATTGCATTGAAAGCATAGGAAAAGAGGGAGAACGTCCACAAGGATGCACTTGGCCAAAAAGGGCGTGTGCGTTTTTTCCTGAATATATTCAGGAAAAAACGCATACGCCCTTTTTGGCCAACCAAGCAAGCTTGCAAAGGAAATCTGCACTACAATGAAGTCTCACTTCCCCCCCGGTCAAAAGGGCCATCTGAAAAAAGTGTAAAATCCAGAAAGGCAGGACAGGCCATGGAGAACTGGGAGCCTTGTTATGCTGATGGCCGGGATGTAAATTGCCAACAGACACTCGGGAGAAGTGTATGGTGTTTCCTGAAACATCTAAAAAACAAAGCAACAGAGCCTAGGGCACTTCCACTTATGGTCCTATAGCTTAGGGAAATTAAAATCAAAAAGACACAGCCACCCCAAAGTTTGGGACGCCTCTGTTTACAAGAACCTCGTTCACAGTACAAGTTCAACATCGCAGAAAGTGAAAAATGGATAAAGAAGTTGTGGTATTTACTCACAAAGCAATATCACTGAGCAATGAAATCTATGTCATCAGGCCCTTAGCAGCACAATGAGTGGATTCAGGTATGATGATTCTAACTGAAATAAGTCACACAGAAAATGAAACATCATATGATATCACTAATACACGGAATGTAAACTTGGCTACACAGGAACTGAATTACAGAACAGAACAGGGTCTCAAATTTAGAAAACCAACTTATGCTTGCTTAAGGGGAAAGGTGAGTTGGGGTGCTGCATAAAACCAGAGATTGAAATGAGCACAGATAAAGTTCCTTAAGCCAAATATGGAATAGACAAGAGCTACTCCTTGCTCAACGAAATGGACTCAACACCCCATATTAAACGCCTAAGAATGTACCTGACTTGTAAGTATCTTAAAACCTATGGATTGCTATGTCTCCAAAAGAGAATCAAGCGTGTGTACAGGGGCATAAACGCAGCAGTGATAGGATTGGAGAGGTTCGGTGAGCAAATGAAGACCCTTTGAAGTCATATTTCATGGTACCCATTCCACGGGTCTCAACTCTCCAGTTTTAAGGTATTCTTCCTTCAGCTAAAACATGCATGTGGAACCTAGAGTATGATCAACCGTGTGAACGGGAGACGTGTTCAAATATGTCTCAGTTTTCCTCCCCTGGTACTCGGGTGCAACATTCCAGACGCTTTACTAACACTCTCCCGACTTGGAGAGTCAGTCCCTTTAACCTCCTGTTTGGCCCAGTTTGCAATTTCTGCGGAAGATGAACAGGAATAGCGAGAACCAATGAGAGACTAGCTGGAGGTGCCTGGACGGGAAAATTTAACTCTCATTTCCCACCAGGAAGAGGAAATAACCAAAGGCTCAGCGTGCCGTGCCGGAACCAGATTAGGGCCTGAAGCCATCCTGCGGTGTTGCGGCCAGGTCACAAGAAAGCGAGTTGAAGAAAGGAGCTCAGGGGCACTGTAATTCACAAACCTGCAGAGTTATAAATGACAGCTATCGTCCAAAAATATACTGAAGTAAGGCTGCCAAGAGGACTTGAAAGCGGGGCAGAATTGCAGGAAACCGATTTCAGGAGGTAGACTGGAATTGCATTGAAAGCATAGGAAAAGAGGCAGAACGTCCACAAGGATGCACTTGGCCAAAAAGGGCGTATGCTTTTTTTCCTGAATATATTCAGGAAAAAACGCATACGCCCTTTTTGGCCAACCAAGCAAGCTTGCAAAGGAAATCTGCACTACAATGAAGTCTCACTTCCCCCCGGTCAAAAGGGCAATCTGAAAAAAGTGTAAAATCCAGAAAGGCAGGACAGGCCATGGAGAACTGGGAGCCTTGTTATGCTGATGGGCGGGATGTAAATTGCCAACAGACACTCGGGAGAAGTGTATGGTGTTTCCTGAAACATCTAAAAAACAAAGCAACAGAGCCTAGGGCACTTCCACTTATGGTCCTATAGCTTAGGGAAATTAAAATCAAAAAGACACAGCCACCCCAAAGTTTGGGACGCCTCTGTTTACAAGAACCTCGTTTACAGTACAAGTTCAACATCGCAGAAAGTGAAAAATGGATAAAGAAGTTGTGGTATTTACTTACAAAGCAATATCACTCAGCAATGAAATCTATGTCATCAGGCCCTTAGCAGCACAATGAGTGGATTCAGGTATGATGATTCTAACTGAAATAAGTCACACAGAAAAAGAAACATCATAAGATATCAGTAATACACGGAATGTAAACTTGGCTACACAGGAACTGAATTACAGAACAGAACAGGGTCTCAAATTTAGAAAACCAACTTATGCTTGCTTAAGGGGAAAGGTGAGTTGGGGTGCTGCATAAAACCAGAGATTGAAATGAGCACAGATAAAGTTCCTTAAGCCAAATATGGAATAGACAAGAGCTACTCCTTGCTCAACGAAATGGACTCAACACCCCATATTAAACGCCTAAGAATGTACCTGACTAGTAAGTATCTTAAAACCTATGGATTGCTATGTCTCCAAAAGAGAATCAAGCGTGTGTACAGGGGCATAAACGCAGCAGTGATAGGATTGGAGAGGTTCGGTGAGCAAATGAAGACCCTTTGAAGTCATATTGCATGGTACCCATTCCACGGGTCTCAACTCTCCAGTTTTAAGGTATTCTTCCTTCAGCTAAAACATGCATGTGGAACCTAGAGTATGATCAACCGTGTGAACGGGAGACGTGTTCAAATATGTCTCAGTTTTCCTCCCCTGGTACTCGGGTGCAACATTCCAGACGCTTTACTAACACTCTCCCGACTTGGAGAGTCAGTCCCTTTAACCTCCTGTTTGGCCCAGTTTGCAATTTCTGCGGAAGATGAACAGGAATAGCGAGAACCAATGAGAGACTAGCTGGAGGTGCCTGGACGGGCAAATTTAACTCTCATTTCCCACCAGGAAGAGGAAATAACCAAAGGCTCAGCGTGCCGTGCCGGAACCAGATTAGGGCCTGAAGCCATCCTGCGGTGTTGCGGCCAGCTCAAAAGAAAGCGAGTTGAAGAAAGGAGCTCAGGGGCACTGTAATTCACAAACCTGCAGAGTTATAAATGACAGCTATCGTCCAAAAATATACTGAAGTAAGGCTGCCAAGAGGACTTGAAAGCGGGGCAGAATTGCAGGAAACCGATTTCAGGAGGTAGACTGGAATTGCATTGAAAGCATAGGAAAAGAGGCAGAACGTCCACAAGGATGCACTTGGCCAAAAAGGGCGTATGCGTTTTTTCCTGAATATATTCAGGAAAAAACGCATACGCCCTTTTTGGCCAACCAAGCAAGCTTGCAAAGGAAATCTGCACTACAATGAAGTCTCACTTCCCCCCGGTCAAAAGGGCCATCTGAAAAAAGTGTAAAATCCAGAAAGGCAGGACAGGCCATGGAGAACTGGGAGCCTTGTTATGCTGATGGCCGGGATGTAAATTGCCAACAGACACTCGGGAGAAGTGTATGGTGTTTCCTGAAACATCTAAAAAACAAAGCAACAGAGCCTAGGGCACTTCCACTTATGGTCCTATAGCTTAGGGAAATTAAAATCAAAAAGACACAGCCACCCCAAAGTTTGGGACGCCTCTGTTTACAAGAACCTCGTTTACAGTACAAGTTCAACATCGCAGAAAGTGGAAAATGGATAAAGAAGTTGTGGTATTTACTCACAAAGCAATATCACTCAGCAATGAAATCTATGTCATCAGGCCCTTAGCAGCACAATGAGTGGATTCAGGTATGATGATTCTAACTGAAATAAGTCACACAGAAAAAGAAACAGCATATGATATCACTAATACACGGAATGTAAACTTGGCTACACAGGAACTGAATTACAGAACAGAACAGGGTCTCAAATTTAGAAAACCAACTTATGCTTGCTTAAGGGGAAAGGTGAGTTGGGGTGCTGCATAAAACCAGAGATTGAAATGAGCACAGATAAAGTTCCTTAAGCCAAATATGGAATAGACAAGAGCTACTCCTTGCTCAACGAAATGGACTCAACACCCCATATTAAACGCCTAAGAATGTACCTGACTAGTAAGTATCTTAAAACCTATGGATTGCTATGTCTCCAAAAGAGAATCAAGCGTGTGTACAGGGGCATAAACGCAGCAGTGATAGGATTGGAGAGGTTCGGTGAGCAAATGAAGACCCTTTGAAGTCATATTGCATGGTACCCATTCCACGGGTCTCAACTCTCCAGTTTTAAGGTATTCTTCCTTCAGCTAAAACATGCATGTGGAACCTAGAGTATGATCAACCGTGTGAACGGGAGACGTGTTCAAATATGTCTCAGTTTTCCTCCCCTGGTACTCGGGTGCAACATTCCAGACGCTTTACTAACACTCTCCCGACTTGGAGAGTCAGTCCCTTTAACCTCCTGTTTGGCCCAGTTTGCAATTTCTGCGGAAGATGAACAGGAATAGCGAGAACCAATGAGAGACTAGCTGGAGGTGCCTGGACGGGCAAATTTAACTCTCATTTCCCACCAGGAAGAAGAAATAACCAAAGGCTCAGCGTGCCGTGCCGGAACCAGATTAGGGCCTGAAGCCATCCTGCGGTGTTGCGGCCAGCTCAAAAGAAAGCGAGTTGAAGAAAGGAGCTCAGGGGCACTGTAATTCACAAACCTGCAGAGTTATAAATGACAGCTATCGTCCAAAAATATACTGAAGTAAGGCTGCCAAGAGGACTTGAAAGCGGGGCAGAATTCAGGAAACCGATTTCAGGAGGTAGACTGGAATTGCATTGAAAGCATAGGAAAAGAGGCAGAACGTCCACAAGGATGCACTTGGCCAAAAAGGGCGTATGCGTTTTTTCCTGAATATATTCAGGAAAAAACGCATACGCCCTTTTTGGCCAACCAAGCAAGCTTGCAAAGGAAATCTGCACTACAATGAAGTCTCACTTCCCCCCGGTCAAAAGGGCCATCTGAAAAAAGTGTAAAATCCAGAAAGGCAGGACAGGCCATGGAGAACTGGGAGCCTTGTTATGCTGATGGGCGGGATGTAAATTGCCAACAGACACTCGGGAGAAGTGTATGGTGTTTCCTGAAACATCTAAAAAACAAAGCAACAGAGCCTAGGGCACTTCCACTTATGGTCCTATAGCTTAGGGAAATTAAAATCAAAAAGACACAGCCACCCCAAAGTTTGGGACGCCTCTGTTTACAAGAACCTCGTTTACAGTACAAGTTCAACATCGCAGAAAGTGAAAAATGGATAAAGAAGTTGTGGTATTTACTTACAAAGCAATATCACTCAGCAATGAAATCTATGTCATCAGGCCCTTAGCAGCACAATGAGTGGATTCAGGTATGATGATTCTAACTGAAATAAGTCACACAGAAAAAGAAACATCATAAGATATCAGTAATACACGGAATATAAACTTGGCTACACAGGAACTGAATTACAGAACAGAACAGGGTCTCAAATTTAGAAAACCAACTTATGCTTGCTTAAGGGGAAAGGTGAGTTGGGGTGCTGCATAAAACCAGAGATTGAAATGAGCACAGATAAAGTTCCTTAAGCCAAATATGGAATAGACAAGAGCTACTCCTTGCTCAACGAAATGGACTCAACACCCCATATTAAACGCCTAAGAATGTACCTGACTAGTAAGTATCTTAAAACCTATGTATTGCTATGTCTCCAAAAGAGAATCAAGCGTGTGTACAGGGGCATAAACGCAGCAGTGATAGGATTGAAGAGGTTCGGTGAGCAAATGAAGACCCTTTGAAGTCATATTGCATGGTACCCATTCCACGGGTTTCAACTACCCAGGTTTAAGGTATTCTTCCTTCAGCTAAAACATGCATGTGGAACCTAGAGTATGATCAACCATGTGATCGGGAGACGTGTTCAAATATGTCTCAGTTTTCGTACCCTGGTACTCGGGTGCAACATTCCAGACGATTTACTAACACTCTCCCGACTTGGAGAGTCAGTCCCTTTAACCTCCTGTTTGGCCCAGTTTGCAATTTCTGCGGAAGATGAACAGGAATAGCGAGAACCAATGAGAGACTAGCTGGAGGTGTCTGGACGGGCAAATTTAACTCTCATTTCCCACCAGGAAGAGGAATTAACCAAAGGCTCAGCGTGCCGTGCTGGAACCAGATTAGGGCCTGAAGCCATCCTGCGGTGTTGCGGCCAGGTCACAAGAAAGCGAGTTGAAGAAAGGAGCTCAGGGGCACTGTAATTCACAAACCTGCAGAGTTATAAATGACAGCTATCGTCCAAAAATATACTGAAGTAAGGCTGCCAAGAGGACTTGAAAGCGGGGCAGAATTGCAGGAAACCGATTTCAGGAGGTAGACTGGAATTGCATTGAAAGCATAGGAAAAGAGGCAGAACGTCCACAAGGATGCACTTGGCCAAAAAGGGCGTATGCGTTTTTTCCTGAATATATTCAGGAAAAAACGCATACGCCCTTTTTGGCCAACCAAGCAAGCTTGCAAAGGAAATCTGCACTACAATGAAGTCTCACTTCCGCCCGGTCAAAAGGGCCATCTGAAAAAAGTGTAAAATCCAGAAAGGCAGGACAGGCCATGGAGAACTGGGAGCCTTGTTATGCTGATGGGCGGGATGTAAATTGCCAACAGACACTCGGGAGAAGTGTATGGTGTTTCCTGAAACATCTAAAAAACAAAGCAACAGAGCCTAGGGCACTTCCACTTATGGTCCTATAGCTTAGGGAAATTAAAATCAAAAAGACACAGCCACCCCAAAGTTTGGGACGCCTCTGTTTACAAGAACCTCGTTTACAGTACAAGTTCAACATCGCAGAAAGTGAAAAATGGATAAAGAAGTTGTGGTATTTACTCACAAAGCAATATCACTCAGCAATGAAATCTATGTCATCAGGCCCTTAGCAGCACAATGAGTGGATTCAGGTATGATGATTCTAACTGAAATAAGTCACACAGAAAAAGAAACATCATATGATATCACTAACACACGGAATGTAAACTTGGCTACACAGGAACTGAATTACAGAACAGAACAGGGTCTCAAATTTAGAAAACCAACTTATGCTTGCTTAAGGGGAAAGGTGAGTTGGGGTGCTGCATAAAACCAGAGATTGAAATGAGCACAGATAAAGTTCCTTAAGCCAAATATGGAATAGACAAGAGCTACTCCTTGCTCAACGAAATGGACTCAACACCCCATATTAAACGCCTAAGAATGTACCTGACTAGTAAGTATCTTAAAACCTATGGATTGCTATGTCTCCCAAAGAGAATCAAGCGTGTGTACAGGGGCATAAACGCAGCAGTGATAGGATTGGAGAGGTTCGGTGAGCAAATGAAGACCCTTTGAAGTCATATTGCATGGTACCCATTCCACGGGTTTCAACTACCCAGGTTTAAGGTATTCTTCCTTCAGCTAAAACATGCATGTGGAACCTAGAGTATGATCAACCATGTGATCGGGAGACGTGTTCAAATATGTCTCAGTGTTCGTACCCTGGTACTCGGGTGCAACATTCCAGACGCTTTACTAACACTCTCCCGACTTGGAGAGTCAGTCCCTTTAACCTCCTGTTTGGCCCAGTTTGCAATTTCTGCGGAAGATGAACAGGAATAGCGAGAACCAATGAGAGACTAGCTGGAGGTGTCTGGACGGGCAAATTTAACTCTCATTTCCCACCAGGAAGAGGAATTAACCAAAGGCTCAGCGTGCCGTGCCGGAACCAGATTAGGGCCTGAAGCCATCCTGCGGTGTTGCGGCCAGGTCACAAGAAAGCGAGTTGAAGAAAGGAGCTCAGGGGCACTGTAATTCACAAACCTGCAGAGTTATAAATGACAGCTATCGTCCAAAAATATACTAAAGTAAGGCTGCCAAGAGGACTTGAAAGCGGGGAAGAATTGCAGGAAACCGATTTCAGGAGGTAGACTGGAATTGCATTGAAAGCATAGGAAAAGAGGCAGAACGTCCACAAGGATGCACTTGGCCAAAAAGGGCGTGTGCGTTTTTTCCTGAATATATTCAGGAAAAAACGCATACGCCCTTTTTGGCCAACCAAGCAAGCTTGCAAAGGAAATCTGCACTACAATGAAGTCTCACTTCCCCCCGGTCAAAAGGGCCATCTGAAAAAAGTGTAAAATCCAGAAAGGCAGGACAGGCCATGGAGAACTGGGAGCCTTGTTATGCTGATGGCCGGGATGTAAATTGCCAACAGACACTCGGGAGAAGTGTATGGTGTTTCCTGAAACATCTAAAAAACAAAGCAACAGAGCCTAGGGCACTTCCACTTATGGTCCTATAGCTTAGGGAAATTAAAATCAAAAAGACACAGCCACCCCAAAGTTTGGGACGCCTCTGTTTACAAGAACCTCGTTCACAATACAAGTTCAACATCGCAGAAAGTGAAAAATGGATAAAGAAGTTGTGGTATTTACTTACAAAGCAATATCACTCAGCAATGAAATCTATGTCATCAGGCCCTTAGCAGCACAATGAGTGGATTCAGGTATGATGATTCTAACTGAAATAAGTCACACAGAAAAAGAAACATCATAAGATATCAGTAATACACGGAATGTAAACTTGGCTACACAGGAACTGAATTACAGAACAGAACAGGGTCTCAAATTTAGAAAACCAACTTATGTTTGCTTAAGGGGAAAGGTGAGTTGGGGTGCTGCATAAAACCAGAGATTGAAATGAGCACAGATAAAGTTCCTTAAGCCAAATATGGAATAGACAAGAGCTACTCCTTGCTCAACGAAATGGACTCAACACCCCATATTAAACGCCTAAGAATGTACCTGACTAGTAAGTATCTTAAAACCTATGGATTGCTATGTCTCCAAAAGAGAATCAAGTGTGTGTACAGGGGCATAAACGCAGCAGTGATAGGATTGGAGAGGTTCGGTGAGCAAATGAAGACCCTTTGAAGTCATATTGCATGGTACCCATTCCACGGGTCTCAACTCTCCAGTTTTAAGGTATTCTTCCTTCAGCTAAAACATGCATGTGGAACCTAGAGTATGATCAACCGTGTGAACGGGAGACGTGTTCAAATATGTCTCAGTTTTCCTCCCCTGGTACTCGGGTGCAACATTCCAGACGCTTTACTAACACTCTCCCGACTTGGAGAGTCAGTCCCTTTAACCTCCTGTTTGGCCCAGTTTGCAATTTCTGCGGAAGATGAACAGGAATAGCGAGAACCAATGAGAGACTAGCTGGAGGTGCCTGGACGGGCAAATTTAACTCTCATTTCCCACCAGGAAGAGGAATTAACCAAAGGTTCAGCGTGCCGTCCCAGAACCAAATTAGGGCCTGAAGCCATCCTGCGGTGTTGCAGCCAGCTCAAAAGAAAGCGAGTTGAAGAAAGGAGCTCAGGGGCACTGTAATTCACAAACCTGCAGAGTTATAAATGACAGCTATCGTCCAAAAATATACTGAAGTAAGGCTGCCAAGAGGACTTGAAAGCGGGGCAGAATTGCAGGAAACCGATTTCAGGAGGTAGACTGGAATTGCATTGAAAGCATAGGAAAAGAGGCAGAACGTCCACAATGATGCACTTGGCCAAAAAGGGCGTATGCGTTTTTTCCTGAATATATTCAGGAAAAAACGCATACGCCCTTTTTGGCCAACCAAGCAAGCTTGCAAAGGAAATCTGCACTACAATGAAGTCTCACTTCCCCCCGGTCAAAAGGGCCATCTGAAAAAAGTGTAAAATCCAGAAAGGCAGGACAGGCCATGGAGAACTGGGAGCCTTGTTATGCTGATGGCCGGGATGTAAATTGCCAACAGACACTCGGGAGAAGTGTATGGTGTTTCCTGAAACATCTAAAAAACAAAGCAACAGAGCCTAGGGCACTTCCACTTATGGTCCTATAGCTTAGGGAAATTAAAATCAAAAAGACACAGCCACCCCAAAGTTTGGGACGCCTCTGTTTACAAGAACCTCGTTTACAGTACAAGTTCAACATCACAGAAAGTGAAAAATGGATAAAGAAGTTGTGGTATTTACTTACAAAGCAATATCACTCAGCAATGAAATCTATGTCATCAGGCCCTTAGCAGCACAATGAGTGGATTCAGGTATGATGATTCTAACTGAAATAAGTCACACAGAAAAAGAAACATCATATGATATCACTAATACACGGAATGTAAACTTGGCTACACAGGAACTGAATTACAGAACAGAACAGGGTCTCAAATTTAGAAAACCAACTTATGCTTGCTTAAGGGGAAAGGTGAGTTGGGGTGCTGCATAAAACCAGAGATTGAAATGAGCACAGATAAAGTTCCTTAAGCCAAATATGGAATAGACAAGAGCTACTCCTTGCTCAACGAAATGGACTCAACACCCCATATTAAACGCCTAAGAATGTACCTGACTAGTAAGTATCTTAAAACCTATGGATTGCTATGTCTCCAAAAGAGAATCAAGCGTGTGTACAGGGGCATAAACGCAGCAGTGATAGGATTGGAGAGGTTCGGTGAGCAAATGAAGACCCTTTGAAGTCATATTGCATGGTACCCATTCCACGGGTCTCAACTCTCCAGTTTTAAGGTATTCTTCCTTCAGCTAAAACATGCATGTGGAACCTAGAGTATGATCAACCGTGTGAACGGGAGACGTGTTCAAATATGTCTCAGTTTTCCTCCCCTGGTACTCGGGTGCAACATTCCAGACGCTTTACTAACACTCTCCCGACTTGGAGAGTCAGTCCCTTTAACCTCCTGTTTGGCCCAGTTTGCAATTTCTGCGGAAGATGAAAAGGAATAGCGAGAACCAATGAGAGACTAGCTGGAGGTGCCTGGACGGGCAAATTTAACTCTCATTTCCCACCAGGAAGAGGAAATAACCAAAGGCTCAGCGTGCCGTGCCAGAACCAGATTAGGGCCTGAAGCCATCCTGCGGTGTTGCGGCCAGCTCAAAAGAAAGCGAGTTGAAGAAAGGAGCTCAGGGGCACTGTAATTCACAAACCTGCAGAGTTATAAATGACAGCTATCGTCCAAAAATATACTGAAGTAAGGCTGCCAAGAGGACTTGAAAGCGGGGCAGAATTGCAGGAAACTGATTTCAGGAGGTAGACTGGAATTGCATTGAAAGCATAGGAAAAGAGGCAGAACGTCCACAAGGATGCACTTGGCCAAAAAGGGCGTATGCGTTTTTTCCTGAATATATTCAGGAAAAAACGCATACGCCCTTTTTGGCCAACCAAGCAAGCTTGCAAAGGAAATCTGCACTACAATGAAGTCTCACTTCCCCCCGGTCAAAAGGGCCATCTGAAAAAAGTGTAAAATCCAGAAAGGCAGGACAGGCCATGGAGAACTGGGAGCCTTGTTATGCTGATGGGCGGGATGTAAATTGCCAACAGACACTCGGGAGAAGTGTATGGTGTTTCCTGAAACATCTAAAAAACAAAGCAACAGAGCCTAGGTCACTTCCACTTATGGTCCTATAGCTTAGGGAAATTAAAATCAAAAAGACACAGCCACCCCAAAGTTTGGGACGCCTCTGTTTACAAGAACCTCGTTTACAGTACAAGTTCAACATCGCAGAAAGTGAAAAATGGATAAGGAAGTTGTGGTATTTACTCACAAAGCAATATCACTCAGCAATGAAATCTATGTCATCAGGCCCTTAGCAGCACAATGAGTGGATTCAGGTATGATGATTCTAACTGAAATAAGTCACACAGAAAAAGAAACATCATATGATATCACTAATACACGGAATGTAAACTTGGCTACACAGGAACTGAATTACAGAACAGAACAGGGTCTCAAATTTAGAAAACCAACTTATGCTTGCTTAAGGGGAAAGGTGAGTTGGGGTGCTGCATAAAACCAGAGATTGAAATGAGCACAGATAAAGTTCCTTAAGCCAAATATGGAATAGACAAGAGCTACTCCTTGCTCAACGAAATGGACTCAACACCCCATATTAAACGCCTAAGAATGTACCTGACTAGTAAGTATCTTAAAACCTATGGATTGCTATGTCTCCAAAAGAGAATCAAGCGTGTGTACAGGGGCATAAACGCAGCAGTGATAGGATTGGAGAGGTTCGGTGAGCAAATGAAGACCCTTTGAAGTCATATTGCATGGTACCCATTCCACGGGTTTCAACTACCCAGGTTTAAGGTATTCTTCCTTCAGCTAAAACATGTATGTGGAACCTAGAGTATGATCAACTATGTGATCGGGAGACGTGTTCAAATATGTCTCAGTTTTCGTACCCTGGTACTCGGGTGCAACATTCCAGACACTTTACTAACACTCTCCCTACTTGGAGAGTCAGTCCCTTTAACCTCCTGTTTGGCCCAGTTTGCAATTTCTGCGGAAGATGAACAGGAATAGCGAGAACCAATGAGAGACTAGCTGGAGGTGTCTGGACGGGCAAATTTAACTCTCATTTCCCACCAGGAAGAGGAATTAACCAAAGGCTCAGCGTGCCGTGCCGGAACCAGATTAGGGCCTGAAGCCATCCTGCGGTGTTGCGGCCAGGTCACAAGAAAGCGAGTTGAAGAAAGGAGCTCAGGGGCACTGTAATTCACAAACCTGCAGAGTTACAAATGACAGCTATCGTCCAAAAATATACTGAAGTAAGGCTGCCAAGAGGACTTGAAAGCGGGGCAGAATTGCAGGAAACCGATTTCAGGAGGTAGACTGGAATTGCATTGAAAGCATAGGAAAAGAGGCAGAACGTCCACAAGGATGCACTTGGCCAAAAAGGGCGTATGCGTTTTTTCCTGAATATATTCAGGAAAAAACGCATACGCCCTTTTTGGCCAACCAAGCAAACTTGCAAAGGAAATCTGCACTACAATGAAGTCTCACTTCCCCCCTGTCAATAGGGCCATCTGAAAAAAGTGTAAAATCCAGAAAGGCAGGACAGGCCATGGAGAACTGGGAGCCTTGTTATGCTGATGGGCGGGATGTAAATTGCCAACAGACACTCGGGAGAAGTGTATGGTGTTTCCTGAAACATCTAAGAAACAAAGGACCAGAGCCTAGGGCACTTCCACTTATGGTCCTATAGCTTAGGGAAATTAAAATCAAAAAGACACAGCCACCCCAAAGTTTGGGACGCCTCTGTTTACAAGAACCTCGTTTACCGTACAAGATCAATATCACAGAAAGTGAAAAATGGATAAAGAACTTGTGGTACTTACGTACAATGCAGTATCACTCAGCAATGAAATCTATGTCATCAGGCCCTTAGCAGCACAATGAGTGGATTCAGGTACGATGATTCTAACTGAAATAAGTCACACAGAAAAAGAAACATCATATGATATCACTAATACACGGAATGTAAACTTGGCTACACAGGAACTGAATTACAGAACAGAACAGGGTCTCAAATTTAGAAAACCAACTTATGCTTGCTTAAGGGGAAAGGTGAGTTGGGGTGCTGCATAAAACCAGAGATTGAAATGAGCACAGATAAAGTTCCTTAAGCCAAATATGGAATAGACAAGAGCTACTCCTTGCTCAACGAAATGGACTCAACACCCCGTATTAAACGCCTAAGAATGTACCTGACTAGTAAGTATCTTAAAACCTATGGATTGCTATGTCTCCAAAAGAGAAACAAGCGTGTGTACAGGGGCATAAACGCAGCAGTGATAGGATTGGAGAGGTTCGGTGAGCAAATGAAGACCCTTTGAAGTCATATTGCATGGTACCCATTCCACGGGTTTCAACTACCCAGGTTTAAGGTATTCTTCCTTCAGCTAAAACATGCATGTGGAACCTAGAGTATGATCAACCATGTGATCGGGAGACGTGTTCAAATATGTCTCAGTTTTCCTATCCTGGTACTCGGGTGCAACATTCCAGACGCTTTACTAACACTCTCCCGACTTGGAGAGTCAGTCCCTTTAACCTCCTGTTTGGCCCAGTTTGCAATTTCTGCGGAAGATGAACAGGAATAGCGAGAACCAATGAGAGACTAGCTGGAGGTGTCTGGACGGGCAAATTTAACTCTCATTTCCCACCAGGAAGAGGAATTAACCAAAGGCTCAGCGTGCCGTGCCGGAACAAGATTAGGGCCTGAAGCCATCCTGCGGTGTTGCGGCCAGGTCACAAGAAAGCGAGTTGAAGAAAGGAGCTCAGGGGCACTGTAATTCACAAACCTGCAGAGTTATAAATGACAGCTATCGTCCAAAAATATACTAAAGTAAGGCTGCCAAGAGGACTTGAAAGCGGGGAAGAATTGCAGGAAACCGATTTCAGGAGGTAGACTGGAATTGCATTGAAAGCATAGGAAGAGAGGCAGAACGTCCACAAGGATGCACTTGGCCAAAAAGGGCATATGCGTTTTTTCCTGAATATATTCAGGAAAAAACGCATACGCCCTTTTTGGCCAACCAAGCAAGCTTGCAAAGGAAATCTGCACTACAATGAAGTCTCACTTCCCCCCGGTCAAAAGGGTCATCTGAAAAAAGTGTAAAATCCAGAAAGGCAGGACAGGCCATGGAGAACTGGGAGCCTTGTTATGCTGATGGGCGGGATGTAAATTGCCAACAGACACTCGGGAGAAGTGTATGGTGTTTCCTGAAACATCTAAAAAACAAAGCAACAGAGCCTAGGGCACTTCCACTTATGGTCCTATAGCTTAGGGAAATTAAAATCAAAAAGACACAGCCACCCCAAAGTTTGGGACGCCTCTGTTTACAAGAACCTCGTTTACAGTACAAGTTCAACATCGCAGAAAGTGAAAAATGGATAAAGAAATTGTGGTATTTACTCACAAAGCAATATCACTCAGCAATGAAATCTATGTCATCAGGCCCTTAGCAGCACAATGAGTGGATTCAGGTATGATGATTCTAACTGAAATAAGTCACACAGAAAAAGAAACATCATAAGATATCAGTAATACACGGAATGTAAACTTGGCTACACAGGAACTGAATTACAGAACAGAACAGGGTCTCAAATTTAGAAAACCAACTTATGCTTGCTTAAGGGGAAAGGTGAGTTGGGGTGCTGCATAAAACCAGAGATTGAAATGAGCACAGATAAAGTTCCTTAAGCCAAATATGGAATAGACAAGAGCTACTCCTTGCTCAACGAAATGGACTCAACACCCCATATTAAACGCCTAAGAATGTACCTGACTAGTAAGTATCTTAAAACCTATGGATTGCTATGTCTCCAAAAGAGAATCAAGCGTGTGTACAGGGGCATAAACGCAGCAGTGATAGGATTGGAGAGGTTCGGTGAGCAAATGAAGACCCTTTGAAGTCATATTGCATGGTACCCATTCCACGGGTTTCAACTACCCAGGTTTAAGGTATTCTTCCTTCAGCTAAAACATGCATGTGGAACCTAGAGTATGATCAACCATGTGATCGGGAGACGTGTTCAAATATGTCTCAGTTTTCGTACCCTGGTACTCGGGTGCAACATTCCAGACGCTTTACTAACACTCTCCCGACTTGGAGAGTCAGTCCCTTTAACCTCCTGTTTGGCCCAGTTTGCAATTTCTGCGGAAGATGAACAGGAATAGCGAGAACCAATGAGAGACTAGCTGGAGGTGTCTGGACGGGCAAATTTAACTCTCATTTCCCACCAGGAAGAGGAATTAACCAAAGGCTCAGCGTGCCGTGCCGGAACCAGATTAGGGCCTGAAGCCATCCTGCGGTGTTGCGGCCAGGTCACAAGAAAGCGAGTTGAAGAAAGGAGCTCAGGGGCACTGTAATTCACAAACCTGCAGAGTTATAAATGACAGCTATCGTCCAAAAATATACTAAAGTAAGGCTGCCAAGAGGACTTGAAAGTGGGGAAGAATTGCAGGAAACCGATTTCAGGAGGTAGACTGGAATTGCATTGAAAGCATAGGAAAAGAGGCAGAACGTCCACAAGGATGCACTTGGCCAAAAAGGGCGTATGCGTTTTTTCCTGAATATATTCAGGAAAAAACGCATACGCCCTTTTTGGCCAACCAAGCAAGCTTGCAAAGGAAATCTGCACTACAATGAAGTCTCACTTCCCCCCGGTCAAAAGGGCCATCTGAAAAAAGTGTAAAATCCAGAAAGGCAAGACAGGCCATGGAGAACTGGGAGCCTTGTTATGCTGATGGGCGGGATGTAAATTGCCAACAGACACTCGGGAGAAGTGTATGGTGTTTCCTGAAACATCTAAGAAACAAAGCAACAGAGCCTAGGGCACTTCCACTTATGGTCCTATAGCTTAGGGAAATTAAAATCAAAAAGACACAGCCACCGCAAAGTTTGGGACGCCTCTGTTTACAAGAACCTCGTTTACCGTACAAGTTCAATATCACAGAAAGTGAAAAATGGATAAAGAACTTGTGGTACTTACGTACAATGCAGTATCACTCAGCAATGAAATCTATGTCATCAGGCCCGTAGCAGCATAATGAGTGGATTCAGGTACGATGATTCTAACTGAAATAAGTCACACAGAAAAAGAAACATCATAAGATATCACTAATACACGGAATGTAAACGTGGCTACACAGGAACTGAATTCCAAAACAGAACAGGGTCTCAAATTTAGAAAACCAACTTATGCTTGCTTAAGGGGAAAGGTGAGTTGTGGTGCTGCATAAAACCAGAGATTGAAATGAGCACAGATAAAGTTCCTTAAGCCAAATATGGAATAGACAAGAGCTACTCCTTGCTCAACGAAATGGACTCAACACCCCATATTAAACGCCTAAGAATGTACCTGACTAGTAAGTATCTTAAAACCTATGGATTGCTATGTCTCCAAAAGAGAATCAAGCGTGTGTACAGGGACATAAACGCAGCAGTGATAGGATTGGAGAGGTTCGGTGAGCAAATGAAGACCCTTTGAAGTCATATTGCATGGTACCCTTTACACGGGTCTCAACTTTCCAGGTTTAAGGTATTCTTCCTTCAGCTAAAACATGCATGTGGAACCCAGAGTATGATCAACCGTGTGATCGGGAGACGTGTTCAAATATGTCTCAGTTTTCCTCCCCTGGTACTCGGGTGCAACATTCCAGATGCTTTACTAACACTCTCCCCACTTGGAGAGTCAGCGCCTTTAACCTCCTGTTTGGCCCAGTTTGCAATTTCTGCGGAAGATGAACAGGAATAGGGAGAACCAATGAGAGACTAGCTGGAGGTGTCTGGACGGGCAAATTTAACTCTCATTTCCCACCAGGAAGAAGAAATAACCAAAGGCTCAGCGTGCCGTGCCGGAAGCAGATTAGGGCCTGAAGCCATCCTGCGGTGTTGCGGCCAGGTCACAAGAAAGCGAGTTGAAGAAAGGAGCTGAGGGGCACTGTAATTCACAAACCTGCAGAGTTACAAATGACAGCTATCGTCCAAAAATATACTGAAGTAAGGCTGCCAAGAGGACTTGAAAGCGGGGCAGAATTGCAGGAAACCGATTTCAGGAGGTAGACTGGAATTGCATTGAAAGCATAGGAAAAGAGGCAGAACGTCCACAATGATGCACTTGGCCAAAAAGGGCGTATGCGTTTTTTCCTGAATATATTCAGGAAAAAACGCATATGCCCTTTTTGGCCAACCAAGCAAACTTGCAAAGGAAATCTGCACTACAATGAAGTCTCACTTCCCCACGGTCAAAAGGGCCATCTGAAAAAAGTGTAAAATCCAGAAAGGCAGGACAGGCCATGGAGAACTGGGAGCCTTGTTATGCTGATGGGCGGGATGTAAATTGCCAACAGACACTCGGGAGAAGTGTATGGTGTTTCCTGAAACATCTGAGAAACAAAGCAACAGAGCCTAGGGCACTTCCACTTATGGTCCTATAGCTTAGGGAAATTAAAATCAAAAAGACACAGCCACCGCAAAGTTTGGGACGCCTCTGTTTACAAGAACCTCGTTTACCGTACAAGTTCAATATCACAGAAAGTGAAAAATGGATAAAGAACTTGTGGTACTTACGTACAATGCAGTATCACTCAGCAATGAAATCTATGTCATCAGGCCTGTAGCAGCATAATGAGTGGACTCAGGTACGATGATTCTAACTGAAATAAGTCACACAGAAAAAGAAACATCATAAGATATCACTAATACACGGAATGTAAACGTGGCTACACAGGAACGGAATTCCAAAACAGAACAGGGTCTCAAATTTAGAAAACCAACTTATGCTTGCTTAAGGGGAAAGGTGAGTTGTGGTGCTGCATAAAACCAGAGATTGAAATGAGCACAGATAAAGTTCCTTAAGCCAAATATGGAATAGACAAGAGCTACTCCTTGCTCAACGAAATGGACTCAACACCCCATATTAAACGCCTAAGAATGTACCTGACTAGTAAGTATCTTAAAACCTATGGATTGCTATGTCTCCAAAAGAGAATCAAGCGTGTGTACAGGGACATAAACGCAGCAGTGATAGGATTGGAGAGGTTCGGTGAGCAAATGAAGACCCTTTGAAGTCATATTGCATGGTACCCTTTACACGGGTCTCAACTTTCCAGGTTTAAGGTATTCTTCCTTCAGCTAAAACATGCATGTGGAACCCAGAGTATGATCAACCGTGTGATCGGGAGACGTGTTCAAATATGTCTCAGTTTTCCTCCCCTGGTACTCGGGTGCAACATTCCAGATGCTTTACTAACACTCTCCCCACTTGGAGAGTCAGCGCCTTTAACCTCCTGTTTGGCCCAGTTTGCAATTTCTGCGGAAGATGAACAGGAATAGGGAGAACCAATGAGAGACTAGCTGGAGGTGTCTGGACGGGCAAATTTAACTCTCATTTCCCACCAGGAAGAAGAAATAACCAAAGGCTCAGCGTGCCGTGCCGGAAGCAGATTAGGGCCTGAAGCCATCCTGCGGTGTTGCGGCCAGGTCACAAGAAAGCGAGTTGAAGAAAGGAGCTGAGGGGCACTGTAATTCACAAACCTGCAGAGTTACAAATGACATTTATCGTCCAAAAATATACTGAAGTAAGGCTGCCAAGAGGACTTGAAAGCGGGGCAGAATTGCAGGAAACCGATTTCAGGAGGTAGACTGGAATTGCATTGAAAGCATAGGAAAAGAGGCAGAACGTCCACAATGATGCACTTGGCCAAAAAGGGCGTATGCGTTTTTTCCTGAATATATTCAGGAAAAAACACATACGCCCTTTTTGGCCAACCAAGCAAGCTTGCAAAGGAAATCTGCACTACAATGAAGTCTCACTTCCCCCCAGTCAAAAGGGCCATCTGAAAAAAGTGTAAAATCCAGAAAGGCAGGACAGGCCATGGAGAACTGGGAGCCTTGTTATGCTGATGGGCGGGATGTAAATTGCCAACAGACACTCGGGAGAAGTGTATGGTGTTTCCTGAAACATCTAAGAAACAAAGCAACAGAGCCTAGGGCACTTCCACTTATGGTCCTATAGCTTAGGGAAATTAAAATCAAAAAGACACAGCCACCCCAAAGTTTGGGACGCCTCTGTTTACAAGAACCTCGTTTACCGTACAAGTTCAATATCACAGAAAGTGAAAAATGGATAAAGAACTTGTGGTACTTACGTACAATGCAGTATCACTCAGCAATGAAATCTATGTCATCAGGCCCGTAGCAGCATAATGCGTGGATTCAGGTACGATGATTCTAACTGAAATAAGTCACACAGAAAAAGAAACATCATAAGATATCACTAATACACGGAATGTAAACTTGGCTACACAGGAACTGAATTCCAAAACAGAACCGGGTCTCAAATTTAGAAAACCAACTTATGCTTGCTTAAGGGGAAAGGTGAGTTGGGGTGCTGCATAAAACCAGAGATTGAAATGAGCACAGATAAAGTTCCTTAAGCCAAATATGGAATAGACAAGAGCTACTCCTTGCTCAACGAAATGGACTCAATACCCCATATTAAACGCCTAAGAATGTACCTGACTAGTAAGTATCTTAAAACCTATGGATTGCTATGTCTCCAAAAGAGAATCGAGCGTGTGTACAGGGGCATAAACGCAGCAGTGATAGGATTGGAGAGGTTTGGTGAGCAAATGAAGACCCTTTGAAGTCATGTTGCATCGTACCCATTACACGGGTCTCAACTCTCCAGGTTTAAGTTATTCTTCCTTCAGCTAAAACATGCATGTGGAACCCAGAGTATGATAAACCGTGTGATCGGGAGACTTGTTCAAATATGTCTCAGTTTTCCTCCCCTGGTACTCGGGTGCAACATTCCAGATGCTTTACTAACACTCTCCCCACTTGGAGAGTCAGCGCCTTTAACCTCCTGTTTGGCCCAGTTTGCAATTTCTGCGGAAGATGAACAGGAATAGGGAGAACCAATGAGAGACTAGCTGGAGGTGTCTGGACGGGCAAATTTAACTCTCATTTCCCACCAGGAAGAAGAAATAACCAAAGGCTCAGCGTGCCGTGCCGGAACCAGATTAGGGCCTGAAGCCATCCTGCGGTGTTGCGGCCAGGTCACAAGAAAGCGAGTTGAAGAAAGGAGCTCAGGGGCACTGTAATTCACAAACCTGCAGAGTTATAAATGACAGCTATCGTCCAAAAATATACTAAAGTAAGGCTGCCAAGAGGACTTGAAAGTGGGGAAGAATTGCAGGAAACCGATTTCAGGAGGTAGACTGGAATTGCATTGAAAGCATAGGAAAAGAGGCAGAACGTCCACAAGGATGCACTTGGCCAAAAAGGGCGTATGCGTTTTTTCCTGAATATATTCAGGAAAAAACGCATACGCCCTTTTTGGCCAACCAAGCAAGCTTGCAAAAGAAATCTGCACTACAATGAAGTCTCACTTCCCCCCGGTCAAAAGGGCCATCTGAAAAAAGTGTAAAATCCAGAAAGGCAGGACAGGACATGGAGAACTGGGAGCCTTGTTATGCTGATGGGCGGGATGTAAATTGCCAACAGACACTCGGGAGAAGTGTATGGTGTTTCCTGAAACATCTAAAAAACAAAGCAACAGAGCCTAGGGCACTTCCACTTATGGTCCTATAGCTTAGGGAAATTAAAATCAAAAAGACACAGCCACCCCAAAGTTTGGGACGCCTCTGTTTACAAGAACCTCGTTTACAGTACAAGTTCAACATCGCAGAAAGTGAAAAATGGATAAAGAAGTTGTGGTATTTACTTACAAAGCAATATCACTCAGCAATGAAATCTATGTCATCAGGCCCTTAGCAGCACAATGAGTGGATTCAGGTATGATGATTCTAACTGAAATAAGTCACACAGAAAAAGAAACATCATAAGATATCAGTAATACACGGAATGTAAACTTGGCTACACAGGAACTGAATTACAGAACAGAACAGGGTCTCAAATTTAGAAAACCAACTTATGCTTGCTTAAGGGGAAAGGTGAGTTGGGGTGCTGCATAAAACCAGAGATTGAAATGAGCACAGATAAAGTTCCTTAAGCCAAATATGGAATAGACAAGAGCTACTCCTTGCTCAATGAAATGGACTCAACACCCCATATTAAACGCCTAAGAATGTACCTGACTAGTAAGTATCTTAAAACCTATGGATTGCTATGTCTCCAAAAGAGAATCAAGCGTGTGTACAGGGGCATAAACGCAGCAGTGATAGGATTGGAGAGGTTTGGTGAGCAAATGAAGACCCTTTGAAGTCATATTGCATGGTACCCATTACACGGGTCTCAACTCTCCAGGTTTAAGGTATTCTTCCTTCAGCTAAAACATGCATGTGGAACCCAGAGTATGATCAACCGTGTGATCGGGAGACGTGTTCAAATATGTCTCAGTTTTCCTCCCCTGGTACTCGGGTGCAACATTCCAGATGCTTTACTAACACTCTCCCCACATGGAGAGTCAGCGCCTTTAACCTCCTGTTTGGCCCAGTTTGCAATTTCTGCGGAAGATGAACAGGAATAGCGAGAACCAATGAGAGACTAGCTGGAGGTGCCTGGACGGGCAAATTTTACTCTCATTTCCCACCAGGAAGAGGAAATAACCAAAGGCTCAGCATGCCGTGCCAGAACCAGATTAGGGCCTGAAGCCATCCTGCGGTGTTGCGGCCTGCTCAAAAGAAAGCGAGTTGAAGAAAGGAGCTCAGGGGCACTGTAATTCACAAACCTGCAGAGTTATAAATGACAGCTATCGTCCAAAAATATACTAAAGTAAGGCTGCCAAGAGGACTTGAAAGTGGGGAAGAATTGCAGGAAACCGATTTCAGGAGGTAGACTGGAATTGCATTGAAAGCATAGGAAAAGAGGCAGAACGTCCACAAGGATGCACTTGGCCAAAAAGGGCGTATGCGTTTTTTCCTGAATATATTCAGGAAAAAACGCATACGCCCTTTTTGGCCAACCAAGCAAGCTTGCAAAAGAAATCTGCACTACAATGAAGTCTCACTTCCCCCCGGTCAAAAGGGCCATCTGAAAAAAGTGTAAAATCCAGAAAGGCAGGACAGGCCATGGAGAACTGGGAGCCTTGTTATGCTGATGGCCGGGATGTAAATTGCCAACAGACACTCGGGAGAAGTGTATGGTGTTTCCTGAAACATCTAAAAAACAAAGCAACAGAGCCTAGGGCACTTCCACTTATGGTCCTATAGCTTAGGGAAATTAAAATCAAAAAGACACAGCCACCCCAAAGTTTGGGACGCCTCTGTTTACAAGAACCTCGTTTACAGTACAAGTTCAACATCGCAGAAAGTGAAAAATGGATAAAGAAGTTGTGGTATTTACTTACAAAGCAATATCACTCAGCAATGAAATCTATGTCATCAGGCCCTTAGCAGCACAATGAGTGGATTCAGGTATGATGATTCTAACTGAAATAAGTCACACAGAAAAAGAAACATCATATGATATCACTAATACACGCAATGTAAACTTGGCTACACAGGAACTGAATTACAGAACAGAACAGGGTCTCAAATTTAGAAAACCAACTTATGCTTGCTTAAGGGGAAAGGTGAGTTGGGGTGCTGCATAAAACCAGAGATTGAAATGAGCACAGATAAAGTTCCTTAAGCCAAATATGGAATAGACAAGAGCTACTCCTTGCTCAACGAAATGGACTCAACACCCCATATTAAACGCCTAAGAATGTACCTGACCAGTAAGTATCTTAAAACCTATGGATTGCTATGTCTCCAAAAGAGAATCAAGCGTGTGTACAGGGGCATAAACGCAGCAGTGATAGGATTGAAGAGGTTCGGTGAGCAAATGAAGACCCTTTGAAGTCATATTGCATGGTACCCATTCCACGGGTTTCAACTACCCAGGTTTAAGGTATTCTTCCTTCAGCTAAAACATGCATGTGGAACCTAGAGTATGATCAACCACGTGATCGGGAGACGTGTTCAAATATGTCTCAGTTTTCATACCCTGGTACTCGGGTGCAACATTCCAGACGCTTTACTAACACTCTCCCGACTTGGAGAGTCAGTCCCTTTAACCTCCTGTTTGGCCCAGTTTGCAATTTCTGCGGAAGATGAACAGGAATAGCGAGAACCAATGAGAGACTAGCTGGAGGTGTCTGGACGGGCAAATTTAACTCTCATTTCCCACCAGGAAGAGGAATTAACCAAAGGCTCAGCGTGCCGTGCCAGAACCAGATTAGGGCCTGAAGCCATCCTGCGGTGTTGTGGCCAGGTCACAAGAAAGCGAGTTGAAGAAAGGAGCTCAGGGGCACTGTAATTCACAAACCTGCAGAGTTATAAATGACAGCTATCGTCCAAAAATATACTAAAGTAAGGCTGCCAAGAGGACTTGAAAGCGGGGAAGAATTGCAGGAAACCGATTTCAGGAGGTAGACTGGAATTGCATTGAAAGCATAGGAAAAGAGGCAGAACGTCCACAAGGATGCACTTGGCCAAAAAGGGCGTGTGCGTTTTTTCCTGAATATATTCAGGAAAAAACGCATACGCCCTTTTTGGCCAACCAAGCAAGCTTGCAAAGGAAATCTGCACTACAATGAAGTCTCACTTCCCCCCGGTCAAAAGGGCCATCTGAAAAAAGTGTAAAATCCAGAAAGGCAGGACAGGCCATGGAGAACTGGGAGCCTTGTTATGCTGATGGGCGGGATGTAAATTGCCAACAGACACTCGGGAGAAGTGTATGGTGTTTCCTGAAACATCTAAAAAACAAAGCAACAGAGCCTAGGGCACTTCCACTTATGGTCCTATAGCTTAGGGAAATTAAAATCAAAAAGACACAGCCACCCCAAAGTTTGGGACGCCTCTGTTTACAAGAACCTCGTTCACAGTACAAGTTCAACATCGCAGAAAGTGAAAAATGGATAAAGAAGTTGTGGTATTTACTTACAAAGCAATATCACTCAGCAATGAAATCTATGTCATCAGGCCCTTAGCAGCACAATGAGTGGATTCAGGTATGATGATTCTAACTGAAATAAGTCACACAGAAAAAGAAACATCATAAGATATCAGTAATACATGGAATGTAAACTTGGCTACACAGGAACTGAATTACAGAACAGAACAGGGTCTCAAATTTAGAAAACCAACTTATGCTTGCTTAAGGGGAAAGGTGAGTTGGGGTGCTGCATAAAACCAGAGATTGAAATGAGCACAGATAAAGTTCCTTAAGCCAAATATGGAATAGACAAGAGCTACTCCTTGCTCAACGAAATGGACTCAACACCCCATATTAAACGCCTAAGAATGTACCTGACTAGTAAGTATCTTAAAACCTATGGATTGCTATGTCTCCAAAAGAGAATCAAGTGTGTGTACAGGGGCATAAACGCAGCAGTGATAGGATTGGAGAGGTTCGGTGAGCAAATGAAGACCCTTTGAAGTCATATTGCATGGTACCCATTCCACGGGTCTCAACTCTCCAGTTTTAAGGTATTCTTCCTTCAGCTAAAACATGCATGTGGAACCTAGAGTATGATCAACCATGTGAACGGGAGACGTGTTCAAATATGTCTCAGTTTTCCTCCCCTGGTACTCGGGTGCAACATTCCAGACGCTTTACTAACACTCTCCCGACTTGGAGAGTCAGTCCCTTTAACCTCCTGTTTGGCCCAGTTTGCAATTTCTGCGGAAGATGAACAGGAATAGCGAGAACCAATGAGAGACTAGCTGGAGGTGCCTGGACGGGCAAATTTTACTCTCATTTCCCACCAGGAAGAGGAAATAACCAAAGGCTCAGCGTGCCGTGCCAGAACCAGATTAGGGCCTGAAGCCATCCTGCGGTGTTGCGGCCAGCTCAAAAGAAAGCGAGTTGAAGAAAGGAGCTCAGGGGCACTGTAATTCACAAACCTGCAGAGTTATAAATGACAGCTATCGTCCAAAAATATACTGAAGTAAGGCTGCCAAGAGGACTTGAAAGCGGGGCAGAATTGCAGGAAACCGATTTCAGGAGGTAGACTGGAATTGCATTGAAAGCATAGGAAAAGAGGCAGAACGTCCACAAGGATGCACTTGGCCAAAAAGGGCGTATGCGTTTTTTCCTGAATATATTCAGGAAAAAACGCATACGCCCTTTTTGGCCAACCAAGCAAGCTTGCAAAGGAAATCTGCACTACAATGAAGTCTCACTTCCCCCCGGTCAAAAGGGCCATCTGAAAAAAGAGTAAAATCCAGAAAGGCAGGACAGGCCATGGAGAACTGGGAGCCTTGTTATGCTGATGGCCAGGATGTAAATTGCCAACAGACACTCGGGAGAAGTGTATGGTGTTTCCTGAAACATCTAAAAAACAAAGCAACAGAGCCTAGGGCACTTCCACTTATGGTCCTATAGCTTAGGGAAATTAAAATCAAAAAGACACAGCCACCCCAAAGTTTGGGACGCCTCTGTTTACAAGAACCTCGTTTACAGTACAAGTTCAACATCGCAGAAAGTGAAAAATGGATAAAGAAGTTGTGGTATTTACTCACAAAGCAATATCACTCAGCAATGAAATCTATGTCATCAGGCCCTTAGCAGCACAATGAGTGGATTCAGGTATGATGATTCTAACTGAAATAAGTCACACAGAAAAAGAAACATCATATGATATCACTAATACACGGAATGTAAACTTGGCTACACAGGAACTGAATTACAGAACAGAACAGGGTCTCAAATTTAGAAAACCAACTTATGCTTGCTTAAGGGGAAAGGTGAGTTGGGGTGCTGCATAAAACCAGAGATTGAAATGAGCACAGATAAAGTTCCTTAAGCCAAATATGGAATAGACAAGAGCTACTCCTTGCTCAACGAAATGGACTCAACACCCCATATTAAACGCCTAAGAATGTACCTGACTAGTAAGTATCTTAAAACCTATGGATTGCTATGTCTCCAAAAGAGAATCAAGCGTGTGTACAGGGGCATAAACGCAGCAGTGATAGGATTGGAGAGGTTTGGTGAGCAAATGAAGACCCTTTGAAGTCATATTGCATGGTACCCATTACACGGGTCTCAACTCTCCAGGTTTAAGGTATTCTTCCTTCAGCTAAAACATGCATGTGGAACCCAGAGTATGATCAACCGTGTGATCGGGAGACGTGTTCAAATATGTCTCAGTTTTCCTCCCCTGGTACTCGGGTGCAACATTCCAGATGCTTTACTAGCACTCTCCCCACATGGAGAGTCAGCGCCTTTAACCTCCTGTTTGGCCCAGTTTGCAATTTCTGCGGAAGATGAACAGGAATAGCGAGAACCAATGAGAGACTAGCTGGAGGTGCCTGGACGGGCAAATTTAACTCTCATTTCCCACCAGGAAGAGGAAATAACCAAAGGCTCAGCATGCCGTGCCAGAACCAGATTAGGGCCTGAAGCCATCCTGCGGTGTTGCAGCCAGCTTAAAAGAAAGCGAGTTGAAGAAAGGAGCTCAGGGGCACTGTTATTCACAAACCTGCAGAGTTATAAATGACAGCTATCGTCCAAAAATATACTGAAGTAAGGCTGCCAAGAGGACTTGAAAGCGGGGCAGAATTGCAGGAAACCGATTTCAGGAGGTAGACTGGAATTGCATTGAAAGCATAGGAAAAGAGGCAGAACGTCCACAAGGATGCACTTGGCCAAAAAGGGCATATGCGTTTTTTCCTGAATATATTCAGGAAAAAACGCATACGCCCTTTTTGGCCAACCAAGCAAGCTTGCAAAGGAAATCTGCACTACAATGAAGTCTCACTTCCCCCCGGTCAAAAGGGCCATCTGAAAAAAGTGTAAAATCCAGAAAGGCAGGACAGGCCATGGAGAACTGGGAGCCTTGTTATGCTGATGGGCGGGATGTAAATTGCCAACAGACACTCGGGAGAAGTGTATGGTGTTTCCTGAAACATCTAAAAAACAAAGCAACAGAGCCTAGGGCACTTCCACTTATGGTCCTATAGCTTAGGGAAATTAAAATCAAAAAGACACAGCCACCCCAAAGTTTGGGACGCCTCTGTTTACAAGAACCTCGTTTACAGTACAAGTTCAACATCGCAGAAAGTGAAAAATGGATAAAGAAGTTGTGGTATTTACTCACAAAGCAATATCACTCAGCAATGAAATCTATGTCATCAGGCCCTTAGCAGCACAATGAGTGGATTCAGGTATGATGATTCTAACTGAAATAAGTCACACAGAAAAAGAAACATCATATGATATCACTAATACACGGAATGTAAACTTGGCTACACAGGAACTGAATTACAGAACAGAACAGGGTCTCAAATTTAGAAAACCAACTTATGCTTGCTTAAGGGGAAAGGTGAGTTGGGGTGCTGCATAAAACCAGAGATTGAAATGAGCACAGATAAAGTTCCTTAAGCCAAATATGGAATAGACAAGAGCTACTCCTTGCTCAACGAAATGGACTCAACACCCCATATTAAACGCCTAAGAATGTACCTGACTAGTAAGTATCTTAAAACCTATGGATTGCTATGTCTCCAAAAGAGAATCAAGCGTGTGTACAGGGGCATAAACGCAGCAGTGATAGGATTGGAGAGGTTCGGTGAGCAAATGAAGACCCTTTGAAGTCATATTGCATGGTACCCATTCCACGGGTTTCAACTACCCAGGTTTAAGGTATTCTTCCTTCAGCTAAAACATGCATGTGGAACCTAGAGTATGATCAACCGTGTGATCGGGAGACGTGTTCAAATATGTCTCAGTTTTCGTACCCTGGTACTCGGGTGCAACATTCCAGACGCTTTACTAACACTCTCCCGACTTGGAGAGTCAGTCCCTTTAACCTCCTGTTTGGCCCAGTTTGCAATTTCTGCGGAAGATGAACAGGAATAGTGAGAACCAATGAGAGACTAGCTGGAGGTGTCTGGACGGGCAAATTTAACTCTCATTTCCCACCAGGAAGAGGAATTAACCAAAGGCTCAGCGTGCCGTGCCGGAACCAGATTAGGGCCTGAAGCCATCCTGCGGTGTTGCGGCCAGGTCACAAGAAAGCGAGTTGAAGAAAGGAGCTCAGGGGCACTGTAATTCACAAACCTGCAGAGTTATAAATGACAGCTATCGTCCAAAAATATACTAAAGTAAGGCTGCCAAGAGGACTTGAAAGCGGGGAAGAATTGCAGGAAACCGATTTCAGGAGGTAGACTGGAATTGCATTGAAAGCATAGGAAAAGAGGCAGAACGTCCACAAGGATGCACTTGGCCAAAAAGGGCGTATGCGTTTTTTCCTGAATATATTCAGGAAAAAACGCATACGCCCTTTTTGGCCAACCAAGCAAGCTTGCAAAGGAAATCTGCACTACAATGAAGTCTCACTTCCCCCCGGTCAAAAGGGCCATCTGAAAAAAGTGTAAAATCCAGAAAGGCAGGACAGGCCATGGAGAACTGGGAGCCTTGTTATGCTGATGGGCGGGATGTAAATTGCCAACAGACACTCGGGAGAAGTGTATGGTGTTTCCTGAAACATCTAAAAAACAAAGCAACAGAGCCTAGGGCACTTCCACTTATGGTCCTATAGCTTAGGGAAATTAAAATCAAAAAGACACAGCCACCCCAAAGTTTGGGACGCCTCTGTTTACAAGAACCTCGTTCACAGTACAAGTTCAACATCGCAGAAAGTGAAAAATGGATAAAGAAGTTGTGGTATTTACTTACAAAGCAATATCACTCAGCAATGAAATCTATGTCATCAGGCCCTTAGCAGCACAATGAGTGGATTCAGGTATAATGATTCTAACTGAAATAAGTCACACAGAAAAAGAAACATCATAAGATATCAGTAATACACGGAATGTAAACTTGGCTACACAGGAACTGAATTACAGAACAGAACAGGGTCTCAAATTTAGAAAACCAACTTATGCTTGCTTAAGGGGAAAGGTGAGTTGGGGTGCTGCATAAAACCAGAGATTGAAATGAGCACAGATAAAGTTCCTTAAGCCAAATATGGAATAGACAAGAGCTACTCCTTGCTCAATGAAATGGACTCAACACCCCATATTAAACGCCTAAGAATGTACCTGACTAGTAAGTATCTTAAAACCTATGGATTGCTATGTCTCCAAAAGAGAATCAAGTGTGTGTACAGGGGCATAAACGCAGCAGTGATAGGATTGGAGAGGTTCGGTGAGCAAATGAAGACCCTTTGAAGTCATATTGCATGGTACCCATTCCACGGGTCTCAACTCTCCAGTTTTAAGGTATTCTTCCTTCAGCTAAAACATGCATGTGGAACCTAGAGTATGATCAACCGTGTGAACGGGAGACGTGTTCAAATATGTCTCAGTTTTCCTCCCCTGGTACTCGGGTGCAACATTCCAGACGCTTTACTAACACTCTCCCGACTTGGAGAGTCAGTCCCTTTAACCTCCTGTTTGGCCCAGTTTGCAATTTCTGCGGAAGATGAACAGGAATAGCGAGAACCAATGAGAGACTAGCTGGAGGTGCCTGGACGGGCAAATTTTACTCTCATTTCCCACCAGGAAGAGGAAATAACCAAAGGCTCAGCGTGCCGTGCCAGAACCAGATTAGGGCCTGAAGCCATCCTGCGGTGTTGCGGCCAGCTCAAAAGAAAGCGAGTTGAAGAAAGGAGCTCAGGGGCACTGTAATTCACAAACCTGCAGAGTTATAAATGACAGCTATCGTCCAAAAATATACTGAAGTAAGGCTGCCAAGAGGACTTGAAAGCGGGGCAGAATTGCAGGAAACCGATTTCAGGAGGTAGACTGGAATTGCATTGAAAGCATAGGAAAAGAGGCAGAACGTCCACAAGGATGCACTTGGCCAAAAAGGGCGTATGCGTTTTTTCCTGAATATATTCAGGAAAAAACGCATACGCCCTTTTTGGCCAACCAAGCAAGCTTGCAAAGGAAATCTGCACTACAATGAAGTCTCACTTCCCCCCGGTCAAAAGGGCCATCTGAAAAAAGAGTAAAATCCAGAAAGGCAGGACAGGCCATGGAGAACTGGGAGCCTTGTTATGCTGATGGCCGGGATGTAAATTGCCAACAGACACTCGGGAGAAGTGTATGGTGTTTCCTGAAACATCTAAAAAACAAAGCAACAGAGCCTAGGGCACTTCCACTTATGGTCCTATAGCTTAGGGAAATTAAAATCAAAAAGACACAGCCACCCCAAAGTTTGGGACGCCTCTGTTTACAAGAACCTCGTTTACAGTACAAGTTCAACATCGCAGAAAGTGAAAAATGGATAAAGAAGTTGTGGTATTTACTCACAAAGCAATATCACTCAGCAATGAAATCTATGTCATCAAGCCCTTAGCAGCACAATGAGTGGATTCAGGTATGATGATTCTAACTGAAATAAGTCACACAGAAAAAGAAACATCATATGATATCACTAATACACGGAATGTAAACTTGGCTACACAGGAACTGAATTACAGAACAGAACAGGGTCTCAAATTTAGAAAACCAACTTATGCTTGCTTAAGGGGAAAGGTGAGTTGGGGTGCTGCATAAAACCAGAGATTGAAATGAGCACAGATAAAGTTCCTTAAGCCAAATATGGAATAGACAAGAGCTACTCCTTGCTCAACGAAATGGACTCAACACCCCATATTAAACGCCTAAGAATGTACCTGACTAGTAAGTATCTTAAAACCTATGGATTGCTATGTCTCCAAAAGAGAATCAAGCGTGTGTACAGGGGCATAAACGCAGCAGTGATAGGATTGGAGAGGTTCGGTGAGCAAATGAAGACCCTTTGAAGTCATATTGCATGGTACCCATTCCACGGGTTTCAACTACCCAGGTTTAAGGTATTCTTCCTTCAGCTAAAACATGCATGTGGAACCTAGAGTATGATCAACCGTGTGATCGGGAGACGTGTTCAAATATGTCTCAGTTTTCGTACCCTGGTACTCGGGTGCAACATTCCAGACGCTTTACTAACACTCTCCCGACTTGGAGAGTCAGTCCCTTTAACCTCCTGTTTGGCCCAGTTTGCAATTTCTGCGGAAGATGAACAGGAATAGTGAGAACCAATGAGAGACTAGCTGGAGGTGTCTGGACGGGCAAATTTAACTCTCATTTCCCACCAGGAAGAGGAATTAACCAAAGGCTCAGCGTGCCGTGCCGGAACCAGATTAGGGCCTGAAGCCATCCTGCGGTGTTGCGGCCAGGTCACAAGAAAGCGAGTTGAAGAAAGGAGCTCAGGGGCACTGTAATTCACAAACCTGCAGAGTTATAAATGACAGCTATCGTCCAAAAATATACTAAAGTAAGGCTGCCAAGAGGACTTGAAAGCGGGGAAGAATTGCAGGAAACCGATTTCAGGAGGTAGACTGGAATTGCATTGAAAGCATAGGAAAAGAGGCAGAACGTCCACAAGGATGCACTTGGCCAAAAAGGGCGTATGCGTTTTTTCCTGAATATATTCAGGAAAAAACGCATACGCCCTTTTTGGCCAACCAAGCAAGCTTGCAAAGGAAATCTGCACTACAATGAAGTCTCACTTCCCCCCGGTCAAAAGGGCCATCTGAAAAAAGTGTAAAATCCAGAAAGGCAGGACAGGCCATGGAGAACTGGGAGCCTTGTTATGCTGATGGGCGGGATGTAAATTGCCAACAGACACTCGGGAGAAGTGTATGGTGTTTCCTGAAACATCTAAAAAACAAAGCAACAGAGCCTAGGGCACTTCCACTTATGGTCCTATAGCTTAGGGAAATTAAAATCAAAAAGACACAGCCACCCCAAAGTTTGGGACGCCTCTGTTTACAAGAACCTCGTTCACAGTACAAGTTCAACATCGCAGAAAGTGAAAAATGGATAAAGAAGTTGTGGTATTTACTTACAAAGCAATATCACTCAGCAATGAAATCTATGTCATCAGGCCCTTAGCAGCACAATGAGTGGATTCAGGTATGATGATTCTAACTGAAATAAGTCACACAGAAAAAGAAACATCATAAGATATCAGTAATACACGGAATGTAAACTTGGCTACACAGGAACTGAATTACAGAACAGAACAGGGTCTCAAATTTAGAAAACCAACTTATGCTTGCTTAAGGGGAAAGGTGAGTTGGGGTGCTGCATAAAACCAGAGATTGAAATGAGCACAGATAAAGTTCCTTAAGCCAAATATGGAATAGACAAGAGCTACTCCTTGCTCAATGAAATGGACTCAACACCCCATATTAAACGCCTAAGAATGTACCTGACTAGTAAGTATCTTAAAACCTATGGATTGCTATGTCTCCAAAAGAGAATCAAGTGTGTGTACAGGGGCATAAACGCAGCAGTGATAGGATTGGAGAGGTTCGGTGAGCAAATGAAGACCCTTTGAAGTCATATTGCATGGTACCCATTCCACGGGTCTCAACTCTCCAGTTTTAAGGTATTCTTCCTTCAGCTAAAACATGCATGTGGAACCTAGAGTATGATCAACCGTGTGAACGGGAGACGTGTTCAAATATGTCTCAGTTTTCCTCCCCTGGTACTCGGGTGCAACATTCCAGACGCTTTACTAACACTCTCCCGACTTGGAGAGTCAGTCCCTTTAACCTCCTGTTTGGCCCAGTTTGCAATTTCTGCGGAAGATGAACAGGAATAGCGAGAACCAATGAGAGACTAGCTGGAGGTGCCTGGACGGGCAAATTTTACTCTCATTTCCCACCAGGAAGAGGAAATAACCAAAGGCTCAGCGTGCCGTGCCAGAACCAGATTAGGGCCTGAAGCCATCCTGCGGTGTTGCGGCCAGCTCAAAAGAAAGCGAGTTGAAGAAAGGAGCTCAGGGGCACTGTAATTCACAAACCTGCAGAGTTATAAATGACAGCTATCGTCCAAAAATATACTGAAGTAAGGCTGCCAAGAGGACTTGAAAGCGGGGCAGAATTGCAGGAAACCGATTTCAGGAGGTAGACTGGAATTGCATTGAAAGCATAGGAAAAGAGGCAGAACGTCCACAAGGATGCACTTGGCCAAAAAGGGCGTATGCGTTTTTTCCTGAATATATTCAGGAAAAAACGCATACGCCCTTTTTGGCCAACCAAGCAAGCTTGCAAAGGAAATCTGCACTACAATGAAGTCTCACTTCCCCCCGGTCAAAAGGGCCATCTGAAAAAAGAGTAAAATCCAGAAAGGCAGGACAGGCCATGGAGAACTGGGAGCCTTGTTATGCTGATGGCCGGGATGTAAATTGCCAACAGACACTCGGGAGAAGTGTATGGTGTTTCCTGAAACATCTAAAAAACAAAGCAACAGAGCCTAGGGCACTTCCACTTATGGTCCTATAGCTTAGGGAAATTAAAATCAAAAAGACACAGCCACCCCAAAGTTTGGGACGCCTCTGTTTACAAGAACCTCGTTTACAGTACAAGTTCAACATCGCAGAAAGTGAAAAATGGATAAAGAAGTTGTGGTATTTACTCACAAAGCAATATCACTCAGCAATGAAATCTATGTCATCAAGCCCTTAGCAGCACAATGAGTGGATTCAGGTATGATGATTCTAACTGAAATAAGTCACACAGAAAAAGAAACATCATATGATATCACTAATACACGGAATGTAAACTTGGCTACACAGGAACTGAATTACAGAACAGAACAGGGTCTCAAATTTAGAAAACCAACTTATGCTTGCTTAAGGGGAAAGGTGAGTTGGGGTGCTGCATAAAACCAGAGATTGAAATGAGCACAGATAAAGTTCCTTAAGCCAAATATGGAATAGACAAGAGCTACTCCTTGCTCAACGAAATGGACTCAACACCCCATATTAAACGCCTAAGAATGTACCTGACTAGTAAGTATCTTAAAACCTATGGATTGCTATGTCTCCAAAAGAGAATCAAGCGTGTGTACAGGGGCATAAACGCAGCAGTGATAGGATTGGAGAGGTTTGGTGAGCAAATGAAGACCCTTTGAAGTCATATTGCATGGTACCCATTCCACGGGTCTCAACTCTCCAGTTTTAAGGTATTCTTCCTTCAGCTAAAACATGCATGTGGAACCTAGAGTATGATCAACCGTGTGAACGGGAGACGTGTTCAAATATGTCTCAGTTTTCCTCCCCTGGTACTCGGGTGCAACATTCCAGACGCTTTACTAACACTCTCCCGACTTGGAGAGTCAGTCCCTTTAACCTCCTGTTTGGCCCAGTTTGCAATTTCTGCGGAAGATGAACAGGAATAGCGAGAACCAATGAGAGACTAGCTGGAGGTGCCTGGACGGGCAAATTTAACTCTCATTTCCCACCAGGAAGAGGAAATAACCAAAGGCTCAGCGTGCCGTGCCAGAACCAGATTAGGGCCTGAAGCCATCCTGCGGTGTTGCGGCCAGCTCAAAAGAAAGCGAGTTGAAGAAAGGAGCTCAGGGGCACTGTAATTCACAAACCTGCAGAGTTATAAATGACAGCTATCGTCCAAAAATATACTGAAGTAAGGCTGCCAAGAGGACTTGAAAGCGGGGCAGAATTGCAGGAAACCGATTTCAGGAGGTAGACTGGAATTGCATTGAAAGCATAGGAAAAGAGGCAGAACGTCCACAAGGATGCACTTGGCCAAAAAGGGCGTATGCGTTTTTTCCTGAATATATTCAGGAAAAAACGCATACGCCCTTTTTGGCCAACCAAGCAAGCTTGCAAAGGAAATCTGCACTACAATGAAGTCTCACTTCCCCCCGGTCAAAAGGGCCATCTGAAAAAAGAGTAAAATCCAGAAAGGCAGGACAGGCCATGGAGAACTGGGAGCCTTGTTATGCTGATGGCCGGGATGTAAATTGCCAACAGACACTCGGGAGAAGTGTATGGTGTTTCCTGAAACATCTAAAAAACAAAGCAACAGAGCCTAGGGCACTTCCACTTATGGTCCTATAGCTTAGGGAAATTAAAATCAAAAAGACACAGCCACCCCAAAGTTTGGGACGCCTCTGTTTACAAGAACCTCGTTTACAGTACAAGTTCAACATCGCAGAAAGTGAAAAATGGATAAAGAAGTTGTGGTATTTACTCACAAAGCAATATCACTCAGCAATGAAATCTATGTCATCAAGCCCTTAGCAGCACAATGAGTGGATTCAGGTATGATGATTCTAACTGAAATAAGTCACACAGAAAAAGAAACATCATATGATATCACTAATACACGGAATGTAAACTTGGCTACACAGGAACTGAATTACAGAACAGAACAGGGTCTCAAATTTAGAAAACCAACTTATGCTTGCTTAAGGGGAAAGGTGAGTTGGGGTGCTGCATAAAACCAGAGATTGAAATGAGCACAGATAAAGTTCCTTAAGCCAAATATGGAATAGACAAGAGCTACTCCTTGCTCAACGAAATGGACTCAACACCCCATATTAAACGCCTAAGAATGTACCTGACTAGTAAGTATCTTAAAACCTATGGATTGCTATGTCTCCAAAAGAGAATCAAGCGTGTGTACAGGGGCATAAACGCAGCAGTGATAGGATTGGAGAGGTTTGGTGAGCAAATGAAGACCCTTTGAAGTCATATTGCATGGTACCCATTCCACGGGTCTCAACTCTCCAGTTTTAAGGTATTCTTCCTTCAGCTAAAACATGCATGTGGAACCTAGAGTATGATCAACCGTGTGAACGGGAGACGTGTTCAAATATGTCTCAGTTTTCCTCCCCTGGTACTCGGGTGCAACATTCCAGACGCTTTACTAACACTCTCCCGACTTGGAGAGTCAGTCCCTTTAACCTCCTGTTTGGCCCAGTTTGCAATTTCTGCGGAAGATGAACAGGAATAGCGAGAACCAATGAGAGACTAGCTGGAGGTGCCTGGACGGGCAAATTTAACTCTCATTTCCCACCAGGAAGAGGAAATAACCAAAGGCTCAGCGTGCCGTGCCAGAACCAGATTAGGGCCTGAAGCCATCCTGCGGTGTTGCGGCCAGCTCAAAAGAAAGCGAGTTGAAGAAAGGAGCTCAGGGGCACTGTAATTCACAAACCTGCAGAGTTATAAATGACAGCTATCGTCCAAAAATATACTGAAGTAAGGCTGCCAAGAGGACTTGAAAGCGGGGCAGAATTGCAGGAAACCGATTTCAGGAGGTAGACTGGAATTGCATTGAAAGCATAGGAAAAGAGGCAGAACGTCCACAAGGATGCACTTGGCCAAAAAGGGCGTATGCGTTTTTTCCTGAATATATTCAGGAAAAAACGCATACGCCCTTTTTGGCCAACCAAGCAAGCTTGCAAAGGAAATCTGCACTACAATGAAGTCTCACTTCCCCCCGGTCAAAAGGGCCATCTGAAAAAAGTGTAAAATCCAGAAAGGCAGGACAGGCCATGGAGAACTGGGAGCCTTGTTATGCTGATGGGCGGGATGTAAATTGCCAACAGACACTCGGGAGAAGTGTATGGTGTTTCCTGAAACATCTAAAAAACAAAGCAACAGAGCCTAGGGCACTTCCACTTATGGTCCTATAGCTTAGGGAAATTAAAATCAAAAAGACACAGCCACCCCAAAGTTTGGGACGCCTCTGTTTACAAGAACCTCGTTTACAGTACAAGTTCAACATCGCAGAAAGTGAAAAATGGATAAAGAAGTTGTGGTATTTACTCACAAAGCAATATCACTCAGCAATGAAATCTATGTCATCAGGCCCTTAGCAGCACAATGAGTGGATTCAGGTATGATGATTCTAACTGAAATAAGTCACACAGAAAAAGAAACATCATATGATATCACTAATACACGGAATGTAAACTTGGCTACACAGGAACTGAATTACAGAACAGAACAGGGTCTCAAATTTAGAAAACCAACTTATGCTTGCTTAAGGGGAAAGGTGAGTTGGGGTGCTGCATAAAACCAGAGATTGAAATGAGCACAGATAAAGTTCCTTAAGCCAAATATGGAATAGACAAGAGCTACTCCTTGCTCAACGAAATGGACTCAACACCCCATATTAAACGCCTAAGAATGTACCTGACTAGTAAGTATCTTAAAACCTATGGATTGCTATGTCTCCAAAAGAGAATCAAGCGTGTGTACAGGGGCATAAACGCAGCAGTGATAGGATTGGAGAGGTTCGGTGAGCAAATGAAGACCCTTTGAAGTCATATTGCATGGTACCCATTCCACGGGTTTCAACTACACAGGTTTAAGGTATTCTTCCTTCAGCTAAAACATGCTTGTGGAACCTAGAGTATGATCAACCATGTGATCGGGAGACGTGTTCAAATATGTCTCAGTTTTCGTACCCTGGTACTCGGGTGCAACATTCCAGACGCTTTACTAACACTCTCCCTACTTGGAGAGTCAGTCCCTTTAACCTCCTGTTTGGCCCAGTTTGCAATTTCTGCGGAAGATGAACAGGAATAGCGAGAACCAATGAGAGACTAGCTGGAGGTGTCTGGACGGGCAAATTTAACTCTCATTTCCCACCAGGAAGAGGAATTAACCAAAGGCTCAGCGTGCCGTGCCGGAACCAGATTAGGGCCTGAAGCCATCCTGCGGTGTTGCGGCCAGGTCACAAGAAAGCGAGTTGAAGAAAGGAGCTCAGGGACACTGTAATTCACAAACCTGCAGAGTTATAAATGACAGCTATCGTCCAAAAATATACTAAAGTAAGGCTGCCAAGAGGACTTGAAAGCGGGGAAGAATTGCAGGAAACCGATTTCAGGAGGTAGACTGGAATTGCATTGAAAGCATAGGAAAAGAGGCAGAACGTCCACAAGGATGCACTTGGCCAAAAAGGGCGTATGCGTTTTTTCCTGAATATATTCAGGAAAAAACGCATACGCCCTTTTTGGCCAACCAAGCAAGCTTGCAAAGGAAATCTGCACTACAATGAAGTCTCACTTCCCCCCGGTCAAAAGGGCCATCTGAAAAAAGTGTAAAATCCAGAAAGGCAGGACAGGCCATGGAGAACTGGGAGCCTTGTTATGCTGATGGGCGGGATGTAAATTGCCAACAGACACTCGGGAGAAGTGTATGGTGTTTCCTGAAACATCTAAGAAACAAAGGAACAGAGCCTAGGGCACTTCCACTTATGGTCCTATAGCTTAGGGAAATTAAAATCAAAAAGACACAGCCACCCCAAAGTTTGGGACGCCTCTGTTTACAAGAACCTCGTTTACCGTACAAGTTCAATATCACAGAAAGTGAAAAATGGATAAAGAACTTGTGGTACTTACGTACAATGCAGTATCACTCAGCAATGAAATCTATGTCATCAGGCCCGTAGCAGCATAATGAGTGGATTCAGGTACGATGATTCTAACTGAAATAAGTCACACAGAAAAAGAAACATCATAAGATATCAGTAATACACGGAATGTAAACTTGGCTACACAGGAACTGAATTCCAAAACAGAACAGGGTCTCAAATTTAGAAAACCAACTTATGCTTGCTTAAGGGGAAAGGTGAGTTGGGGTGCTGCATAAAACCAGAGATTGAAATGAGCACAGATAAAGTTCCTTAAGCCAAATATGGAATAGACAAGAGCTACTCCTTGCTCAACGAAATGGACTCAACACCCCATATTAAACGCCTAAGAATGTACCTGACTAGTAAGTATCTTAAAACCTATGGATTGCTATGTCTCCAAAAGAGAATCAAGCGTGTGTACAGGGGCATAAACGCAGCAGTGATAGGATTGGAGAGGTTCGGTGAGCAAATGAAGACCCTTTGAAGTCATATTGCATGGTACCCATTCCACGGGTCTCAACTCTCCAGTTTTAAGGTATTCTTCCTTCAGCTAAAACATGCATGTGGAACCTAGAGTATGATCAACCGTGTGAACGGGAGACGTGTTCAAATATGTCTCAGTTTTCGTACCCTGGTACTCGGGTGCAACATTCCAGACGCTTTACTAACACTCTCCCGACTTGGAGAGTCAGTCCCTTTAACCTCCTGTTTGGCCCAGTTTGCAATTTCTGCGGAAGATGAACAGGAATAGCGAGAACCAATGAGAGACTAGCTGGAGGTGCCTGGACGGGCAAATTTAACTCTCATTTCCCACCAGGAAGAGGAAATAACCAAAGGCTCAGCGTGCCGTGCCGGAAACAGATTAGGGCCTGAAGCCATCCTGCGGTGTTGCGGCCAGCTCAAAAGAAAGCGAGTTGAAGAAAGGAGCTCAGGGGCACTGTAATTCACAAACCTGCAGAGTTATAAATGACAGCTATCGTCCAAAAATATACTGAAGTAAGGCTGCCAAGAGGACTTGAAAGCGGGGCAGAATTGCAGGAAACCGATTTCAGGAGGTAGACTGGAATTGCATTGAAAGCATAGGAAGAGAGGCAGAACGTCCACAAGGATGCACTTGGCCAAAAAGGGCGTATGCGTTTTCTCCTGAATATATTCAGGAAAAAACGCATACGCCCTTTTTGGCCAACCAAGCAAGCTTGCAAAGGAAATCTGCACTACAATGAAGTCTCACTTCCCCCCGGTCAAAAGGGCCATCTGAAAAAAGTGTAAAATCCAGAAAGGCAGGACAGGCCATGGAGAACTGGGAGCCTTGTTATGCTGATGGGCGGGATGTAAATTGCCAACAGACACTCGGGAGAAGTGTATGGTGTTTCCTGAAACATCTAAAAAACAAAGCAACAGAGCCTAGGGCACTTCCACTTATGGTCCTATAGCTTAGGGAATTTAAAATCAAAAAGACACAGCCACCCCAAAGTTTGGGACGCCTCTGTTTACAAGAACCTCGTTTACAGTACAAGTTCAACATCGCAGAAAGTGAAAAATGGATAAAGAAGTTGTGGTATTTACTCACAAAGCAATATCACTCAGCAATGAAATCTATGTCATCAGGCCCTTAGCAGCACAATGAGTGGATTCAGGTATGATGATTCTAACTGAAATAAGTCACACAGAAAAAGAAACATCATATGATATCACTAATACACGGAATGTAAACTTGGCTACACAGGAACTGAATTACAGAACAGAACAGGGTCTCAAATTTAGAAAACCAACTTATGCTTGCTTAAGGGGAAAGGTGAGTTGGGGTGCTGCATAAAACCAGAGATTGAAATGAGCACAGATAAAGTTCCTTAAGCCAAATATGGAATAGACAAGAGCTACTCCTTGCTCAACGAAATGGACTCAACACCCCATATTAAACGCCTAAGAATGTACCTGACTAGTAAGTATCTTAAAACCTATGGATTGCTATGTCTCCAAAAGAGAATCAAGCGTGTGTACAGGGGCATAAACGCAGCAGTGATAGGATTGGAGAGGTTCGGTGAGCAAATGAAGACCCTTTGAAGTCATATTGCATGGTACCCATTGCACGGGTTTCAACTACCCAGGTTTAAGGTATTCTTCCTTCAGCTAAAACATGCATGTGGAACCTAGAGTATGATCAACCATGTGATCGGGAGACGTGTTCAAATATGTCTCAGTTTTCGAACCCTGGTACTCGGGTGCAACATTCCAGACGCTTTACTAACACTCTCCCGACTTGGAGAGTCAGTCCCTTTAACCTCCTGTTTGGCCCAGTTTGCAATTTCTGCGGAAGATGAACAGGAATAGCGAGAACCAATGAGAGACTAGCTGGAGGTGCCTGGACGGGCAAATTTAACTCTCATTTCCCACCAGGAAGAGGAATTAACCAAAGGCTCAGCGTGCCGTGCCGGAACAAGATTAGGGCCTGAAGCCATCCTGCGGTGTTGCGGCCAGGTCACAAGAAAGCGAGTTGAAGAAAGGAGCTCAGGGGCACTGTAATTCACAAACCTGCAGAGTTATAAATGACAGCTATCGTCCAAAAATATACTAAAGTAAGGCTGCCAAGAGGACTTGAAAGCGGGGAAGAATTGCAGGAAACCGATTTCAGGAGGTAGACTGGAATTGCATTGAAAGCATAGGAAGAGAGGCAGAACGTCCACAAGGAAGCACTTGGCCAAAAAGGGCGTATGCGTTTTTTCCTGAATATATTCAGGAAAAAACGCATACGCCCTTTTTGGCCAACCAAGCAAGCTTTCAAAGGAAATCTGCACTACAATGAAGTCTCACTTCCCCCCGGTCAAAAGGGTCATCTGAAAAAAGTGTAAAATCCAGAAAGGCAGGACAGGCCATGGAGAACTGGGAGCCTTGTTATGCTGATGGGCGGGATGTAAATTGCCAACAGACACTCGGGAGAAGTGTATGGTGTTTCCTGAAACATCGAAAAAACAAAGCAACAGAGCCTAGGGCACTTCCACTTATGGTCCTATAGCTTAGGGAAATTAAAATCAAAAAGACACAGCCACCCCAAAGTTTGGGACGCCTCTGTTTACAAGAACCTCGTTTACAGTACAAGTTCAACATCGCAGAAAGTGAAAAATGGATAAAGAAGTTGTGGTATTTACTCACAAAGCAATATCACTCAGCAATGAAATCTATGTCATCAGGCCCTTAGCAGCACAATGAGTGGATTCAGGTATGATGATTCTAACTGAAATAAGTCACACAGAAAAAGAAACATCATATGATATCACTAATACACGGAATGTAAACTTGGCTACACAGGAACTGAATTACAGAACAGAACAGGGTCTCAAATTTAGAAAACCAACTTATGCTTGCTTAAGGGGAAAGGTGAGTTGGGGTGCTGCATAAAACCAGAGATTGAAATGAGCACAGATAAAGTTCCTTAAGCCAAATATGGAATAGACAAGAGCTACTCCTTGCTCAACGAAATGGACTCAACACCCCATATTAAATGCCTAAGAATGTACCTGACTAGTAAGTATCTTAAAACCTATGGATTGCTATGTCTCCAAAAGAGAATCAAGCGTGTGTACAGGGGCATAAACGCAGCAGTGATAGGATTGGAGAGGTTCGGTGAGCAAATGAAGACCCTTTGAAGTCATATTGCATGGTACCCATTCCACGGGTTTCAACTACCCAGGTTTAAGGTATTCTTCCTTCAGCTAAAACATGCATGTGGAACCTAGAGTATGATCAACCATGTGATCGGGAGACGTGTTCAAATATGTCTCAGTTTTCGTACCCTGGTACTCGGGTGCAACATTCCAGACGCTTTACTAACACTCTCCCGACTTGGAGAGTCAGTCCCTTTAACCTCCTGTTTGGCCCAGTTTGCAATTTCTGCGGAAGATGAACAGGAATAGCGAGAACCAATGAGAGACTAGCTGGAGGTGTCTGGACGGGCAAATTTAACTCTCATTTCCCACCAGGAAGAGGAATTAACCAAAGGCTCAGCGTGCCGTGCCGGAACCAGATTAGGGCCTGAAGCCATCCTGCGGTGTTGCAGCCAGGTCACAAGAAAGCGAGTTGAAGAAAGGAGCTCAGGGGCACTGTAATTCACAAACCTGCAGAGTTATAAATGACAGCTATCGTCCAAAAATATACTAAAGTAAGGCTGCCAAGAGGACTTGAAAGCGGGGAAGAATTGCAGGAAACCGATTTCAGGAGGTAGACTGGAATTGCATTGAAAGCATAGGAAAAGAGGCAGAACGTCCACAAGGATGCACTTGGCCAAAAAGGGCGTGTGCGTTTTTTCCTGCATATATTCAGGAAAAAACGCATACGCCCTTTTTGGCCAACCAAGCAAGCTTGCAAAGGAAATCTGCACTACAATGAAGTCTCACTTCCCCCCGTCAAAAGGGCCATCTGAAAAAAGTGTAAAATCCAGAAAGGCAGGACAGGCCATGGAGAACTGGGAGCCTTGTTATGCTGATGGGCGGGATGTAAATTGCCAACAGACACTCGGGAGAAGTGTATGGTGTTTCCTGAAACATCTAAAAAACAAAGCAACAGAGCCTAGGGCACTTCCACTTATGGTCCTATAGCTTAGGGAAATTAAAATCAAAAAGACACAGCCACCCCAAAGTTTGGGACGCCTCTGTTTACAAGAACCTCGTTCACAGTACAAGTTCAACATCGCAGAAAGTGAAAAATGGATAAAGAAGTTGTGGTATTTACTTACAAAGCAATATCATTCAGCAATGAAATCTATGTCATCAGGCCCTTAGCAGCACAATGAGTGGATTCAGGTATGATGATTCTAACTGAAATAAGTCACACAGAAAAAGAAACATCATAAGATATCAGTAATACATGGAATGTAAACTTGGCTACACAGGAACTGAATTACAGAACAGAACAGGGTCTCAAATTTAGAAAACCAACTTATGCTTGCTTAAGGGGAAAGGTGAGTTGGGGTGCTGCATAAAACCAGAGATTGAAATGAGCACAGATAAAGTTCCTTAAGCCAAATATGGAATAGACAAGAGCTACTCCTTGCTCAACGAAATGGACTCAACACCCCATATTAAACGCCTAAGAATGTACCTGACTAGTAAGTATCTTAAAACCTATGGATTGCTATGTCTCCAAAAGAGAATCAAGCATGTGTACAGGGGCATAAACGCAGCAGTGATAGGATTGGAGAGGTTCGGTGAGCAAATGAAGACCCTTTGAAGTCATATTGCATGGTACCCATTCCACGGGTCTCAACTCTCCAGTTTTAAGGTATTCTTCCTTCAGCTAAAACATGCATGTGGAACCTAGAGTATGATCAACCGTGTGAACGGGAGACGTGTTCAAATATGTCTCAGTTTTCCTCCCCTGGTACTCGGGTGCAACATTCCAGACGCTTTACTAACACTCTCCCGACTTGGAGAGTCAGTCCCTTTAACCTCCTGTTTGGCCCAGTTTGCAATTTCTGCGGAAGATGAACAGGAATAGCGAGAACCAATGAGAGACTAGCTGGAGGTGCCTGGACGGGCAAATTTAACTCTCATTTCCCACCAGGAAGAGGAAATAACCAAAGGCTCAGCGTGCCGTGCCAGAACCAGATTAGGGCCTGAAGCCATCCTGCGGTGTTGCGGCCAGCTCAAAAGAAAGCGAGTTGAAGAAAGGAGCTCAGGGGCACTGTAATTCACAAACCTGCAGAGTTATAAATGACAGCTATCGTCCAAAAATATACTGAAGTAAGGCTGCCAAGAGGACTTGAAAGCGGGGCAGAATTGCAGGAAACCGATTTCAGGAGGTAGACTGGAATTGCATTGAAAGCATAGGAAAATAGGCAGAACGTCCACAAGGATGCACTTGCCCAAAAAGGGCGTATGCGTTTTTTCCTGAATATATTCAGGAAAAAACGCATACGCACTTTTTGGCCAACCAAGCAAGCTTGCAAAGGAAATCTGCACTACAATGAAGTCTCACTTCCCCCCGGTCAAAAGGGCCATCTGAAAAAAGTGTAAAATCCAGAAAGGCAGGACAGGCCATGGAGAACTGGGAGCCTTGTTATGCTGATGGGCGGGATGTAAATTGCCAACAGACACTCGGGAGAAGTGTATGGTGTTTCCTGAAACATCTAAAAAACAAAGCAACAGAGCCTAGGGCACTTCCACTTATGGTCCTATAGCTTAGGGAAATTAAAATCAAAAAGACACAGCCACCCCAAAGTTTGGGACGCCTCTGTTTACAAGAACCTCGTTTACAGTACAAGTTCAACATCGCAGAAAGTGAAAAATGGATAAAGAAGTTGTGGTATTTACTTACAAAGCAATATCACTCAGCAATGAAATCTATGTCATCAGGCCCTTAGCAGCACAATGAGTGGATTCAGGTATGATGATTCTAACTGAAATAAGTCACACAGAAAAAGAAACATCATAAGATATCAGTAATACACGGAATGTAAACTTGGCTACACAGGAACTGAATTACAGAACAGAACAGGGTCTCAAATTTAGAAAACCAACTTATGCTTGCTTAAGGGGAAAGGTGAGTTGGGGTGCTGCATAAAACCAGAGATTGAAATGAGCACAGATAAAGTTCCTTAAGCCAAATATGGAATAGACAAGAGCTACTCCTTGCTCAACGAAATGGACTCAACACCCCATATTAAACGCCTAAGAATGTACCTGACTAGTAAGTATCTTAAAACCTATGGATTGCTATGTCTCCAAAAGAGAATCAAGCGTGTGTACAGGGGCATAAATGCAGCAGTGATAGGATTGGAGAGGTTCGGTGAGCAAATGAAGACCCTTTGAAGTCATATTGCATGGTACCCATTCCACGGGTCTCAACTCTCCAGTTTTAAGGTATTCTTCCTTCAGCTAAAACATGCATGTGGAACCTAGAGTATGATCAACCGTGTGAACGGGAGACGTGTTCAAATATGTCTCAGTTTTCCTCCCCTGGTACTCGGGTGCAACATTCCAGACGCTTTACTAACACTCTCCCGACTTGGAGAGTCAGTCCCTTTAACCTCCTGTTTGGCCCAGTTTGCAATTTCTGCGGAAGATGAACAGGAATAGCGAGAACCAATGAGAGACTAGCTGGAGGTGCCTGGACGGGCAAATTTAACTCTCATTTCCCACCAGGAAGAGGAAATAATCAAAGGCTCAGCGTGCCGTGCCAGAACCAGATTAGGGCCTGAAGCCATCCTGCGGTGTTGCGGCCAGGTCACAAGAAAGCGAGTTGAAGAAAGGAGCTCAGGGCCACTGTAATTCACAAACCTGCAGAGTTATAAATGACAGCTATCGTCCAAAAATATACTAAAGTAAGGCTGCCAATAGGACTTGAAAGTGGGGAAGAATTGCAGGAAACCGATTTCAGGAGGTAGACTGGAATTGCATTGAAAGCATAGGAAAAGAGGCAGAACGTCCATAAGGATGCACTTGGCCAAAAAGGGCGTATGCGTTTTTTCCTGAATATATTCAGGAAAAAACGCATACGCCCTTTTTGGCCAACCAAGCAAACTTGCAAAGGAAATCTGCACTACAATGAAGTCTCACTTCCCCCCGGTCAAAAGGGCCATCTGAAAAAAGTGTAAAATCCAGAAAGGCAGGACAGGCCATGGAGAACTGGGAGCCTTGTTATGCTGATGGGCGGGATGTAAATTGCCAACAGACACTCGGGAGAAGTGTATGGTGTTTCCAGAAACATCTAAAAAACAAAGCAACAGAGCCTAGGGCACTTCCACTTATGGTCCTATAGCTTAGGGAAATTAAAATCAAAAAGACACAGCCACCCCAAAGTTTGGGACGCCTCTGTTTACAAGAACCTCGTTTACAGTACAAGTTCAACATCGCAGAAAGTGAAAAATGGATAAAGAAGTTGTGGTATTTACTCACAAAGCAATATCACTCAGCAATGAAATCTATGTCATCAGGCCCTTAGCAGCACAATGAGTGGATTCAGGTATGATGATTCTAACTGAAATAAGTCACACAGAAAAAGAAACATCATAAGATATCAGTAATACACGGAATGTAAACTTGGCTACACAGGAACTGAATTACAGAACAGAACAGGGTCTCAAATTTAGAAAACCAACTTATGCTTGCTTAAGGGGAAAGGTGAGTTGGGGTGCTGCATAAAACCAGAGATTGAAATGAGCACAGATAAAGTTCCTTAAGCCAAATATGGAATAGACAAGAGCTACTCCTTGCTCAACGAAATGGACTCAACACCCCATATTAAACGCCTAAGAATGTACCTGACTAGTAAGTATCTTAAAACCTATGGATTGCTATGTCTCCAAAAGAGAATCAAGCGTGTGTACAGGGGCATAAATGCAGCAGTGATAGGATTGGAGAGGTTCGGTGAGCAAATGAAGACCCTTTGAAGTCATATTGCATGGTACCCATTCCACGGGTCTCAACTCTCCAGTTTTAAGGTATTCTTCCTTCAGCTAAAACATGCATGTGGAACCTAGAGTATGATCAACCGTGTGAACGGGAGACGTGTTCAAATATGTCTCAGTTTTCCTCCCCTGGTACTCGGGTGCAACATTCCAGACGCTTTACTAACACTCTCCCGACTTGGAGAGTCAGTCCCTTTAACCTCCTGTTTGGCCCAGTTTGCAATTTCTGCGGAAGATGAACAGGAATAGCGAGAACCAATGAGAGACTAGCTGGAGGTGCCTGGACGGGCAAATTTAACTCTCATTTCCCACCAGGAAGAGGAAATAATCAAAGGCTCAGCGTGCCGTGCCAGAACCAGATTAGGGCCTGAAGCCATCCTGCGGTGTTGCGGCCAGGTCACAAGAAAGCGAGTTGAAGAAAGGAGCTCAGGGCCACTGTAATTCACAAACCTGCAGAGTTATAAATGACAGCTATCGTCCAAAAATATACTAAAGTAAGGCTGCCAATAGGACTTGAAAGTGGGGAAGAATTGCAGGAAACCGATTTCAGGAGGTAGACTGGAATTGCATTGAAAGCATAGGAAAAGAGGCAGAACGTCCATAAGGATGCACTTGGCCAAAAAGGGCGTATGCGTTTTTTCCTGAATATATTCAGGAAAAAACGCATACGCCCTTTTTGGCCAACCAAGCAAACTTGCAAAGGAAATCTGCACTACAATGAAGTCTCACTTCCCCCCGGTCAAAAGGGCCATCTGAAAAAAGTGTAAAATCCAGAAAGGCAGGACAGGCCATGGAGAACTGGGAGCCTTGTTATGCTGATGGGCGGGATGTAAATTGCCAACAGACACTCGGGAGAAGTGTATGGTGTTTCCAGAAACATCTAAAAAACAAAGCAACAGAGCCTAGGGCACTTCCACTTATGGTCCTATAGCTTAGGGAAATTAAAATCAAAAAGACACAGCCACCCCAAAGTTTGGGACGCCTCTGTTTACAAGAACCTCGTTTACAGTACAAGTTCAACATCGCAGAAAGTGAAAAATGGATAAAGAAGTTGTGGTATTTACTCACAAAGCAATATCACTCAGCAATGAAATCTATGTCATCAGGCCCTTAGCAGCACAATGAGTGGATTCAGGTATGATGATTCTAACTGAAATAAGTCACACAGAAAAAGAAACATCATATGATATCACTAATACACGGAATGTAAACTTGGCTACACAGGAACTGAATTACAGAACAGAACAGGGTCTCAAATTTAGAAAACCAACTTATGCTTGCTTAAGGGGAAAGGTGAGTTGGGGTGCTGCATAAAACCAGAGATTGAAATGAGCACAGATAAAGTTCCTTAAGCCAAATATGGAATAGACAAGAGCTACTCCTTGCTCAACGAAATGGACTCAACACCCCATATTAAACGCCTAAGAATGTACCTGACTTGTAAGTATCTTAAAACCTATGGATTGCTATGTCTCCAAAAGAGAATCAAGCGTGTGTACAGGGGCATAAACGCAGCAGTGATAGGATTGGAGAGGTTCGGTGAGCAAATGAAGACCCTTTGAAGTCATATTGCATGGTACCCATTCCACGGGTCTCAACTCTCCAGTTTTAAGGTATTCTTCCTTCAGCTAAAACATGCATGTGGAACCTAGAGTATGATCAACCGTGTGAACGGGAGACGTGTTCAAATATGTCTCAGTTTTCCTCCCCTGGTACTCGAGTGCAACATTCCAGACGCTTTACTAACACTCTCCCGACTTGGAGAGTCAGTCCCTTTAACCTCCTGTTTGGCCCAGTTTGCAATTTCTGCGGAAGATGAACAGGAATAGCGAGAACCAATGAGAGACTAGCTGGAGGTGCCTGGACGGGCAAATTTAACTCTCATTTCCCACCAGGAAGAGGAAATAACCAAAGGCTCAGCGTGCCGTGCCGGAACCAGATTAGGGCCTGAAGCCATCCTGCGGTGTTGCGGCCAGCTCAAAAGAAAGCGAGTTGAAGAAAGGAGCTCAGGGGCACTGTAATTCACAAACCTGCAGAGTTATAAATGACAGCTATCGTCCAAAAATATACTGAAGTAAGGCTGCCAAGAGGACTTGAAAGCGGGGCAGAATTGCAGGAAACCGATTTCAGGAGGTAGACTGGAATTGCATTGAAAGCATAGGAAAAGAGGCAGAACGTCCACAATGATGCACTTGGCCAAAAAGGGCGTATGCGTTTTTTCCTGAATATATTCAGGAAAAAACGCATACGCCCTTTTTGGCCAACCAAGCAAGCTTGCAAAGGAAATCTGCACTACAATGAAGTCTCACTTCCCCCCGGTCAAAAGGGCCATCTGAAAAAAGTGTAAAATCCAGAAAGGCAGGACAGGCCATGGAGAACTGGGAGCCTTGTTATGCTGATGGGCGGGATGTAAATTGCCAACAGACACTCGGGAGAAGTGTATGGTGTTTCCAGAAACATCTAAAAAACAAAGCAACAGAGCCTAGGGCACTTCCACTTATGGTCCTATAGCTTAGGGAAATTAAAATCAAAAAGACACAGCCACCCCAAAGTTTAGGACGCCTCTGTTTACAAGAACCTCGTTTACAGTACAAGTTCAACATCGCAGAAAGTGAAAAATGGATAAAGAAGTTGTGGTATTTACTCACAAAGCAATATCACTCAGCAATGAAATCTATGTCATCAGGCCCTTAGCAGCACAATGAGTGGATTCAGGTATGATGATTCTAACTGAAATAAGTCACACAGAAAAAGAAACATCATATGATATCACTAATACACGGAATGTAAACTTGGCTATACAGGAACTGAATTACAGAACAGAACAGGGTCTCAAATTTAGAAAACCAACTTATGCTTGCTTAAGGGGAAAGGTGAGTTGGGGTGCTGCATAAAACCAGAGATTGAAATGAGCACAGATAAAGTTCCTTAAGCCAAATATGGAATAGACAAGAGCTACTCCTTGCTCAACGAAATGGACTCAACACCCCATATTAAACGCCTAAGAATGTACCTGACTAGTAAGTATCTTAAAACCTATGGATTGCTATGTCTCCAAAAGAGAATCAAGCGTGTGTACAGGGGCATAAACGCAGCAGTGATAGGATTGGAGAGGTTCAGTGAGCAAATGAAGACCCTTTGAAGTCATATTGCATGGTACCCATTCCACGGGTCTCAACTCTCCAGTTTTAAGGTATTCTTCCTTCAGCTAAAACATGCATGTGGAACCTAGAGTATGATCAACCGTGTGAACGGGAGACGTGTTCAAATATGTCTCAGTTTTCCTCCCCTGGTACTCGGGTGCAACATTCCAGACGCTTTACTAACACTCTCCCGACTTGGAGAGTCAGTCCCTTTAACCTCCTGTTTGGCCCAGTTTGCAATTTCTGCGGAAGATGAACAGGAATAGCGAGAACCAATGAGAGACTAGCTGGAGGTGCCTGGACGGGCAAATTTAACTCTCATTTCCCACCAGGAAGAGGAAATAACCAAAGGCTCAGCGTGCCGTGCCAGAACCAGATTAGGGCCTGAAGCCATCCTGCGGTGTTGCGGCCAGCTCAAAAGAAAGCGAGTTGAAGAAAGGAGCTCAGGGGCACTGTAATTCACAAACCTGCAGAGTTATAAATGACAGCTATCGTCCAAAAATATACTGAAGTAAGGCTGCCAAGAGGACTTGAAAGCGGGGCAGAATTGCAGGAAACCGATTTCAGGAGGTAGACTGGAATTGCATTGAAAGCATAGGAAAAGAGGCAGAACGTCCACAATGATGCACTTGGCCAAAAAGGGCGTATGCGTTTTTTCCTGAATATATTCAGGAAAAAACGCATACGCCCTTTTTGGCCAACCAAGCAAGCTTGCAAAGGAAATCTGCACTACAATGAAGTCTCACTTCCCCCCGGTCAAAAGGGCCATCTGAAAAAAGTGTAAAATCCAGAAAGGCAGGACAGGCCATGGAGAACTGGGAGCCTTGTTATGCTGATGGGCGGGATGTAAATTGCCAACAGACACTCGGGAGAAGTGTATAGTGTTTCCTGAAACATCTAAAAAACAAAGCAACAGAGCCTAGGGCACTTCCACTTATGGTCCTATAGCTTAGGGAAATTAAAATCAAAAAGACACAGCCACCCCAAAGTTTGGGACACCTCTGTTTACAAGAACCTCGTTTACAGTACAAGTTCAACATCGCAGAAAGTGAAAAATGGATAAAGAAGTTGTGGTATTTACTCACAAAGCAATATCACTCAGCAATGAAATCTATGTCATCAGGCCCTTAGCAGCACAATGAGTGGATTCAGGTATGATGATTCTAACTGAAATAAGTCACACAGAAAAAGAAACATCATATGATATCACTAATACACGGAATGTAAACTTGGCTACACAGGAACTGAATTACAGAACAGAACAGGGTCTCAAATTTAGAAAACCAACTTATGCTTGCTTAAGGGGAAAGGTGAGTTGGGGTGCTGCATAAAACCAGAGATTGAAATGAGCACAGATAAAGTTCCTTAAGCCAAATATGGAATAGACAAGAGCTACTCCTTGCTCAACGAAATGGACTCAACACCCCATATTAAACGCCTAAGAATGTACCTGACTTGTAAGTATCTTAAAACCTATGGATTGCTATGTCTCCAAAAGAGAATCAAGCGTGTGTACAGGGGCATAAACGAAGCAGTGATAGGATTGGAGAGGTTCGGTGAGCAAATGAAGACCCTTTGAAGTCATATTGCATGGTACCCATTCCACGGGTCTCAACTCTCCAGTTTTAAGGTATTCTTCCTTTAGCTAAAACATGCATGTGGAACCTAGAGTATGATCAACCGTGTGAACGGGAGACGTGTTCAAATATGTCTCAGTTTTCCTCCCCTGGTACTCGGGTGCAACATTCCAGACGCTTTACTAACACTCTCCCGACTTGGAGAGTCAGTCCCTTTAACCTCCTGTTTGGCCCAGTTTGCAATTTCTGCGGAAGATGAACAGGAATAGCGAGAACCAATGAGAGACTAGCTGGAGGTGCCTGGACGGGCAAATTTAACTCTCATTTCCCACCAGGAAGAGGAAATAACCAAAGGCTCAGCATGCCGTGCCGGAACCAGATTAGGGCCTGAAGCCATCCTGCGGTGTTGCGGCCAGGTCAAAAGAAAGCGAGTTGAAGAAAGGAGCTCAGGGGCACTGTAATTCACAAACCTGCAGAGTTATAAATGACAGCTATCCTCCAAAACTATACTGAAGTAAGGCTGCCAAGAGGACTTGAAAGCGGGGCAGAATTGCAGGAAACCGATTTCAGGAGGTAGACGGGAATTGCATTCAAAGCATAGGAAAAGAGGCAGAACGTCCACAAGGATGCACTTGGCCAAAAAGGGCGTATGCGTTTTTTCCTGAATATATTCAGGAAAAAACGCATACGCCCTTTTTGGCCAACCAAGCAAGCTTGCAAAGGAAATCTGCACTACAATGAAGTCTCACTTCCCCCCGGTCAAAAGGGCCATCTGAAAAAAGTGTAAAATCCAGAAAGGCAGGACAGGCCATGGAGAACTGGGAGCCTTGTTATGCTGATGGGCGGGATGTAAATTGCCAACAGACACTCGGGAGAAGTGTATGGTGTTTCCTGAAACATCTAAAAAACAAAGCAACAGAGCCTAGGGCACTTCCACTTATGGTCCTATAGCTTAGGGAAATTAAAATCAAAAAGACACAGCCACCCCAAAGTTTGGGACGCCTCTGTTTACAAGAACCTCGTTTACAGTACAAGTTCAACATCGCAGAAAGTGAAAAATGGATAAAGAAGTTGTGGTATTTACTTACAAAGCAATATCACTCAGCAATGAAATCTATGTCATCAGGCCCTTAGCAGCACAATGAGTGGATTCAGGTATGATGATTCTAACTGAAATAAGTCACACAGAAAAAGAAACATCATAAGATATCAGTAATACACGGAATGTAAACTTGGCTACACAGGAACTGAATTACAGAACAGAACAGGGTCTCAAATTTAGAAAACCAACTTATGCTTGCTTAAGGGGAAAGGTGAGTTGGGGTGCTGCATAAAACCAGAGATTGAAATGAGCACAGATAAAGTTCCTTAAGCCAAATATGGAATAGACAAGAGCTACTCCTTGCTCAACGAAATGGACTCAACACCCCATATTAAACGCCTAAGAATGTACCTGACTAGTAAGTATCTTAAAACCTATGGATTGCTATGTCTCCAAAAGAGAATCAAGCGTGTGTACAGGGGCATAAACGCAGCAGTGATAGGATTGAAGAGGTTTGGTGAGCAAATGAAGACCCTTTGAAGTCATATTGCATGGTACCCATTCCACGGGTTTCAACTACCCAGGTTTAAGGTATTCTTCCTTCAGCTAAAACATGCATGTGGAACCTAGAGTATGATCAACCATGTGATCGGGAGACGTGTTCAAATATGTCTCAGTTTTCGTACCCTGGTACTCGGGTGCAACATTCCAGACGCTTTACTAACACTCTCCCGACTTGGAGAGTCAGTCCCTTTAACCTCCTGTTTGGCCCAGTTTGCAATTTCTGCGGAAGATGAACAGGAATAGCGAGAACCAATGAGAGACTAGCTGGAGGTGTCTGGACGGGCAAATTTAACTCTCATTTCCCACCAGGAAGAGGAATTAACCAAAGGCTCAGCGTGCCGTGCCGGAACCAGATTAGGGCCTGAAGCCATCCTGCGGTGTTGCGGCCAGGTCACAAGAAAGCGAGTTGAAGAAAGGAGCTCAGGGGCACTGTAATTCACAAACCTGCAGAGTTATAAAAGACAGCTATCGTCCAAAAATATACTAAAGTAAGGCTGCCAAGAGGACTTGAAAGCGGGGAAGAATTGCAGGAAACCGATTTCAGGAGGTAGACTGGAATTGCATTGAAAGCATAGGAAAAGAGGCAGAACGTCTACAAGGATGCACTTGGCCAAAAAGGGCGTGTGCGTTTTTTCCTGAATATATTCAGGAAAAAACGCATACGCCCTTTTTGGCCAACCAAGCAAGCTTGCAAAGGAAATCTGCACTATAATGAAGTCCCACTTCCCCCCCGGTCAAAAGGGCCATCTGAAAAAAGTGTAAAATCCAGAAAGGCAGGACAGGCCATGGAGAACTGGGAGCCTTGTTATGCTGATGGCCGGGATGTAAATTGCCAACAGACACTCGGGAGAAGTGTATGGTGTTTCCTGAAACATCTAAAAAACAAAGCAACAGAGCCTAGGGCACTTCCACTTATGGTCCTATAGCTTAGGGAAATTAAAATCAAAAAGACACAGCCACCCCAAAGTTTGGGACGCCTCTGTTTACAAGAACCTCGTTTACAGTACAAGTTCAACATCGCAGAAAGTGAAAAATGGATAAAGAAGTTGTGGTATTTACTTACAAAGCAATATCACTCATCAATGAAATCTATGTCATCAGGCCCTTAGCAGCACAATGAGTGGATTCAGGTATGATGATTCTAACTGAAATAAGTCACACAGAAAAAGAAACATCATAAGATATCAGTAATACACGGAATGTAAACTTGGCTACAAAGGAACTGAATTACAGAACAGAACAGGGTCTCAAATTTAGAAAACCAACTTATGCTTGCTTAAGGGGAAAGGTGAGTTGGGGTGCTGCATAAAACCAGAGATTGAAATGAGCACAGATAAAGTTCCTTAAGCCAAATATGGAATAGACAAGAGCTACTCCTTGCTCAACGAAATGGATTCAACACCCCATATTAAACGCCTAAGAATGTACCTGACTAGTAAGTATCTTAAAACCTATGGATTGCTATGTCTCCAAAAGAGAATCAAGCGTGTGTACAGGGGCATAAACGCAGCAGTGATAGGATTGGAGAGGTTCGGTGAGCAAATGAAGACCCTTTGAAGTCATATTGCATGGTACCCATTCCACGGGTCTCAACTCTCCAGGTTTAAGGTATTCTTCCTTCAGCTAAAACATGCATGTGGAACCTAGAGTATGATCAACCGTGTGAACGGGAGACGTGTTCAAATATGTCTCAGTTTTCCTCCCCTGGTACTCGGGTGCAACATTCCAGACGCTTTCCTAACACTCTCCCGACTTGGAGAGTCAGTCCCTTTAACCTCCTGTTTGGCCCAGTTTGCAATTTCTGCGGAAGATGAACAGGAATAGCGAGAACCAATGAGAGACTAGCTGGAGGTGCCTGGACGGGCAAATTTAACTCTCATTTCCCACCAGGAAGAGGAAATAACCAAAGGCTCAGCGTGCCGTGCCGGAACCAGATTAGGGCCTGAAGCCATCCTGCGGTGTTGTGGCCAGCTCAAAAGAAAGCGAGTTGAAGAAAGGAGCTCAGGGGCACTGTAATTCACAAACCTGCAGAGTTATAAATGACAGCTATCGTCCAAAACTATACTGAAGTAAGGCTGCCAAGAGGACTTGAAAGCGGGGCAGAATTGCAGGAAACCGATTTCAGGAGGTAGACTGGAATTGCATTGAAAGCATAGGAAAAGAGGCAGAACGTCCACAAGGATGCACTTGGCCAAAAAGTGCGTATGCGTTTTTTCCTGAATATATTCAGGAAAAAATGCATACGCCCTTTTTGGCCAACCAAGCAAGCTTGCAAAGGAAATCTGCACTACAATGAAGTCTCACTTCCCCCCGGTCAAAAGGGCCATCTGAAAAAAGTGTAAAATCCAGAAAGGCAGGACAGGCCATGGAGAACTGGGAGCATTGTTATGCTGATGGGCGGGATGTAAATTGCCAACAGACACTCGGGAGAAGTGTATGGTGTTTCCTGAAACATCTAAAAAACAAAGCAACAGAGCCTAGGGCACTTCCACTTATGGTCCTATAGCTTAGGGAAATTAAAATCAAAAAGACACAGCCACCCCAAAGTTTGGGACGCCTCTGTTTACAAGAACCTCGTTCACAGTACAAGTTCAACATCGCAGAAAGTGAAAAATGGATAAAGAAGTTGTGGTATTTACTTACAAAGCAATATCACTCAGCAATGAAATCTATGTCATCAGGCCCTTAGCAGCACAATGAGTGGATTCAGGTATGATGATTCTAACTGAAATAAGTCACACAGAAAAAGAAACATCATAAGATATCAGTAATACACGGAATGTAACTTGGCTACAAAGGAACTGAATTACAGAACAGAACAGGGTCTCAAATTTAGAAAACCAACTTATGCTTGCTTAAGGGGAAAGGTGAGTTGGGGTGCTGCATAAAACCAGAGATTGAAATGAGCACAGATAAAGTTCCTTAAGCCAAATATGGAATAGACAAGAGCTACTCCTTGCTCAACGAAATGGACTCAACACCCCATATTAAACGCCTAAGAATGTACCTGACTAGTAAGTATCTTAAAACCTATGGATTGCTATGTCTCCAAAAGAGAATCAAGCGTGTGTACAGGGGCATAAACGCAGCAGTGATAGGATTGGAGAGGTTCGGTGAGCAAATGAAGACCCTTTGAAGTCATATTGCATGGTACCCATTCCACGGGTCTCAACTCTCCAGTTTTAAGGTATTCTTCCTTCAGCTAAAACATGCATGTGGAACCTAGAGTATGATCAACCGTGTGAACGGGAGACGTGTTCAAATATGTCTCAGTTTTCCTCCCCTGGTACTCGGGTGCAACATTCCAGACGCTTTACTAACACTCTCCCGACTTGGAGAGTCAGTCCCTTTAACCTCCTGTTTGGCCCAGTTTGCAATTTCTGCGGAAGATGAACAGGAATAGCGAGAACCAATGAGAGACTAGCTGGAGGTGCCTGGACGGGCAAATTTAACTCTCATTTCCCACCAGGAAGAGGAAATAACCAAAGGCTCAGCGTGCCGTGCCGGAACCAGATTAGGGCCTGAAGCCATCCTGCGGTGTTGCGGCCAGCTCAAAAGAAAGCGAGTTGAAGAAAGGAGCTCAGGGGCACTGTAATTCACAAACCTGCAGAGTTATAAATGACAGCTATCGTCCAAAAATATACTGAAGTAAGGCTGCCAAGAGGACTTGAAAGCGGGGCAGAATTGCAGGAAACCGATTTCAGGAGGTAGACTGGAATTGCATTGAAAGCATAGGAAAAGAGGCAGAACGTCCACAAGGATGCACTTGGCCAAAAAGGGCGTATGCGTTTTTTCCTGAATATATTCAGGAAAAAATGCATACGCCCTTTTTGGCCAACCAAGCAAGCTTGCAAAGGAAATCTGCACTACAATGAAGTCTCACATCCCCCCGGTCAAAAGGGCCATCTGAAAAAAGTGTAAAATCCAGAAAGGCAGGACAGGCCATGGAGAACTGGGAGCCTTGTTATGCTGATGGGCGGGATGTAAATTGCCAACAGACACTCGGGAGAAGTGTATGGTGTTTCCTGAAACATCTAAAAAACAAAGCAACAGAGCCTAGGGCACTTCCACTTATGGTCCTATAGCTTAGGGAAATTAAAATCAAAAAGACACAGCCACCCCAAAGTTTGGGACGCCTCTGTTTACAAGAACCTCGTTTACAGTACAAGTTCAACATCGCAGAAAGTGAAAAATGGATAAAGAAGTTGTGGTATTTACTTACAAAGCAATATCACTGAGCAATGAAATCTATGTCATCAGGCCCTTAGCAGCACAATGAGTGGATTCAGGTATGATGATTCTAACTGAAATAAGTCACACAGAAAAAGAAACATCATAAGATATCAGTAATACACGGAATGTAAACTTGGCTACACAGGAACTGAATTACAGAACAGAACAGGGTCTCAAATTTAGAAAACCAACTTATGCTTGCTTAAGGGGAAAGGTGAGTTGGGGTGCTGCATAAAACCAGAGATTGAAATGAGCACAGATAAAGTTCCTTAAGCCAAATATGGAATAGACAAGAGCTACTCCTTGCTCAACGAAATGGACTCAACACCCCATATTAAACGCCTAAGAATGTACCTGACTAGTAAGTATCTTAAAACCTATGGATTGCTATGTCTCCAAAAGAGAATCAAGCGTGTGTACAGGGGCATAAACGCAGCAGTGATAGGATTGGAGAGGTTCGGTGAGCAAATGAAGACCCTTTGAAGTCATATTGCATGGTACCCATTCCACAGGTCTCAACTCTCCAGTTTTAAGGTATTCTTCCTTCAGCTAAAACATGCATGTGGAACCCAGAGTATGATCAACCGTGTGAACGGGAGACGTGTTCAAATATGTCTCAGTTTTCCTCCCCTGGTACTCGGGTGCAACATTCCAGACGCTTTACTAACACTCTCCCGACTTGGAGAGTCAGTCCCTTTAACCTCCTGTTTGGCCCAGTTTGCAATTTCTGCGGAAGATGAACAGGAATAGCGAGAACCAATGAGAGACTAGCTGGAGGTGCCTGGACGGGCAAATTTAACTCTCATTTCCCACCAGGAAGAGGAAATAACCAAAGGCTAGGCGTGCCGTGCCGGAACCAGATTAGGGCCTGAAGCCATCCTGCGGTGTTGCGGCCAGCTCAAAAGAAAGCGAGTTGAAGAAAGGAGCTCAGGGTCACTGTAATTCACAAACCTGCAGAGTTATAAATGACAGCTATCGTCCAAAATTATACTGAAGTAAGGCTGCCAAGAGGACTTGAAAGCGGGGCAGAATTGCAGGAAACCGATTTCAGGAGGTAGACTGGAATTGCATTGAAAGCATAGGAAAAGAGGCAGAACGTCCACAATGATGCACTTGGCCAAAAAGGGCGTATGCGTTTTTTCCTGAATATATTCAGGAAAAAACGCATACGCCCTTTTTGGCCAACCAAGCAAGCTTGCAAAGGAAATCTGCACTACAATGAAGTCTCACTTCCCCCCGGTCAAAAGGGCCATCTGAAAAAAGTGTAAAATCCAGAAAGGCAGGACAGGCCATGGAGAACTGGGAGCCTTGTTATGCTGATGGGCGGGATGTAAATTGCCAACAGACACTCGGGAGAAGTGTATGGTGTTTCCTGAAACATCTAAAAAACAAAGCAACAGAGCCTAGGGCACTTCCACTTATGGTCCTATAGCTTAGGGAAATTAAAATCAAAAAGACACAGCCACACCAAAGTTTGGGACGCCTCTGTTTACAAGAACCTCGTTTACAGTACAAGTTCAACATCGCAGAAAGTGAAAAATGGATAAAGAAGTTGTGGTATTTACTCACAAAGCAATATCACTCAGCAATGAAATCTATGTCATCAGGCCCTTAGCAGCACAATGAGTGGATTCAGGTATGATGATTCTAACTGAAATAAGTCACACAGAAAAAGAAACATCATATGATATCACTAATACACGGAATGTAAACTTGGCTACACAGGAACTGAATTACAGAACAGAACAGGGTCTCAAATTTAGAAAACCAACTTATGCTTGCTTAAGGGGAAAGGTGAGTTGGGGTGCTGCATAAAACCAGAGATTGAAATGAGCACAGATAAAGTTCCTTAAGCCAAATATGGAATAGACAAGAGCTACTCCTTGCTCAACGAAATGGACCCAACACCCCATATTAAACGCCTAAGAATGTACCTGACTAGTAAGTATCTTAAAACCTATGGATTGCTATGTCTCCAAAAGAGAATCAAGCGTGTGTACAGGGGCATAAACGCAGCAGTGATAGGATTGGAGAGGTTCGGTGAGCAAATGAAGACCCTTTGAAGTCATATTGCATGGTACCCATTCCACGGGTCTCAACTCTCCAGTTTTAAGGTATTCTTCCTTCAGCTAAAACATGCATGTGGAACCTAGAGTATGATCAACCGTGTGAACGGGAGACGTGTTCAAATATGTCTCAGTTTTCCTCCCCTGGTACTCGGGTGCAACATTCCAGACGCTTTACTAACACTCTCCCGACTTGGAGAGTCAGTCCCTTTAACCTCCTGTTTGGCCCAGTTTGCAATTTCTGCGGAAGATGAACAGGAATAGCGAGAACCAATGAGAGACTAGCTGGAGGTGCCTGGACGGGCAAATTTAACTCTCATTTCCCACCAGGAAGAAGAAATAACCAAAGGCTCAGGGTGCCGTGCCGGAACCAGATTAGGGCCTGAAGCCATCCTGCGGTGTTGCGGCCAGCTCAAAAGAAAGCGAGTTGAAGAAAGGAGCTCAGGGGCACTGTAATTCACAAACCTGCAGAGTTATAAATGACAGCTATCGTCCAAAAATATACTGAAGTAAGGCTGCCAAGAGGACTTGAAAGCGGGGCAGAATTGCAGGAAACCGATTTCAGGAGGTAGACTGGAATTGCATTGAAAGCATAGGAAAAGAGGCAGAACGTCCACAAGGATGCACTTGGCCAAAAAGGGCGTATGCGTTTTTTCCTGAATATATTCAGGAAAAAACGCATACGCCCTTTTTGGCCAACCAAGCAAGCTTGCAAAGGAAATCTGCACTACAATGAAGTCTCACTTCCCCCCGGTCAAAAGGGCCATCTGAAAAAAGTGTAAAATCCAGAAAGGCAGGACAGGCCATGGAGAACTGGGAGCCTTGTTATGCTGATGGGCGGGATGTAAATTGCCAACAGACACTCGGGAGAAGTGTATGGTGTTTCCTGAAACATCTAAAAAACAAAGCAACAGAGCCTAGGGCACTTCCACTTATGGTCCTATAGCTTAGGGAAATTAAAATCAAAAAGACACAGCCACCCCAAAGTTTGGGACACCTCTGTTTACAAGAACCTCGTTTACAGTACAAGTTCAACATCGCAGAAAGTGAAAAATGGATAAAGAAGTTGTGGTATTTACTTACAAAGCAATATCACTCAGCAATGAAATCTATGTCATCAGGCCCTTAGCAGCACAATGAGTGGATTCAGGTATGATGATTCTAACTGAAATAAGTCACACAGAAAAAGAAACATCATAAGATATCACTAATACACGGAATGTAAACTTGGCTACACAGGAACTGAATTACAGAACAGAACAGGGTCTCAAATTTAGAAAACCAACTTATGCTTGCTTAAGGGGAAAGGTGAGTTGGGGTGCTGCATAAAACCAGAGATTGAAATGAGCACAGATAAAGTTCCTTAAGCCAAATATGGAATAGAGAAGAGCTACTCCTTGCTCAACGAAATGGACTCAACACCCCATATTAAACGCCTAAGAATGTACCTGACTAGTAAGTATCTTAAAACCTATGGATTGCTATGTCTCCAAAAGAGAATCAAGCGTGTGTACAGGGGCATAAACGCAGCAGTGATAGGATTGAAGAGGTTCGGTGAGCAAATGAAGACCCTTTGAAGTCATATAGCATGGTACCCATTCCACGGGTCTCAACTCTCCAGTTTTAAGGTATTCTTCCTTCAGCTAAAACATGCATGTGGAACCTAGAGTATGATCAACCGTGTGAACGGGAGACGTGTTCAAATATGTCTCAGTTTTCCTCCCCTGGTACTCGGGTGCAACATTCCAGACGCTTTACTAACACTCTCCCGACTTGGAGAGTCAGTCCCTTTAACCTCCTGTTTGGCCCAGTTTGCAATTTCTGCGGAAGATGAACAGGAATAGCGAGAACCAATGAGAGACTAGCTGGAGGTGCCTGGACGGGCAAATTTAACTCTCATTTCCCACCAGGAAGAGGAAATAACCAAAGGCTCAGCGTGCCGTGCCAGAACCAGATTAGGGCCTGAAGCCATCCTGCGGTGTTGCGGCCAGCTCAAAAGAAAGCGAGTTGAAGAAAGGAGCTCAGGGGCACTGTAATTCACAAACCTGCAGAGTTATAAATGACAGCTATCGTCCAAAAATATACTAAAGTAAGGCTGCCAAGAGGACTTGAAAGCGGGGAAGAATTGCAGGAAACCGATTTCAGGAGGTAGACTGGAATTGCATTGAAAGCATAGGAAAAGAGGCAGAACGTCCACAAGGATGCACTTGGCCAAAAAGGGCGTGTGCGTTTTTTCCTGAATATATTCAGGAAAAAACGCATACGCCCTTTTTGGCCAACCAAGCAAGCTTGCAAAGGAAATCTGCACTACAATGAAGTCTCACTTCCCCCCGGTCAAAAGGGCCATCTGAAAAAAGTGTAAAATCCAGAAAGGCAGGACAGGCCATGGAGAACTGGGAGCCTTGTTATGCTGATGGCCGGGATGTAAATTGCCAACAGACACTCGGGAGAAGTGTATGGTGTTTCCTGAAACATCTAAAAAACAAAGCAACAGAGCCTAGGGCACTTCCACTTATGGTCCTATAGCTTAGGGAAATTAAAATCAAAAAGACACAGCCACCCCAAAGTTTGGGACGCCTCTGTTTACAAGAACCTCGTTCACAGTACAAGTTCAACATCGCAGAAAGTGAAAAATGGATAAAGAAGTTGTGGTATTTACTTACAAAGCAATATCACTCAGCAATGAAATCTATGTCATCAGGCCCTTAGCAGCACAATGAGTGGATTCAGGTATGATGATTCTAACTGAAATAAGTCACACAGAAAAAAAAACATCATAAGATATCAGTAATACACGGAATGTAAAGTTGGCTACACAGGAACTGAATTACAGAACAGAACAGGGTCTCAAATTTAGAAAACCAACTTATGCTTGCTTAAGAGGAAAGGTGAGTTGGGGTGCTGCATAAAACCAGAGATTGAAATGAGCACAGATAAAGTTCCTTAAGCCAAATATGGAATAGACAAGAGCTACTCCTTGCTCAACGAAATGGACTCAACACCCCATATTAAACGCCTAAGAATGTACCTGACTAGTAAGTATCTTAAAACCTATGGATTGCTATGTCTCCAAAAGAGAATCAAGCGTGTGTACAGGGGCATAAACGCAGCAGTGATAGGATTGGAGAGGTTCGGTGAGCAAATGAAGACCCTTTGAATTCATATAGCATGGTACCCATTCCACGGGTCTCAACTCTCCAGTTTTAAGGTATTCTTCCTTCAGCTAAAACATGCATGTGGAACCTAGAGTATGATCAACCGTGTGATCGGGAGACGTGTTCAAATATGTCTCAGTTTTCCTCCCCTGGTACTCGGGTGCAACATTCCAGACGCTTTACTAACACTCTCCCGACTTGGAGAGTCAGTCCCTTTAACCTCCTGTTTGGCCCAGTTTGCAATTTCTGCGGAAGATGAACAGGAATAGCGAGAACCAATGAGAGACTAGCTGGAGGTGTCTGGACCGGCAAATTTAACTCTCATTTCCCACCAGGAAGAGGAATTAACCAAAGGCTCAGCGTGCCGTGCCGGAACCAGATTAGGGCCTGAAGCCATCCTGCGGTGTTGCGGCCAGGTCACAAGAAAGCGAGTTGAAGAAAGGAGCTCAGGGGCACTGTAATTCACAAACCTGCAGAGTTATAAATGACAGCTATCGTCCAAAAATATACTGAAGTAAGGCTGCCAAGAGGACTTGAAAGCGGGGAAGAATTGCAGGAAACCGATTTCAGGAGGTAGACTGGAATTGCATTGAAAGCATAGGAAAAGAGGCAGAACGTCCACAAGGATGCACTTGGCCAAAAAGGGCGTATGCGTTTTTTCCTGAATATATTCAGGAAAAAACGCATACGCCCTTTTTGGCCAACCAAGCAAGCTTGCAAAGGAAATCTGCACTACAATGAAGTCTCACTTCCCCCCGGTCAAAAGGGCCATCTGAAAAAAGTGTAAATCCAGAAAGGCAGGACAGGCCATGGAGAACTGGGAGCCTTGTTATGCTGATGGGCGGGATGTAAATTGCCAACAGACACTCGGGAGAAGTGTATGGTGTTTCCTGAAACATCTAAAAAACAAAGCAACAGAGCCTAGGGCACTTCCACTTATGGTCCTATAGCTTAGGGAAATTAAAATCAAAAAGACACAGCCACCCCAAAGTTTGGGACGCCTCTGTTTACAAGAACCTCGTTTACAGTACAAGTTCAACATCGCAGAAAGTGAAAAATGGATAAAGAAGTTGTGGTATTTACTCACAAAGCAATATCACTCAGCAATGAAATCTATGTCACCAGGCCCTTAGTAGCACAATGAGTGGATTCAGGTATGATGATTCTAACTGAAATAAGTCACACAGAAAAAGAAACATCATATGATATCACTAATACACGGAATGTAAACTTGGCTACACAGGAACTGAATTACAGAACAGAACAGGGTCTCAAATTTAGATAACCAACTTATGCTTGCTTAACGGGAAAGGTGAGTTGGGGTGCTGCATAAAACCAGAGATTGAAATGAGCACAGATAAAGTTCCTTAAGCCAAATATGGAATAGACAAGAGCTACTCCTTGCTCAACGAAATGGACTCAACACCCCATATTAAACGCCTAAGAATGTACCTGACTAGTAAGTATCTTAAAACCTATGGATTGCTATGTCTCCCAAAGAGAATCAAGCGTGTGTACAGGGGCATAAACGCAGCAGTGATAGGATTGGAGAGGTTCGGTGAGCAAATGAAGACCCTTTGAAGTCATATTGCATGGTACCCATTCCACGGGTTTCAACTACCCAGGTTTAAGGTATTCTTCCTTCAGCTAAAACATGCATGTGGAACCCAGAGTATGATCAACCGTGTGAACGGGAGACGTGTTCAAATATGTCTCAGTTTTCCTCCCCTGGTACTCGGGTGCAACATTCCAGACGCTTTACTAACACTCTCCCGACTTGGAGAGTCAGTCCCTTTAACCTCCTGTTTGGCCCAGTTTGCAATTTCTGCGGAAGATGAACAGGAATAGCGAGAACCAATGAGAGACTAGCTGGAGGTGCCTGGACGGGCAAATTTAACTCTCATTTCCCACCAGGAAGAGGAAATAACCAAAGGCTAGGCGTGCCGTGCCGGAACCAGATTAGGGCCTGAAGCCATCCTGCGGTGTTGCGGCCAGCTCAAAAGAAAGCGAGTTGAAGAAAGGAGCTCAGGGTCACTGTAATTCACAAACCTGCAGAGTTATAAATGACAGCTATCGTCCAAAATTATACTGAAGTAAGGCTGCCAAGAGGACTTGAAAGCGGGGCAGAATTGCAGGAAACCGATTTCAGGAGGTAGACTGGAATTGCATTGAAAGCATAGGAAAAGAGGCAGAACGTCCACAATGATGCACTTGGCCAAAAAGGGCGTATGCGTTTTTTCCTGAATATATTCAGGAAAAAACGCATACGCACTTTTTGGCCAACCAAGCAAGCTTGCAAAGGAAATCTGCACTACAATGAAGTCTCACTTCCCCCCGGTCAAAAGGGCCATCTGAAAAAAGTGTAAAATCCAGAAAGGCAGGACAGGCCATGGAGAACTGGGAGCCTTGTTATGCTGATGGGCGGGATGTAAATTGCCAACAGACACTCGGGAGAAGTGTATGGTGTTTCCTGAAACATCTAAAAAACAAAGCAACAGAGCCTAGGGCACTTCCACTTATGGTCCTATAGCTTAGGGAAATTAAAATCAAAAAGACACAGCCACCCCAAAGTTTGGGACGCCTCTGTTTACAAGAACCTCGTTTACAGTACAAGTTCAACATCGCAGAAAGTGGAAAATGGATAAAGAAGTTGTGGTATTTACTCACAAAGCAATATCACTCAGCAATGAAATCTATGTCATCAGGCCCTTAGCAGCACAATGAGTGGATTCAGGTATGATGATTCTAACTGAAATAAGTCACACAGAAAAAGAAACAGCATATGATATCACTAATACACGGAATGTAAACTTGGCTACACAGGAACTGAATTACAGAACAGAACAGGGTCTCAAATTTAGAAAACCAACTTATGCTTGCTTAAGGGGAAAGGTGAGTTGGGGTGCTGCATAAAACCAGAGATTGAAATGAGCACAGATAAAGTTCCTTAAGCCAAATATGGAATAGACAAGAGCTACTCCTTGCTCAACGAAATGGACCCAACACCCCATATTAAACGCCTAAGAATGTACCTGACTAGTAAGTATCTTAAAACCTATGGATTGCTATGTCTCCAAAAGAGAATCAAGCGTGTGTACAGGGGCATAAACGCAGCAGTGATAGGATTGAAGAGGTTCGGTGAGCAAATGAAGACCCTTTGAAGTCATATAGCATGGTACCCATTCCACGGGTCTCAACTCTCCAGTTTTAAGGTATTCTTCCTTCAGCTAAAACATGCATGTGGAACCTAGAGTATGATCAACCGTGTGAACGGGAGACGTGTTCAAATATGTCTCAGTTTTCCTCCCCTGGTACTCGGGTGCAACATTCCAGACGCTTTACTAACACTCTCCCGACTTGGAGAGTCAGTCCCTTTAACCGCCTGTTTGGCCCAGTTTGCAATTTCTGCGGAAGATGAACAGGAATAGCGAGAACCAATGAGAGACTAGCTGGAGGTGCCTGGACGGGCAAATTTAACTCTCATTTCCCACCAGGAAGAGGAAATAACCAAAGGCTCAGCGTGCCGTGCCAGAACCAGATTAGGGCCTGAAGCCATCCTGCGGTGTTGCGGCCAGCTCAAAAGAAAGCGAGTTGAAGAAAGGAGCTCAGGGGCACTGTAATTCACAAACCTGCAGAGTTATAAATGACAGCTATCGTCCAAAAATATACTAAAGTAAGGCTGCCAAGAGGACTTGAAAGCGGGGAAGAATTGCAGGAAACCGATTTCAGGAGGTAGACTGGAATTGCATTGAAAGCATAGGAAAAGAGGCAGAACGTCCACAAGGATGCACTTGGCCAAAAAGGGCGTGTGCGTTTTTTCCTGAATATATTCAGGAAAAAACGCATACGCCCTTTTTGGCCAACCAAGCAAGCTTGCAAAGGAAATCTGCACTACAATGAAGTCTCACTTCCCCCCGGTCAAAAGGGCCATCTGAAAAAAGTGTAAAATCCAGAAAGGCAGGACAGGCCATGGAGAACTGGGAGCCTTGTTATGCTGATGGCCGGGATGTAAATTGCCAACAGACACTCGGGAGAAGTGTATGGTGTTTCCTGAAACATCTAAAAAACAAAGCAACAGAGCCTAGGGCACTTCCACTTATGGTCCTATAGCTTAGGGAAATTAAAATCAAAAAGACACAGCCACCCCAAAGTTTGGGACGCCTCTGTTTACAAGAAGCTCGTTCACAGTACAAGTTCAACATCGCAGAAAGTGAAAAATGGATAAAGAAGTTGTGGTATTTACTTACAAAGCAATATCACTCAGCAATGAAATCTATGTCATCAGGCCCTTAGCAGCACAATGAGTGGATTCAGGTATGATGATTCTAACTGAAATAAGTCACACAGAAAAAGAAACATCATAAGATATCAGTAATACACGGAATGTAAACTTGGCTACACAGGAACTGAATTACAGAACAGAACAGGGTCTCAAATTTAGAAAACCAACTTATGCTTGCTTAAGAGGAAAGGTGAGTTGGGGTGCTGCATAAAACCAGAGATTGAAATGAGCACAGATAAAGTTCCTTAAGCCAAATATGGAATAGACAAGAGCTACTCCTTGCTCAACGAAATGGACTCAACACCCCATATTAAACGCCTAAGAATGTACCTGACTAGTAAGTATCTTAAAACCTATGGATTGCTATGTCTCCAAAAGAGAATCAAGCGTGTGTACAGGGGCATAAACGCAGCAGTGATAGGATTGGAGAGGTTCGGTGAGCAAATGAAGACCCTTTGAATTCATATAGCATGGTACCCATTCCACGGGTCTCAACTCTCCAGTTTTAAGGTATTCTTCCTTCAGCTAAAACATGCATGTGGAACCTAGAGTATGATCAACCGTGTGATCGGGAGACGTGTTCAAATATGTCTCAGTTTTCCTCCCCTGGTACTCGGGTGCAACATTCCAGACGCTTTACTAACACTCTCCCGACTTGGAGAGTCAGTCCCTTTAACCTCCTGTTTGGCCCAGTTTGCAATTTCTGCGGAAGATGAACAGGAATAGCGAGAACCAATGAGAGACTAGCTGGAGGTGCCTGGACGGGCAAATTTAACTCTCATTTCCCACCAAGAAGAGGAAATAACCAAAGGCTCAGCGTGCCGTGCCAGAACCAGATTAGGGCCTGAAGCCATCCTGCGGTGTTGCGGCCAGCTCAAAAGAAAGCGAGTTGAAGAAAGGAGCTCAGGGGCACTGTAATTCACAAACCTGCAGAGTTATAAATGACAGCTATCGTCCAAAAATATACTGAAGTAAGGCTGCCAAGAGGACTTGAAAGCGGGGCAGAATTGCAGGAAACCGATTTCAGGAGGTAGACTGGAATTGCATTGAAAGCATAGGAAAAGAGGCAGAACGTCCACAAGGATGCACTTGGCCAAAAAGGGCGTATGCGTTTTTTCCTGAATATATTCAGGAAAAAACGCATACGCCCTTTTTGGCCAACCAAGCAAGCTTGCAAAGGAAATCTGCACTACAATGAAGTCTCACTTCCCCCCGGTCAAAAGGGTCATCTGAAAAAAGTGTAAAATCCAGAAAGGCAGGACAGGCCATGGAGAACTGGGAGCCTTGTTATGCTGATGGGCGGGATGTAAATTGCCAACAGACACTCGGGAGAAGTGTATGGTGTTTCCTGAAACATCTAAAAAACAAAGCAACAGAGCCTAGGGCACTTCCACTTATGGTCCTATAGCTTAGGGAAATTAAAATAAAAAAGACACAGCCACCCCAAAGTTTGGGACGCCTCTGTTTACAAGAACCTCGTTTACAGTACAAGTTCAACATCGCAGAAAGTGAAAAATGGATAAAGAAGTTGTGGTATTTACTCACAAAGCAATATCACTCAGCAATGAAATCTATGTCATCAGGCCCTTAGCAGCACAATGAGTGGATTCAGGTATGATGATTCTAACTGAAATAAGTCACACAGAAAAAGAAACATCATATGATATCACTAATACACGGAATGTAAACTTGGCTACACAGGAACTGAATTACAGAACAGAACAGGGTCTCAAATTTAGAAAACCAACTTATGCTTGCTTAAGGGGAAAGGTGAGTTGGGGTGCTGCATAAAACCAGAGATTGAAATGAGCACAGATAAAGTTCCTTAAGCCAAATATGGAATAGACAAGAGCTACTCCTTGCTCAACGAAATGGACTCAACACCCCATATTAAACGCCTAAGAATGTACCTGACTAGTAAGTATCTTAAAACCTATGGATTGCTATGTCTCCGAAAGAGAATCAAGCGTGTGTACAGGGGCATAAACGCAGCAGTGATAGGATTGAAGAGGTTCGGTGAGCAAATGAAGACCCTTTGAAGTCATATTGCATGGTACCCATTCCACGGGTTTCAACTACCCAGGTTTAAGGTATTCTTCCTTCAGCTAAAACATTCATGTGGAACCTAGAGTATGATCAACCATGTGATCGGGAGACGTGTTCAAATATGTCTCAGTTTTCGTACCCTGGTACTCGGGTGCAACATTCCAGACGCTTTACTAACACTCTCCCGACTTGGAGAGTCAGTCCCTTTAACCTCCTGTTTGGCCCAGTTTGCAATTTCTGCGGAAGATGAACAGGAATAGCGAGAACCAATGAGAGACTAGCTGGAGGTGTCTGGACGGGCAAATTTAACTCTCATTTCCCACCAGGAAGAGGAATTAACCAAAGGCTCAGCGTGCCGTGCCGGAACCAGATTAGGGCCTGAAGCCATCCTGCGGTGTTGCGGCCAGGTCACAAGAAAGCGAGTTGAAGAAAGGAGCTCAGGGGCACTGTAATTCACAAACCTGCAGAGTTATAAATGACAGCTATCGTCCAAAAATATACTGAAGTAAGGCTGCCAAGAGGACTTGAAAGCGGGGAAGAATTGCAGGAAACCGATTTCAGGAGGTAGACTGGAATTGCATTGAAAGCATAGGAAAAGAGGCAGAACGTCCACAAGGATGCACTTGGCCAAAAAGGGCGTATGCGTTTTTTCCTGAATATATTCAGGAAAAAACGCATACGCCCTTTTTGGCCAACCAAGCAAGCTTGCAAAGGAAATCTGCACTACAATGAAGTCTCACTTCCCCCCGGTCAAAAGGGCCATCTGAAAAAAGTGTAAAATCCAGAAAGGCAGGACAGGCCATGGAGAACTGGGAGCCTTGTTATGCTGATGGGCGGGATGTAAATTGCCAACAGACACTCGCGAGAAGTGTATGGTGTTTCCTGAAACATCTAAAAAACAAAGCAACAGAGCCTAGGGCACTTCCACTTATGGTCCTATAGCTTAGGGAAATTAAAATCAAAAAGACACAGCCACCCCAAATTTTGGGACGCCTCTGTTTACAAGAACCTCGTTTACAGTACAAGTTCAACATCGCAGAAAGTGAAAAATGGATAAAGAAGTTGTGGTATTTACTCACAAAGCAATATCACTCAGCAATGAAATCTATGTCACCAGGCCCTTAGCAGCACAATGAGTGGATTCAGGTATGATGATTCTAACTGAAATAATTCACACAGAAAAAGAAACATCATATGATATCACTAATACACGGAATGTAAACTTGGCTACACAGGAACAGAATTACAGAACAGAACAGGGTCTCAAATTTAGAAAACCAACTTATGCTTGCTTAACGGGAAAGGTGAGTTGGGGTGCTGCATAAAACCAGAGATTGAAATGAGCACAGATAAAGTTCCTTAAGCCAAATATGGAATAGACAAGAGCTACTCCTTGCTCAACGAAATGGACTCAACACCCCATATTAAACGCCTAAGAATGTACCTGACTAGTAAGTATCTTAAAACCTATGGATTGCTATGTCTCCGAAAGAGAATCAAGCGTGTGTACAGGGGCATAAACGCAGCAGTGATAGGATTGGACAGGTTCGGTGAGCAAATGAAGACCCTTTGAAGTCATATTGCATGGTACCCATTCCACGGGTTTCAACTACCCAGGTTTAAGGTATTCTTCCTTCAGCTAAAACATGCATGTGGAACCTAGAGTATGATCAACCATCTGATCGGGAGACGTGTTCAAATATGTCTCAGTGTTCGTACCCTGGTACTCGGGTGCAACATTCCAGACGCTTTACTAACACTCTCCCGACTTGGAGAGTCAGTCCCTTTAACCTCCTGTTTGGCCCAGTTTGCAATTTCTGCGGAAGATGAACAGGAATAGCGAGAACCAATGAGAGACTAGCTGGAGGTGTCTGGACGGGCAAATTTAACTCTCATTTCCCACCAGGAAGAGGAATTAACCAAAGGCTCAGCGTGCCGTGCCGGAACCAGATTAGGTCCTGAAGCCATCCTGCGGTGTTGCGGCCAGGTCACAAGAAAGCGAGTTGAAGAAAGGAGCTCAGGGGCACTGTAATTCACAAACCTGCAGAGTTATAAATGACAGCTATCGTCCAAAAATATACTAAAGTAAGGCTGCCAAGAGGACTTGAAAGTGGGGAAGAATTGCAGGAAACCGATTTCAGGAGGTAGACTGGAATTGCATTGAAAGCATAGGAAAAGAGGCAGAACGTCCACAAGGATGCACTTGGCCAAAAAGGGCGTATGCGTTTTTTCCTGAATATATTCAGGAAAAAACGCATACGCCCTTTTTGGCCAACCAAGCAAGCTTGCAAAGGAAATCTGCACTACGATGAAGTCTCACTTCCCCCCGGTCAAAAGGGCCATCTGAAAAAAGTGTAAAATCCAGAAAGGCAGGACAGGCCATGGAGAACTGGGAGCCTTGTTATGCTGATGGGCGGGATGTAAATTGCCAACAGACACTCGGGAGAAGTGTATGGTGTTTCCTGAAACATCTAAAAAACAAAGCAACAGAGCCTAGGGCACTTCCACTTATGGTCCTATAGCTTAGGGAAATTAAAATCAAAAAGACACAGCCACCCCAAAGTTTGGGACGCCTCTGTTTACAAGAACCTCGTTTACAGTACAAGTTCAACATCGCAGAAAGTGAAAAATGGATAAAGAAGTTGTGGTATTTACTCACAAAGCAATATCACTCAGCAATGATATCTATGTCATCAGGCCCTTAGCAGCACAATGAGTGGATTCAGGTATGATGATTCTAACTGAAATAAGTCACACAGAAAAAGAAACATCATATGATATCACTAATACACGGAATGTAAACTTGGCTACACAGGAACTGAATTACAGAACAGAACAGGGTCTCAAATTTAGAAAACCAACTTATGCTTGCTTAACGGGAAAGGTGAGTTCGGGTGCTGCATAAAACCAGAGATTGAAATGAGCACAGATAAAGTTCCTTAAGCCAAATATGGAATAGACAAGAGCTACTCCTTGCTCAACGAAATGGACTCAACACCCCATATTAAACGCCTAAGAATGTACCTGACTAGTAAGTATCTTAAAACCTATGGATTGCTATGTCTCCAAAAGAGAATCAAGCGTGTGTACAGGGGCATAAACGCAGCAGTGATAGGATTGGATAGGTTCGGTGAGCAAATGAAGACCCTTTGAAGTCATATTGCATGGTACCCATTCCACGGGTTTCAACTACCCAGGTTTAAGGTATTCTTCCTTCAGCTAAAACATGCATGTGGAACCTAGAGTATGATCAACCATGTGATCGGGAGACGTGTTCAAATATGTCTCAGTTTTCCTCCCCTGGTACTCGGGTGCAACATTCCAGATGCTTTACTAACACTCTCCCCACATGGAGAGTCAACGCCTTTAACCTCCTGTTTGGCCCAGTTTGCAATTTCTGCGGAAGATGAACAGGAATAGCGAGAACCAATGAGACACTAGCTGGAGGTGCCTGGACGGGCAAATTTAACTCTCATTTCCCACCAGGAAGAGGAAATAACCAAAGGCTCAGCATGCCGTGCCAGAACCAGATTAGGGCCTGAAGCCATCCTGCGGTGTTGCGGCCTGCTCAAAAGAAAGCGAGTTGAAGAAAGGAGCTCAGGGGCACTGTAATTCACAAACCTGCAGAGTTATAAATGACAGCTATCGTCCAAAAATATAGTGAAGTAAGGCTGCCAAGAGGACTTGAAAGCGGGGCAGAATTGCAGGAAACCGATTTCAGGAGGTAGACTGGAATTGCATTGAAAGCATAGGAAAAGAGGCAGAACGTCCACAATGATG